>NW_017306294.1:1991731-2015059 GCF_000935625.1 Nanorana parkeri | reverse complement strand
AGAAAGAGAGAGAGAGAGAGAGAGAGAGAGAGAGAGAGAGAGAGAGAGAGAGATAGATAGATATTGCAAATAAAAATGATTTACATATCCAAAAAAGGCTATTATTTATGGAGCTCAATAGCTTCAACTAAAGTATGCACATACAAGAGAGTGTATGTGAGTGCTGACTCCTCTTCATCACTCAATTGTTATCATTCTCTCTCTTCAAAAAATGGATAATGCTCTGGGAGTCCTTTGTCAAATGTTTGTAAGAGTTTTACATTTCATTTTATTATATATGAGTGGGAGAGAGAGAGCGGGAGGAGGTGAGAGAGCATCATTATTAAAATGTAAATAAAACATAAAATATAAATAAAATATGAAATTGTAAAGATAAAAGTAAATATAACTGACCCAGAACCATTATAGCTTCCCTTCAAGCCATCACAGTAAAGGACGACATTCTCACAAATGTTGTGCTTGTGATTCCAGTGAGGCTGATGTTTTCAATGGTGTGGATTACATTGCTGTATCTGATATCATATGAAGTGATTTTGTTTGTTAAAAAAGCGCACTGTTATGGAAAGAAACCACGGCAACATGTCTACTCCTGTAAATAGCAGATCAACTTGTTAATTACTCAGCTATGCAGCAGTCTATCTGGACACTGCTTTCTGTATTTCCTGCTTTCAAAAAGGCTGCACAAGAATATTGTTCCTCATTACACGAAAAACTTACAACCATGACTTTCAGTGTATTCTGCACTCAGACATATGATTAAAGTCTTAAATGATACTTGTGCGTGTTAGTGATGCTGCACAGTGCCTCTATGGCAGACCCTGACTTACTTTGTAGAACTAATCTTAGAACATATTAAATATTGGGTAACATTTAGGGGGTTATTCACAAAAGAGTGAAGAGTTTGGAGAAGGCAGGAGAAGTGAATAATCTAGACCAAAATATCTGATTTGGAAAAATTCTCCAATTCATCTCACTTTTCAGTTCAGTTATGTTGTCCTAGATTGTTCAATTCTCCAAACTCTTCACCCTTTTGTGAATAACCCCCTTAGTAATGCACCAGTTGCCAATAAGCTATAGCTCCTTCCCATTTAGCCCCTTCTCTTTCCCAATATATACTGTATATGCAGTATGCTGGGGCAAAAGGCTTCAACACCACTTCCTGCATGGTTACAAATTGTGTCTTAAATCCGGTTTACATCTTTAAGCCCTTTAAGCCTGACTGAATCCAGTTGTATGAAAATATAATCAAAATACCTAACACAAATGTCAATCTGGAAGTAGGCTACTTGGAGTAGAGGAAACTGTCTTAGTAGTTTTCCCATTAGGCACAATACATAATTTGTGACCTCCTATATATTTTAGCACCAGCTGGCCAATCAACAGACATAATGGTATTTCTGATTATGCTTTTTATTTAATGATTTGGTCTTGCAGCCCTCAATATATTGGTCAAACTATCCAAGCACCCAAAACATTAAAAAGCTCACTCATGTTTTCTGGACTATGATGTGTGCAGACACTTTTTTGTACTTCATAACAGATATTGTACAGGCACCAAACTCTAGAAATGATAATACATTTCAAAACCTACACAGCGGGGCATCTTTGATGACTCAACACACAGGCACTCTTATACAAGACAATAAGACTACTGAATGACTATAACCCATACCACTTACTTATCTATGTTTCTTTAATTTTCCGGTATTTCCTCTTAGCCATTCCTTCTTTCCTCTTTGCTGTTTCCTATATGTTTTTTACTCACAATTGTGACAAAATTTACTATCACACCTCTTAACTTTCTAAGATTGGAAAGAGAGACACCTTTTAGCACAATGTGTTTAGACAATGTCATATATAGGAGGTTCACCAACACTCCAGTGTAAAGAAATCAGTGTAAATTATTCACAAAGTGTTACACCGGTCACACAGCCAATGCACAACGCCACACTGTGCCGCCTTGAAATGTTGGCACAGAAACGTTGGCTATATGACCTATGTGCCGCTATGTGAATACATTTACACTGATTTCTTCACAATGGAGTGCTGGTGACCCTTCTTTTATTTTTGACTTGTAACGAATGGCACCATCCGTTGCTGTGACTATGTCCTCCTTCTCTATTGCTTTGGTCGCAACGCTGTACAAAGTACAGTTTGGGATTGTATTATTAATGCATGTACAAGAATCCTTCCACACTCCTTACTGGTATTTCCCTTGTGGTGGATGCTGTAGTGACTGCGGATGGCGGCGCTTCAGAACCAAATAGTAAAGTATGTCACCAGCACACCATGGTTCAATCTTCAAGCAGTGATCATTTTATTGATGCACACACATCTTGTCACATTGGAACATTTCGGGGCCACTCAGGGTCCCTTCATCAGTCATGCCTGATGAAGGGACCCTGAGTGGCCCCGAAATGTTCCAATGTGACAAGATGTGTGTGCATCAATAAAATGATCACTGCCTGAAGATTGGACCATGGTGTGCTGGTGACATATTTTATTATTTGTATTATTAATGACATCCCCAGTTACATAGGCCATGAAGTATTAATAAGAATTAATGATTGGCTACACACAAGTTGGCTTTTTTTCATCACTAGGTTTTTTTCATACTGGCTTTTTTTTAATATTGTGATAATAAAAACTTCTATGTGAATGGTTTAGTGTAGTGTAACACTTTTGGTAGTCAGGTATTGCATTTATTATAGAGGTCTATATACATGTCCTAAAAGAGGGACAACTGGAGAGAAAAAAGGGGCAGAGGGATAAGGTTCCCAAGGCAGGACATTCAATCCAAAAGAAGGACAGTTGGGAGGTATGCACTATTATACTCCTTTCTGTTTTCACTAGGCTTCTTGTATTATAAAACTCTTATCTCACTTTTCATATTATATTATTGTTGGGGGGGGAAGAACAATAGCAACAACCTCTTGCTTTTGTTATATGCCCTTGTTTTAAAGTCTCCTCTCTATTTACATTTTATTTATGTAGTACTTCCATGCTGTTTCAGAGTGTATTAAAGGAATGTTTCTTGTCATTTTGTGCTTTTGTATTTATCATAGATATAATTTCTAATAAATATCTGGTTATTGGTTGCAACCCTTTGTGATGGTTGAGAACGAGATCTCACTAGTAGCTCATAGTGGAACTGAAAGAGCACAGGAATTAGATATTCAGCCAATACAAGATTTGGAAAATACAGCTCAAATGATACAAAATGAAGAGACGGAAAAGAAGACTGAACTGGAGCCACACATTTTACTACTGAAAGCGTAAGAGCAGGTTACTCAATTTACATATTAGTGTTGTACAATGTTGCTAAATCTATAAGGGAAAGGCCAGATTGGGAGCAAAAGCAGCCTGAACCTATGTTTGGCCAGGCTAGACAAGCAGTAAAACAGATTCCATAAACATGTGTTAGTCTACATGAGCACTAGTAAGATGTATAGCCTCATAAAAAAAAGCTGGAATTTAAGTAGCAAAGCACCAAGAAATATACCTGTTTATATTGCAGTAGTGCCTATGGTCTCCTTGCAGCTGATCCTTTCCGCATTACTCGCTTACCTTGACTTGTTCTGCACTGTGTCTTTGTATGAAGGTGGCCATGATGGTAGAGCAGGATTTTTCTTCCTCATATCATATCATGCAGCAAGGGGAACAGTGAGCAGCACGGTTATGACATCATCAAATCTCTCTCCAAATCTTCTGAGACTAACAGTGAGAGGAATCAATTACTTAGATCTCACACTGCAGATATGCAGCTAAAAGGCTGAAAGTGCAGGAGTGCCTAGGCACCCTCACATACCAGGAAGTGCACTGCTATTTTTCAAGAGGAATTCTATGCAAAAGGTACATTTTTGAGGGTACGGATTAGGCACAATGATTTATAGGTGTTCCCTATAACATCTTTAGATACAATTTAACTCTCATTCTAACCCCAACATTTAACCTAACCCTCACCCCTAACTAACGTCCTATAATTTAACCCTAAATCTCAAGGTAAATCCCCTAATCCATAGTTATAACCTAATTTTCCCCCTAAAATAAACCCTAACACTACACTTACCCCTCCTGCAGTTTACTACCTGAGCAGCTGTGCTAAAACCAAGTAGGTCCTGAACCACAAACTACCTGGGCCAAGAACAACTGATCCATCAAAGTTCAAGGGCCAGGCAGTTGTTTACATTGAAACTCTAATCCAAATAATAATCAGAGTAAACTGATCCATACCTCATTTTCTATCAATTACATGATTTCTCCAGGTTTCTTGGTCAACAGTTTGCTGAACGCTTCCTTGACCCTTCTTATGAAATTCCAATAAGCCCTGTGCAACCTCTGAACCTCCAGACAGAAGGTAAGTGCCCTCTGTCTAATGATAATACAAACTAAGGAAACGGAATAAAAATATTATGCTTACATATGCAAGTTAGAAAGCTATTTAATTGTATGGTAATTTTACAAGGTAAGTACATATATGGAGCATATTTATTTGACCTAAAACTATATGGGTAATGTCATTTAACTTGCACCAGTTGGGTGACAAAACCTAATCAGTTGCTATGGAAGCAGCCCCAATCCTACATTCTTACCTTGCTGTAACTTTTACCCTGCTGCTTACAGCACTGCCATAAAGAGACTGACAGGACCTTTTATACTGTCAATCACTGCATATAATGACAGGAAACAGCATTGCTATTTTGTTTTATGGGCAACTGATAATCTGCCCATAAAACAAGAGCTGAGAACAGAAATTGGTCAATAAAACATTTTCTTCTAAAATAAATTTTAGGCAAGGCATTTATGTTCACATCTTTTTCACATTTTAATGTATTAAAAGCAAAATTGCTAACTGCGGTTATTTCAGGTTGTGGAGCAAAAGATTACTGGAGGCTCTTGAGAGAACATTCTGAAGCACGACTGATTCAAGACATCGCTGACGTACCTGGAGCATTCATGGTCAAGGTTCTCTTTTGCTTCATGATTAAAAAATATACTAATGATTGAAATAACTCATGTTGAACTTAAAATCAGGTTATTTTGTGCAATGAGGAATTGGTGAAATCAGAAAATAAAACATGTAACCCTTTTATATATTTGCCTACACTAGAATAGAGCAATGCACTGAAATTAAAGTTGTGGAGCATTTAGCGTACTGTGATAGAGGGCGGGTGGACAGTGGAAAGGAAACACATGTGGTTAGATGGGGTATGGTTAAATAATGCATGTGCACTTATGTGCCAGTAGTTGTATCCACAGGATATGCATGAATCACTAAGCCACATGTACAAAAACTGCTGCATATGTAACTTACCACCTACCATACATGTACATGTGCATACATACATACATACATACATGCATGTACATTTTATGTACAAACCATTTAATTAATCTTTTATGCACACCCAAAACATCTGGCTTCCACCATTAAAACCCAAGAGGAATTACATTTTCTCAGATTATAGCTCCTCTCTTCTTTGGATGTACCCGATTTTATACAACAGGTTTGATACCCTCATATTATGTGTCCCTAATTATTGATTTCCTTAGATTCAATTCAACTTAAGCCAGTGGGTGCCCCCAGACTTCATTCTTGTTATCTATGCCATTCCTGTCTGTAAGGTGCTAGTTGCCATTCTAAATCCTGGTCAACTAATAGACATCTAAACTGTTACACACATGCACCCTGCCTGGGCGCCAAATGTTGCAATGCCACTACTGTGACTGATGGTGCCCATGTGCCTAGAGTAGTGAATTGGGAAACTCCAGATAACTTTAAAGTATATCTAATCACAAAAACAAAAATGTATTCTATTGCAGCTTGCCAATCCTTAAATGTAGTGGCTGCATTGTTTCTTTTTTTAGGCTTCTTTCCTTTATTTTCACCTGTTGATTGAGCCAGCAATGCACTTCATGTCTAAAGGTGGCCAGGCAGATCGTACTTGTGGAAGCCCGCTGAGGGTGGGCTTCCGATGACCGCAATGCTGAACGGGCAGTGTGCGCTTGCTCACACCGGCCCGTGCAGCAGTTATCTCACGATCATGATTCAAACCAGCCGAAAATCGTACGATTCTCGGCTGGTTTTCGAACATGCTCGAAATACAAAAGTCGTGCGACCGTACAGTAGAAACGGTCGCACACCTTCCATACACTGCGCGATTGCGGGATTTTCCGCGATTATCGTACAATAATCGTGCAGTGTATGGGCACCTTTAGGGCGTTTCCACTTTATGGAGAAGCAATAAAACCACCCTTGGACAGCAGCACTGTCAGCTTGTGGAGGGGTAGTGTTAGATGCACAAGCAGATTTAGATGGACGTAACTAAAAACTAACACTGATAAGCAGTCACACTAAAAAATCTTTTGGGATAACGATTTTATATAAATTAATAAAAGTTGATCATTGTAAGCACCCCTTTTGACAAACACACAATTGTGCATCTTTCCCTTAGAGGTCAAGTTTGAGCCATTTGACAACCTCAAAACATCTAGATCAAATCAAAGATTATAGGAGAAAACTTTGGTTGATGTCCAGAGCCTCTGAGATGAATGAGGCGAAAACGATACTTTTTATGACCAACAACCCCCTTCCAGATGTGAATGAATGGCAGAACACAAGCTCCCCTCTGAAGTATCTGCATAAGGACACTTTCTTGATCAAGGTAAGTTACAGGGTCTGATCTTGTCTATTGTGATAGCCATTTCCTGTTACCCAGCAAAGAACAAAGGACAAATGAGGATTATATGCTGCATTTAGGTGCCTGTTACATCTATGGTTGGTATATTTGAAGGCCAAAACAGTGGTGAGACCCAGAACAGATATTATTTAGTGGTGTTAATTTTCTGGGAAAAATGGGTAAATAAAACTCTACCTTTTCACCTCCAAATAAAACCTTAGATGCTTCCTGTGGGCTTATACAATCCCTTTGGAAGTATGCTTTTTATTTTTTGACTGATGACATTTTAATGATTTTTCTGGTGTGGGCAAACCTTAAAGGGACACGAAACTCAGTGAATGGAAATGCTTGTCGATGGAAAAAGCACACCAGCTTCTTTTTGGCAGATTACAGCTCATTTTGTTCCCATAGGGGGGAATTTATCAAAACTGGAGCAGACAAAATCTGGAGCAGCTGTGCATGGCAACCAATCAGCTTCTCTCTTTCATTTCCAAATCTTAACTGGACACACTGAAGAGAGACGGTGATTGGTTGCCATAGGCAACTGCTCCACATTTTGTCTGCTCCGATTTTGATAAATTCCCCTCATAGAGTCAATAGAAAATGCTTCGAAATCGGTTTTGGGCATTTGCACACGTTTTTGCCATTTACATCAATGTGTTACAATCTGCTCATAAAATTGCACAACTTAATGTGTTGCTAAACAAAGTTGCACCCATAAAGAAAATAAAGTGAATACTTACCTCTTCTGTTTCCCACTCTGCTGAGTGCCACTCTGTTGTAAACAAATCCTGCACTGAAATGTCTTCCAAAACTGTCCTGTAGTGACATAGAGGTTGGCTAAAAGAACCACTGAGTACAGTGGCGGGCACAGCAGATCAACACTCCTACGAGTGTCAGTTTTGGATGACAATTCAGTGTGGGATTGGTTTAAAATGGAGCAGTGTTTAGCGGCACTGGCAGCAGTAAACGTAAATATTCACTTTATACTTTTACAAGTGCAGTTTTGCTTAGCAATGTTCTGTAAGTGACAGAGTTATGTTAAAGGAAACTTATACTGAAGGAAATAGACAGTCATTTCTGACCACTCCTGCTAAAAATTCTAGTAGTCTGGCCATTGTGCTGGTCCTTTGGCCTTGGAACTTTTCTGCGTCAATGACTCACAAGTATGCAAATCATGAATTATTTTTAGATGGAGATCAGCAATGGCAAACCTCATATTGTTTCAGCACATAAAAAGAAAAAACAAATGATCCTATAAATGATCCTATCCTGTAAAGCGCTGCGCAAACTGTTGGCGCTATATAAATACTATGTAATAATAATAATCCTATCACTGCCGATATTTCTGTAGAGGAAACAACTGTTATATATGGTGGTGACTAAGTTGTGTGTTGCAGCTCGGCAATTCTGAGTTCAAGAACAGGATCTCCATGGTGCATATGTGTCTTGATCTCCTCAAACCACAGTTCAAAGACATACAGGTGGATCATTTTCACAAGCACAATAGTGGTTGGGAACTTTGAAGGGAAGTACACTATTCTAAAGGTTGGTATCATTCCAGTTCATGCACCCTGACTGATCCTAATAGGTCACTCTCTGCAGGTAGTAGAAGGTGATTACTCAGCTGCCCCCCCCCCCCACCCCCCCTCTAACCTTCCATGCAGTGCCTTTACCAAGGGAAAATAGAGTAAGGAAGAGTTGAAGAGGAATGCATTGAGGCTGGATCTATTCCAGTTTATGCACACCTACATACAGGCTACGTTACTCATTAGAAATTCAAACCTGAAAATAAAACCGGCATTTTCCTTACATTTTTAAATTATAATTTTACTTCTGTTTAATTTCTACAGAAAATAAATCAATTGGAGAAGTCATTTTATTTACCTCCTCTGAAGACCACAAATTCTATTTGTACCCCCAATAAACATATAAATAATGTCCAAACAATGGTTGTTGGAAATAACTACAGGTCAGAAAATTTTGTTTATTTTGTGTTTCTCTAGTTAAGTTAAAGGGTCTGTCCACCAAGAACAGATAGGTTCAGTTATGGCTGAATGCTGGTGGTTTGGACCACCCTCTGACAGAGATTATTCTGCTGAAAATGCCACATCTGTCCTCTTCAGCTGTGGAGTCCCGTTTCTCAAAATGCTTTGTCATTAATGTAAACTAATAACAAGTAGATAGGGAGAGTGGGAGCACTCCTATTAATACCAAAGCAGGCAGATGGATCAGGGGTTCCAAGATCTTACCTATGCATTTTTCAAGAGATAAAGCAAGCTGCTGTGCGATTCATCCTACCAACCCTATACAAGTTTGTCTACCCAAAACAGATATTGTTACTCCTAAAATACTGTATGCTCCTATATATCTTTTAAATAAACATGCATTCACATTCACAAACAAAAATGCGTGAATATATTGAGCAACAATGAAAAGGAATTAACCTGAAATCCTTAAAGCGGATCAGTGCCCATTGTCTACTTTTCAGTTGTGTGAAGAAGTTTTTCACCTTCTACCAAATCTTAAAGATGCACTAAACTCAGGAGTTAGATGTTAAAAATACATTCAAGTACCTCATCTATTAACAAAAATTTATCTTATTTGTGTATCACTCAGATGTAGATCCTTAAATCATCTCAGAATGCATGCTGACACTGTCCTTTCTTCTGGCGGGTGGCTACTTTTGTTCTCAATGGTCCCTGTGTGTGTTGTAAAGTAGCCATTACACCAAGTTCGTTTCTTTGATGGTCTACAATCTCAATACAAATTAGTAGATTAAATTTAAGATTGTAGTCCATCACGGGAGCAATCTTGGAGTGGTGGCTACTTTGCAACACACAGGGACCAAGGGGAACAAATGTAGCCACCATCCAGAAGAAAGGACAGTGTCAGCATGAATTCATATATGATCTGAGGCTCTACAGCCGAGTGATACACAAATAAGATTAATTTTTGTTAATAGTTAAGGTACCTGAATGCATTTCTAAGATTTAACTTCGGAGGTTAGTGTCGCTTTAATTATTATTTTTATGATCCAGTCCCATTGTGACAGGCAGGCTCTGTAGAGAGTTAAACTTTCTGAATTCTCCATAAACTGCCTTCCAAAAGAAGGCCAGTTGCTCCAGCATATGGGTTATGAGGAGAAAGCATTCCAGTAACTGACCAGCTACATGGTTAGAGCAGATTCCCACGAGATGCATTGGGGCTGCGCTGGCCATTTATTCCAGCACAGTTCCACATTTTGCCTTGTCACAGATGGGCACAAAGCAGTGTGTGATGGAAAAAAAAAAAGTACAGTGCATTCAGTACTTTTTGTCAGCATTGCGGGATGTGTCGCGATACAACCACCTCACACCAGGCAGTGCCAGTAGAATTTAATGAAATGTCACTTATCACATTCCAATAAAGGTCTAAAAAAAATAAATAAAAAAAAAGTGCATCAGCACTGTGCCAGAACGCACAACAGCTGCTGTGCAATGTAGCGCAGAGGCTGGTGTGGCTGAATCCAGCTGGTGTGGCAGTATCCAGTAGACACCTAATGATGACCAGCCGTTGTCTGCTGCATTATGTAGTAACTATTAGGCAGCCCTTTTGTCTGGATCAGTCAAAATAATATGGCTTTCAAAAGTCATCCAATTCATAAGGGAAAAATAACACATGGTGGGATTTCATGGACATGTTAGATTGATATTCAATAGATACAATAAATAGACAGAACAATCAGGTGCTCAGCAAGGCGAGCCAAACAGGTCTTTAGAAAGAAAACCCCACATCTTCCTATATCTGTTGTTAAATTCCTTTTATCTCTTCATATAAAAACTCATATGACACAATCATTTGGATCAGACTTAACTCTTTTAGTTCTCCCTTTTCATAATACATTTTATTTCTAGATTATTGTCAGAAGAAACTTTCCATGGATTTAAAGGTGAATTTTCTAAACGTTGCAGTGACAAAAATTTGCAAAGTCAAAGACCCTACAAACACCTAACATTTATCCAACAGTCCAGTATGCATGCAGATGAGGATGGTAAGCCTTGACTAATTATTTTCTGTAATATTGATATCAATTATGTAATCTACATGATAAATAAATGATACTGAGCAGATTTATTTTTCCGCTTCATAAAGGCCCCATTCAAACCAGGGGTTTAGCACGGTTTCCGTGCAATTTTTGAAAGGGCGTTTTTAATCATGTTTCAGCACTGAAACGCAGTGAAAAACACGCTAATCAGCGCATTTCCATTTAAATCTCTATGGAAAACAAGCTGATCAATGCGACAAAAGTAGCGCAGGGAGCATTTTGGGCGGCAGGCATTTCGGATCGCGCAGATTCACGTGCTTGCATGAACCGTCCCCATAGGAATGTATAGGATTGTTCATGTAGGGTGGTTCAGTGCGGAAAAATCAGTGCGACTGAAAACACCCTGGTGTGAACGGGGCCTAATATAGTACTGGCATATTCCACACCTCTTTACTGTACATTTTCATGCCATTACTTTGATGGCATTGTAAGGTCCTCACAATAGTCACAGATGGTCAAACTCTTAAATCATATTAGGCAGAAGCCATTTAACACAGCTGGAAACATTAATCCAATCCTGAGAATCTGTGCAGTATAGTCAATGGAAATATAGGTAAGGGGATAATTGTAGTGCTCCTCCTATAGGAATAACTGTCCTACAGGCGTGGCAGTTAGAAGGCATTTTATCTGTTTACAATATATGCTTACTGGCTTCAGGGACTTGAATTGCTAAAGCGCCGACTTCTGTGCTACATAAATATATTTAGGTTATGGGATCTGCAGTGGGTATAGATGCCATGTTTTGGAAACATGCACTTGACTAACAGAGGAGCCTACTCATCAAAAGGTCAGATTTTGACCCAAGTGGGCATAACCAGCTTTTGCAGACAAATATACAAGGCAATAACTTTATTAACTGCAGAATAAAGTTTCCAACATCATGTAGCGGCTGGCACAGGTTACACAAGCGACATCACCTGTATTGCCAAACACAGGCTTTAATTCATGAACTATTCTGGCCTCCAGATCAGATTTATGCCTTATAGACAGGGTTGAAGTACTAATCTTTCCCTACTCCAAGAGTAATGGTCCTCTTTGTAAAAGGCCACTATGAACAATGCAGAAGGTACATGTGGGAATAACTAATAATAACTAACTATAACTAACCTTCTACAGGGTGCCTTTGGTGTAATCTTTTACCTGAAGGGAAATTGTAAAGGAAATCTGTATTGACATAAATGCAGGTTGTTCTTACCTCTACTAAAGTTGAATGCCAATCCCCTCGAAAAATGTAATGCGGATCCAATGGTTTTAATATTTTTTCCAATTCAGCTAAAAAGGCCACTGCCTTACCGGCTATAGAAAGGGAATCTAAAAATCTGCTCAGCAAAAGCCCCCTGGAATGTATGCCGAAATTGGGTGGGGGGGCTATGAGGTTTTTCACGACTCATGACGGGATAAGCCCGTCATGAATCCTCAAGGGGTTTACCGCTGGGACTCTGTTCATACTTGTAGAACCGGCGGCCAGCTTTACAGTAGAAGTGATTCAGCTGTCGCCAGATCGCTTCTACGATCCAGTGACGTGACTGCCTCCGCCGTGTTCCTGAGTTTCGCTTCCCTCCTACAGGCCCGGGACCAGCATCTCAGGTGTCCATTTACCGATCTGCTCCCCATTCTATGGGACCAGGAGCGACGCGCATTGCATCACTTCCGGTCACTGAGCAGCCATTGCTGGGCTCCTGAAGCCCAGCAATAAGCTATTGAAGTGCGATCTGCACTGTCAAAGGTGATACCAGGGGTCTTTTGGACCCCCAGTATCACCTTAAAGAGTAACAAATCTCCACTAATATACTATCACATGGGGGGGCTTGTAAAACAAAAAAGAAACATTTTTACATTTAAAGTCCCCCATGAGCATGTGCATCGTCACGTAAACATGCATCGGGTGCGCCTACGTACAAAAATGACGATTGTGCTACACATGTTGGGTATCGCTGCACACGCCAGAGTGAGAGCATTAATTCCAGAGCTAATACTTACACGCATCTCTAAACTGACAACCTGTAGGGGCTTTTAAATCGTCGTGTATGGACTTTTTGGGGTACTGTATTCGTTCAGTTTCATGGACGCACATAATATTTAACCTGGGCATGTTGGGTATGCATTTACACACCAAAAAAAAAAAAGTTAAAACTGTTACTGTAGAAGAAGGAAACAATCATCTCTCAGGTTGCTGTCCTGAAATATATAGTTGTTCAATTTAGTTTGTGCTATAGGGTGCAAATCCTAGCCATGGGAGCACCCATAAAAGTAATGGGTTTCTGAGACCAAGCAGGTGGTTAGTACATGTACTGTTTTGGCTATAGATGAAGCCTGGGTTAACCCATAGTTTCCATGTACCCCACCATATTATAGAAAAAAATAAATATAATATTCCACCAAAAATAAGCTTTGGTGTGGTGAAATAGGGCACGAGATGAGATTCACCAAAGGGGCCATCGCAGCCATGATCATATTTGAAGTAACTCTGTTGAGCCATAAGCAGAGGTGACAAAACTGCTTCTCAGTACCAGTCTCCATTATACTCTGGCCAGATTATTATGACCACCCCATCAGTACTTCGTTGGGCCACGAGATGATTTTTGGGCCGCCTTGTGACTCCACGAGATGTTGAAAGGTGATGCAAGGAATCTGACACTGCACTGTTGCCCTTCTGTTGTCTTGTACTAGTCTTGCCACTCTCCGTTCTGCCCTAACATTGACTAGTCGCTGACTGCCACAATTCGCACGTTCAGACCCAGATTTTCGGCTGACAGTCAAGTCTAATACTTTTAACAGCAGCTGCTCTTCAACATTCTGCTGATACTCGCTCCGAGCGCCAACAACCATCCCACGTTCAAAGGCTGTTAAATCGCATTGTTTACCCATATCTTCTGTCGTGGTAAACAACCTGCTTCCCTATTTATAATGGTCTGGCCCTCTAGCAACTTCAGTGCAAAATTATAGCTAATTTGCCTACAAACATGAGGTGGTCATAATAATCTGGCCACTCAGTGTATATTCTTAGCTAAAGGCCAAGTTGACCTTTTTGAGTGAAAATAGACTATGCAAGGTTAAAGTAGATTAAAAACACTATGCAGGTTGTAGAAATGCTGCTTAATGTAGCCGGCTTGCCAAGTCCCCTCCCTCCCCCAAAGCCTAACTAAAAAGAAATCCCACATTCTGTCTTGTATGATTGGCAAAACATATCCACACCAAGCGCTTGCCCCCTTCTGTAGCAGCAGCTGATGAGCTCAACGTGCTAGGGGGAAAAATAAAATAAAAAAGTTTTGGAAACTTCTACGCTTCACAAAATGACAGGCATGTACCAATTTTGTTTTCCAGAATCATCTTGTAGTGCCACAAATGGCAATAGGGGAGGAAGGCCTGCATGGGAACCTCTAACATACACAGCACTGATCGACTTCAAGCCTTCTGTAACTGTGCCAGGAAGAGGACATTTCAGACATGGCCAGGCACGCCTGTGGCTTGTAAACAGTTCAGCTACAAACTCTGCTAAACAAATTAAATTATAATGGAAATGAATCAGTAAAAATATGTTTCAATAAAAACAAGCGTTAAAAAAAAAAATCTAACTATACGAGTGGTCACTGGGTCAGTGGGAGGGGAAAAAAGCCTCCAATGGCTACTGCGAAAACTGTTAGAGGGCCTAAAAAAAAAAAAAAAAGTATAATGAAAACCATATGTTTACCAGCATTCAGGTACATCACATGTGCCGCACACAAGGCCCGCCACGCCATCTTATGTGGCCCTCTCACTTCTCCTGCAGCAAACCCCTCATCTCAGCAGTAGGCAGCGGAGGACAGAACACTTTTGATATACTTACTAGGGATAGACAGATACTGGGCATTTTAACAAGTACTTGCACAAATGCCCTGATACTAAGCACAGATACCAGAGCTTTAAAAATGTTAAACAGAAGCAGGTGTTTTAAACAGGAACAGGTACCAGCAGCCTTCCTGTGATTTGCAGCGCCCGTTTACTGCGCTGGCAGCAAATCTCTATCCTGTGGATCTACATCGCCCGCACCGAGACCATACAGCCCTCCCAAGATCCCTCATGGCTAGACGAGAGTCCGCATAGACCCCGCACAGCCACCTGAAAATCCACGCAGCCCAGCATAGACACCCGAGTCAGCACAGCTACCAGAGAGCTCACCACAGACCCTGCATAGCTCCCTAAAGGATGTTTCATTAATTTAAAGTTATATAAAAGTGCAAAATACATTAAATTACAAGTATTGAAGAAATGAATTGTATATTTATTAAGTTAACAGAAGACAAGACAATTATATAGAGAAAAATTGTAAAGTTTACTTTTATTATACACATTGAAACAGGTGTTTTGAAACAGGTGTTTTGAATCAGTTATGGAAAGCATTATGGCCACTAGTCAACTGATCAGTTTCAGTATTCTTCATCTTCTTCCTCATCATCTTTAGCAGAGTCTGTTCCTACCTCTTCATAATCCTTTTCTAGAGCTGCCATATCCTCCCTTGCTTCAGAGAACTCTCCTTCCTCCATGCCCTCTCCCACATACCAATGTACAAATGCTCTCTTAGAATACATGAGATCAAACTTGTGGTCTAGCCTTGCCCAGGCCTCTGCAATGGCTGTAGTGTTACTCAGCATACAGACAGCACGTTGAACTTTGGCCAGGTCACCTCCTGGAACTACAGTAGGGGGCTGGTAGTTTATTCCCACTTTAAATCCAGTAGGACACCAGTCTACAAACTGGATAGACCTCCTGGTTTTAATTGCAGCTATTGCTGCATTGACATCTTTTGGCACCACATCACCTCTATATAACAGACAGCAAGCCATATATTTGCCACGACGAGGATCACATTTCACCATCTGATTTGAATACTCAAAACAAGCATTGGTGATCTCGGGCACTGATATTTGCTCATGGTAAGCCCTCTCTGCTGATATTATGGGTGAATAGGTGACCAGGGGGAAATGGATTCGAGGATACGGCACCAAGTTAGTCTGAAACTCTGTCAAGTCTACGTTAAGTGCCCCATCAAACCTCAAAGAAGCTGTGATGGAAGAAACAATTTGTCCTATCAGTCTATTTAAGTTGGTATAACTGGGTCGTTCAATGTTTAGATTTCGGTTGCAGATATCATAGATGGCTTCATTGTCTACCATAAAGGCACAGTCCGAATGCTCCAGAGTTGTGTGAGTTGTCAGAATAGAATTATATGGTTCTACCACAGCAGTAGAGATTTGTGGAGCAGGATAAATGGAAAACTCCAGCTTGGATTTCTTTCCATAATCAACAGAAAGCCGCTCCATCAAGAGGGAAGAGAAGCCGGAACCTGTGCCACCTCCATAGCTGTGAAAAATTAGAAATCCTTGGAGGCCAGAGCACTGCTCTCCCTGCAAACATAAGAAAATGGATAAAGATGGTCAGGTACCATTGCAACTACTTATGTACTCTGCAGTTTAAACACTACATAGGGTTTGATTGACTCTGCAACTGTCAGATGTGGTCCATACATCCTTAACTAAAAAGTCAAACACAAGCAGACATAGGAGCATGGTAAGATGCCCATATACCATTAGGACAGGGGTAGGCAACCTACAAATCCTATGGCATGCCTGTGGCTGTCAGTCTTGCAATGCTTCATGGGACTTGTAGTTTCATACCAACGGGAGTGGCAAGGTTGCCTACCCCTGCCTTAGATAAAGTTAAAATCTGTACAGGAAACAGGATTTCATAAATACAATTGATGGCAAAGGACAATAGCACCATTTATGTTAAAATTTGTGCAGTTTTCCCTTTTGGAGTACTGGTGTTTCACAATTGACATGTGTTGGTACATCAGAACAAAGGTGAAGCCTTCTGCAGATTTTTCCAAGTTAAGTTTTCACCCACATGGCATGCACGCTGGATGTGCAATTATAATTTGCAATTAGTCATCACCTAACTGCAAGTTATTAGAAAAGTTTTATTGCAGCATTCCCCACCCCCTCTATAGTGCTTCTATAGTCAGTCACTTGATTGTATTGCTCTTGTTAGATTGTATTAAAAATTTACAGTGTAGAGGTGCACCATAACCACAAATCCTTTGCTCAATAAAATCCTCCATGCACCCCATTCACACAGAGGCTATGATTGTGTTCTCCTACAGAGACATGCTGGGAACTGTAGTTTCTTGGATACCCACAGGTTGCCTACACATTGAAGCAGCATTCTTTTAGGAATTTCTGCATAAAAAGCACACAACTTACCATTTTACGCATTTTGTCCATAACATTATCAATCACCTCCTTTCCAACAGTATAGTGACCTCTGGCATAATTATTTGCTGCATCTTCCTTTCCACTAATTAGTTGTTCGGGATGAAAGAGGGTACGATATATTCCAGTTTTTATTTCATCTAAAATATTCAAAAACAAATTTGAGTAAACAAAAAATCCACAATCCCACGACAAACAAAAACTCCTGTTGCTGCAACTCCTTAAGTAGTGTTAGCTGAAGTTGGACAGCTCAAATAGTTAAAGCTACAAATACCGTTCCCACCAAAATTCAGTTCTGGTAGGCTAGAACTGCACAGCTTTTAGAAATCTGCTCTAGGATCATTTACAAATTCTAGAATTGATGCTTTTCAGGCTAGCTTTTACAAGCCAGTAACAATACACCTTTGTAGGAGGACGAAGCTATAGGGAGATATTATGAACGCCATTTAAGGTATGCCTAGTTTCAGGGCCCCTTCCCAAAATCAATATAAGCTTTAAAGTTAAATCTTTTAGGATAAGGGTCAAAATATACTTGTCTTACCCCTTCTGCTGTCCATAGCACCTAGGGAAGAAGCAAGCTTCACAGTGAGAGCACAATAAATGCAGAGTAACCCGAATCTCACAAAAAGACACTCCTGTAATGTTCAACTCAACATTTACAGAGACTCTGCTGGAAGAATAGAGACTTCACCCACGGAAAATGGAAACTGGGGGCAAGTCAAGTATATACCTTTTCTAATGTCTCCCCCCCCTTTAACATCAAAGCTGCTACACAATATAGGGGCATTAAGCAGAACTTTCCTTTTACAGCAAGGTCCACTTTAAAAGTAAAGTTTCATCGATCCAAATGAACTAGTCTTATTTCCATATGACTTCATACACAAGTACATTAACAACTTACCAATAACAGTCTCTTCAAGATCAACAAATACCGCCCGTGGCACATGTTTGCCTGAACCAGTCTCATTGAAGAATGTTCCAAAGGATGAATCTAATGGAGCGGTGTGATCTTTAGAAAGGACCCCGTCCGGCTGGATTCCATGCTCTAGACAGTATAGCTCCCAGCAGGCATTACCCATCTGAACACCGGCTTGGCCAATATGTATAGAGATACACTCCCTCTGAAATGTAAAACGTCAATACATCAGAAACAGCATCAAAGACAAGCTTCTAAATACTGCATGCCAAACTGATCAGAAATGTCTACTTTGAGCCTACTCAAGACCCAGTATAATGAGTTGGTCCCCATGGAACCAAAAAACAGTTATGATTCCATGCTAGATAGCCTTTGGGTTTTTCACTCACATTCAAAACTGGAGCAGACAAAATCTGGAGCAGCTGTGCATGGCAACCAATCAGCTTCTTCAGTTAAGATTTCAAAATTAAAGAGAGGGGCTGACTGGTTGCAATGCACAGCTGCTCTAGATTGTTTTCTGCTCCAGTTTTGATAAATACCCCTTGTGATTTACATGCAGAGGGAGTTGCATAAAAGTAAGCAATACCCCATGCTAAGGAATCTTCCATATGCTATACCAAGCAAGCACCAAAACATACCTAGCAAACTAGTAAAGCCATGTAGGATTATATGGAAGCACTTTCCACTGGACAAAAGTTTAATAGATCACATCAATAAAGACTGAAAATACACATGCTGAACTTAAGAGCAAAAACAGATCACACAAAATGCATTAAATATAAAAAGGAGCAGCCATTGGCCATTAAAGAAGCATGCACAACACTAGAACTATGCAGGCAGGTCATAACTGCCCCATGTAGTCGCATATGGTTTCACAGGATCTATACGGTGCAAACAATTTACAATACAAGGAAGACATTACAGCTACAATACAATTACAGGACATGGGTGAGAGTTAAATTCAGATGGTGCAGGGAAAGTAAAGTCTTTTGCAGCCAGGCCAATGGAAACGAAGATTCGGTGGAAGAAGTTCTAATCTTTGTCTGAAGGACCCAGGAGTTTAGCTCTAGAAGGGTCAACCTCACTCCCCACAAGGGGGAGGGGGGGGGGGGGTTGGATTTATTAGGGGGAAAGTTAGACATTGCAAACATTTTTTTATGGAGGAATGTTTTCTTCATGGTACACGCTCACCATCAATGTTGAGAAGTAAACTGGGCAAATTGGATTGGCTTAGGAGTTTGATACATTTCAGTGAATTTGAGCGATTTCTCAAATTCAATGGGAGTAAAGTTTAAAAAGGCACAATTGTATGATGGCTGATGTAGACCTTGGGATCTCTAGACATTGTTGTACTCGATTTGCTCAGTTGGCTGCCTAATTGCTACATCTTACTGGGTCTTGAGTTGTCAGGGGATATAGGCACATATGGGGAGGCCAGGAACATTTTTCTGTCAGTAAATCTATAATAAAATGGACAATTGTGGTTTGTGATATATCAAGTTACAGAACCCCACCCCAAAAAACAAAACCCACATCTACCATTTGATTAATGAATGGCCAATTTCATCCCATCACATGGAGTGGTAGGAGATAAATACATGCAAACTGGACTCAGAACGCAGGAATACAGTTAACTCAAACAACACCTAGTGTAGCTAACAGATACAGCATTTTTTTTAATTAGTAGATTGTCTTGCCCAAGAGTTCCATATCAAATCCTAAGACTAAAAAGCTACACACAGATAAACCAGGGATTCAAAATAAAATCCTATATTTGAGCAGCTTTTCTTCAATGTTAATGTTCTAATGAACTTCTAAATACAGCTGAAACACAAACCAAAGCAGCTCAAAATCCCCTGAAATTACACAGTTTTCTTTTACATACAAGACACATGAATCTACATACATCTTGAAGCTTATAAACATTTTCCCACAGACTCCCCCAGTTATGCTTAGAGCATTTCTTTCCTGCTCCCTAACACTCACCATTTTCAACTTTGTAACACAAACAGCCAGATGGAAGGAGAGCAAGCATTCCCAGCTATCCAAACCATCAGCATTTAAACCATCCCACCCTTGGGAAGTGGGAGGTCTCAGATAATTAAAGTGGAACTAACCTGAAACTGAGCTACTATTGCCAAATGTTGTACTGTTGTGTTCCAATAATGTGTTTTAAGTGTTGTCACCCCAATGCGACTGCATTGCAGCACACCACAAAGCAACCGTAACAGACTACCATGTGTTTATACTACACAGTTGCTAAAAATAGTGCATGTGTCTGTTTAGATGCAATAGTAACCCATTCAAATGAATAGGCTGCCTTAACGCCTTGCACAAATGTAAATGAACCCTTTGTATGTTTTTTATGTTTAATACATGTGCCATGTGTTAAATCAAAATATGTTTATATAAAAAAAATAGAGCAAAAGTACAGGATCCCAATCATAACCTTTTCATTCCAATCATAATTTTATACATTTTTTTTAGAGAATGAAGGATAAAAAAAAAATTGGTTGCTATGTACAAAAGTTATTCTTCTGCTTCGGCTTTTATGAATTACCCACAGCAAGTAACTGGATAGAAAATTGCCCTGTTGCTATTCATTGGGACTGAAAATTGGAGCAAAGCACAGAAGTTGTCTGCAGCAACCACACAGCTTTAAAAGGAATGAGATAGCAATACAAAGCCATGCCCCAAGTTTCGCTTTTATAGCTCATCATCAGTAGTGTCATTCGCCTTTTATGAATTTCTTTGTTAAAGGCTCGGTCTGCCCAAAACTGACATTACATTATTTTGTTGTATTTCTCAGGGACTCAGGTCTCTGCGAGACACCTGCTATGGCCATTAAAAGGCCCCCTCCCTCCGTTTTTAGATTATCTGCAGATTTTCTATGGTCAGATGGAACAAGTGCAACAGATTTCTCCATCTACGCTAAACTGTGTGGATGGAGGAATCTCCCACTGACCCAAGCTTCAGTATCTTGCTAGTCAGCACCGCTGGCTCTCAAAATACCTGTACAATGCCTGCACCAATCAGATTGTTCAGGTACTTTGACACCACACAGTTTAGCGTAGATGGAGGAATCTGTTGCACTTGTTCCATCTAACAAGGCTCAACCACTAACTAAAATATCACCACTGTCAGAATAGTAGACAAGTAGTTAACAGTCTTGCAGCTGTGGGGTGTTTAATACCTACCATGTGTGCTTTTTGCATGGATTTACTATGTTTCCTTCCACCCAAAATGTTCTCTAGTATGTCAGTACAGTAGGGACATTACACTACGAGCTCCTTTGGGGTCAGGACTGGTGTGGACTGTATACTATATTATTTGATGTAAAAGAATCAGCTATAAGTAAAACTTTAAGTAAAATAAAAATACAAATTTTGGGATAGGGCCCATTCTTTACATTCTGTGAAGCAGATTTATGAAAACTGGAGTATTTAAAAATGTTACCCCCAGCAACAAATCAGATTCCTCATTACCCTGTGAATAAAAGGTAAAAGTGTTTTGGATACTATGAGCACTGGCTCCAATCTTGCAGCAGTTCAATATACACTTATATAAACCCACAATTATATCTTATGATTTGTAGGTATCAGTTTAAACTCCCATATGTATGCCTTTTAGTTTTTCTTATCACCAGCAATAAAGGGGTTAAGGTTTTCTCTCCATTTCCCCTTAATTTTACCTGCAGCTAGACTTCCTCTCAGGTGGCATAGCAAGGCTATTTAATAAATGGTGTAGTGCTGGAAACAATTGGTGTGTGCTCTATTGCTGAAACATTGTGGTCAGTTACCAGAGAGCAATCATGGTAAGAGCTTGGCTTTTTAAGTTGTTCTATGCAGGCTATTAATACTTTGTTGAAGACTTTGTCTATGATTAGAAGCGTTGACTACTACTAATCTAGGTTTGTTTTTTTAATTAGCAGACATGTTGTCCTACATAATTCTGGTACAAGTTGCATGTAGATTCCACAATGAGCTGATTGCTGGCTTGCACCATAACTGCATTGTGAAATTCTCTAATGTTCCACTTTAAATTTATTTTTGACAGGAAATCTTGTTGCCTGGTAGAAATGCAGCTATTGATATTATGAAAAACTTTTATGACCTTTTGGCCCAAGGCAGCTTATAGATATTGGGCTTCATTCACAGCAGAGCATTTTGTAGCTGGAATTCCTAAGCACTACTGCGGTCAATAGGAGGTATGCCATTCTTATTAATGGCCCCAGTTCATGCTGGAGCGTTCTGTCGCTTGTAGCAAAATGTCTGTTGTTTAAAAACCTACATGAGCTTCTTTTGAGGCAGTGTCAAGTATTTGGCCCCAATAAAAAATAATTTTTTAAGCCCAGTAACTAGACTTGTATTGCCTAAAAACAAAACACTCAAACCTGGATCATTTGCTAAAACCACATATAAAACTGTGAGACAATGCCCAACGATGCTCAGCTGAAGTGTGAAAGGGCATCAGGGGTGGCTGGCTGGTGTTCCAAGGTAATCGGAACCTTTTCCTTGACTTTGCTGTATGCTTGTTCTGACTCTGAACCAAAATTACTCAGCAAAGCAGTAAGAAGCACACCGATATTTTATCTGGAGTCTGAAATATCTACTGTTATATCGATCTCTATAATATCTATCTAACTGTTATTCTGAACTTGCCCTCCAAAAAAAATTTGTTTTGGAGTGGAATGTACAATGTAGACATTTAAAGTATTATGTCTCCAACTCCTGGTTTCTTGGCACTTGTCTGGTGCTGAATGGTTCTTTCCATGTGGGTTTTTTGTTTTTCCTCCCCAGTTAACTTTGGTCAAAGGAGCTGGTTGGGAAAATTGTTGGCCAAAACAGTGACTGCAGTACCTGCTTCCTCCTAATTGACCTACCATAGAGCGGCTGTGACATTATGCAGCCTTGGCTCAGATACACAGCATTATGTAATTGCTGTACAGTACAGCAATAAGGACCACTCTCTTCAGGGAAGGTGAGGGTGTTGTTCTTTTTGAGGAAAAAAAAGTCATTATAAACGGAATATCTCATTGAGATCTGGCCATGGCTCAGCTCATTAAAATGCTAGTTCCCTGGCGGTCGTCGTGTGGGGTTTTTTTTCTTTTTTTCTTCAAAGCAGTCACTGACCTGGGACAGCTATAGAGATAAGTAGTGGTGACAACCATTGACCAGTTGTTTTGTTCCAGGTCTGTGACTGAAAAGAACTGATCAGGCATCTAGTGTTGTCAGAGGTTTGCAATGGCAGCCCCATAGTTCTCCCATGATTGTTCAATTTAATTAAACGCTGTACTGAGAAATACAGTTGACCATTGCTGAAGCAAGCCTTTTTGAGCCATTCTTAAAAAAAAAAAAAAAAAAAAAAATTTTTTTCAGCTGCAACTATTTAGTCAAA
>NW_017306294.1:1927616-1991657 GCF_000935625.1 Nanorana parkeri | reverse complement strand
AGGAGACCTTTTTGAGCCATTTTTAAAAAAAAAAAAAAAAAAAAAAAATTATTTTCAGCTGCAACTGATTAGTCCAATGGTATTTGAAAAATATAGTCCAATGGTTAAAAAAAACAAAAAACCCTCAGCTTGTGACTTAAACCTCATTTTAACTGAAGTACAATTTAAAAGACCTAGCACTAAGCCTGGATTACGTAGACTAGAGAAGTCATACACATGATCTGCATATATGTATACAGTAGCAAACTCTCCTTACAGAAGAGGGACACCTCTACTGATCTCTTCTGGTTTCCTGGCACAGGCAAGATGACTTATGAAACATGCATACAATTACCTGAGTCTAAATTTATTTTTTTCATGTAGTTTTATGAACTAGTATGTATAAAATGTGTTGCCATGCGTGTTCATTTTTATTAGTCTGGTTTTTCCCCATAGTATAGTACCTACTTAAAAATGATCAGGCTCTTATCTCATGTCAATACACATGTGATTTATTCACCCACTTTTGATTTCTGGGGCATACTGTATGTATAATCTACTTTTGACTGCTAAACTGGAATATCTGCAATTTTTATTGCAACTGTATTATGGGATTAGGACTTCTAATATAGACACGACTGAAAACCATTCTCTATTGCAGAGGGAATGCATATCTGTCCATGTTGGCCAGGCTGGAGTTCAGATGGGAAGCGCTTGCTGGGAACTTTACTGCTTAGAACATTTAATTCAACCAGATGGCACAATATCAAATGACAAGACTAAGGCAGTAGACGATTCTTCATTTTCCACCTTCTTTAGTGAGACTGGCTCAGGAAAGTATGTTCCAAGATGTGTTTTCATTGACCTGGAGCCAACTGTTATCGGTACAGTATTTCCTAAACTTATGTGATGTATTCTGCTGGATGCCTGTTGCGTTGTATCTGTTGTGGATGATAAAAACCACAACAAGCTTTGCAGGTTGTAAGAGTGCCAGGCTGTCCAAAGAACACTTCTTCCTTTGCAGGTCCCACTTTTTACATTTGTATAACCCATCAATAATTTAAAGGAAAAACTCTTCAGGGCTGTGGGAGAGTTCCCCTTATTGAAGGGGGTGAGTAGTACTTGGACTATTCATCTCCCATCTTTTGGAGACCTCAAGGCCTGTCATGAAGAAGGGTCAACCTTTTGACAATGCAGTGACAAGTTTTTTTTCTTTTAAAGGTGGCACTGGGCACCTAGGCATCTTTTACCAGGGGAATACATTTTGAATTCAAGAAGTCTGTCAGATTTAGCTTTAACTTTGTAGGATATATTCTTAACTGGCTACATAAAATGCAGGTACCTGCACCTATGTTTAAATGGCTTTAGAAGCTGTTTTGGAGTCATGAGGCCTGGGGTGCTCAAATATGCAAAGATACAGAACTGACCTGCTGCCACCTGTGTTTCACTATTGGCCTGTCTCTGTCACTGGGTCATCACAGAGTGGAAGAATGTATGTTGATCTGTTTTGTGAATAATGGACATCTGTCTCAAACTGACTTGCCAATATCTCATGTCTTCTTTTTCTAGATGAAGTTAAAACTGGAGCCTACAAGCAGCTGTTTCATCCAGAGCAACTCATACCAGGCAAAGAAGACGCTGCAAATAATTATGCTCGTGGGCACTACACAGTTGGCAAGGAGATCATAGATCAAACACTTGACAGGATACGAAAGTTGGCAAGTATTTTGTTGGTTGTCTTCATAAAAATAACTGACATGAGAAAATTCCAGTTTACTCTCCCTGGTGGTGCCTTTTAATCCAGGAGTTTAAAAGTCTTGGCCAACACTCTGTTCTATAGGTTAAGTGTATCTCCCATCCACTAGGCAATAAGTGACGTGTTTCCTGTGTGTGGGGGAGGAGATTCCATCTCGTGATGCTGTCCTGGAAGACTAATGGAAATAGAGTTACCGGTAAGTCCTAACTCTGAATTTCATGGTCACTAGTATCTGGAAGAGTGTAGTGGCCATTGCTCTTTTAAAGGAGAATTAGGGGGCGAGATAAAAATACTCATCCCCATAATTCAAGCCGACTTGTGACACTGAAGCTGTCACAGGGTGCCTCTATTGATGGGGAAGTCAGCGAACATGTACCCCAATCGTCGACTTCCTGATCCTCTCCCCGCAGAGTGGTGACTGTCAATACGGGAGGGGGTAGGCACAGCTGGCTCTGCTTCTAGAAAGGCAGAGCCAGCTGTCAGCGAGCGGGTTGGATCTAGACAGTATTGTGGGGATCTGTCCCGGCTGTGGCGTGGCTCTGCGCTCTCAGCATATAACAGGCAACAGCCCGCTATATACTGAGTTTTGGGTCACCAGAGGATGTTTGTATATGTCCTCCTGTGACTCTGAAGAGAACTATAGCTAAAAAGGGTTAGGCCATAGTTCTCCTCCTTTTTTAATTGAAGCAATAGTAAATTCTAATTAAAATTTTTTTTTTTTTTTCTTGTACTCCACGGGATGACCTAAATCTGGTAGCTTTGCCTCTTCTTTTTATGCGCTGCCTATGGCTAGCTACTGGGCTTTCACTCACGGCTGTCCATACATGCAGCTATCAAGGAGGGGAATAATTAATTCGCTTTGACTAACTCCACTTGTTTCTGGCTCGTGTCTGCCCAATACATTATCACTAGGAATGCAGAGGGGAAGAGACTGCATGTTAAACCCAACTGTGGGCAAAAATGTTCTTAACCCCTGCAGTGGGGCTACCCCACACTGAGGGTTAAGTGCTTGTTTTGTCTTAAGTGCTTAAAAAATAAATAAATAAATTGTACTCCTGAATCTTAGAGCTGTCTGGCTGCTACTCCAGTCCCTGAAGCCTGTCTCCTTATCCACTGCAGAGATGGTTATGCCCCTTCGTGTCCTCACATACTATACACTGTATGGAACGTGATGACAAAGGATCCTTGGTGGGGGGGGACTCCAGGGACCTGTCTAAGAGCAAGCTGGCTTGGTTGAGTATTTTTTATATATACAGTATATCCCCCTAGACAAATGAGCACTTAACCCTTGCAGTATGGGGGTAGTCCCACTGCACGGGTTAAGAACATTTTTGCTTTAACTAAACTATTCCCTGTACATAGAAGTGCACAGCTTACGGGGGAAAGGTTTCCGTGCTAGCTGTAACTTCCCCATAGAAGCTGGGGAAATTAAGATTCACGCTGGGGTGGAGCTACAGCACAGTACAAAGAAAATGTTTATTTGCAAACCACTGCATAAATCTGACCAGGAAAAATTGCTGTGTGCATTGGGTCCCCTGGGGGAATCTATGTTAATTTCTGGTGAGAATTCTAAGTGGAAGCTTTAAAAAAAAAAAGCCTCTGGAGGTGTTTGCCATAATCTGCTTGTATGCACAGCACATTATGGTCTGCAGTCATCTGACCAATGAGAAGCTTTTCTTGATTGGTGTGTCAGGTGACCAGTGAGTGCTTGTAACTGATCACATTTTCCTACAAAGTTGATTATACTGGTATAAAGCACAGAGTATTCTTTTCACTACATGCCCTTCCAGAGTAGTATGGCGCTTAGAAAAGCCTTGCTTTACCTAACATGAATGTACCATAATGCTGAGCTCTGGAATAAGCAAATTTGTCTAAATGAGGCATGCATATTCCTACTTGGCTCTTGGTGTGCTTTGTTTCCTCCTGATTGTTGCAGTAACTCAGTATGAAACTTTTGTGTCTGCAGGACCTTCCTGTAATTAAGACCAGTCCCTGCTGTTCTCTCCTTGTGCAGGATGACGCCCCCCCCCCCCCCCCGTAGTTTTCTGCAGGCAACCTGTAGTGGTCAGGCTTGCTGGATCCTTACAAGAGCTCTGCTCTCTGCACAGTGTCACTGCTCCTTTTTTTTTATATGGTAATAGATGGGTTTTCAAAGGCATTTGGTGCACATGATTGGTTATATATTTTTTTGGTTATTGAGGAATAAAAGTTTTGTTTTTGTGGCTGAAGTTTAAGCTAAACCTTTTTTGCATGGTCTTTTCCAGTCTGAACAGTGCTTTGGACTTCAAGGATTTTTGGTCTTCCACAGCTTTGGCGGTGGCACAGGATCTGGTTTCACTTCACTATTAATGGAACGCCTGTCGGTGGATTATGGAAAGAAATCAAAGCTGGAGTTTTCAATTTATCCTGCCCCAAGGATCTCCACTGCAGTCGTAGAACCATATAATTCTATTCTGACAACTCACACAACTCTGGAGCATTCGGACTGTGCCTTTATGGTAGACAATGAAGCCATCTATGATATCTGCAACCGAAATCTGGATATTGAGCGCCCCACTTATACTAACTTGAATAGATTGATTGCTCAGATTGTTTCTTCCATCACAGCTTCTTTAAGGTTTGATGGGGCACTTAATGTAGACTTGACAGAGTTTCAGACTAACTTGGTGCCTTATCCTCGAATCCACTTCCCACTGGTCACTTATTCACCCATAATATCAGCAGAGAGGGCTTACCATGAGCAACTGTCGGTGCCTGAGATCACCAATGCTTGTTTTGAGTATTCAAATCAGATGGTGAAATGTGATCCTCGTCGTGGCAAATATATGGCTTGCTGTCTGTTATATAGAGGTGATGTGGTGCCAAAAGATGTCAATGCGGCTATAGCTGCAATTAAAACCAGGCGTTCTATCCAGTTTGTAGACTGGTGTCCTACTGGATTTAAAGTGGGAATAAACTACCAGCCCCCTACTGTAGTTCCAGGAGGTGACCTGGCCAAAGTTCAACGTGCTGTCTGTATGCTGAGTAACACTACAGCCATTGCAGAGGCCTGGGCAAGGCTAGACCACAAGTTTGATCTCATGTATTCTAAGAGAGCATTTGTACATTGGTATGTGGGAGAGGGCATGGAGGAAGGAGAGTTCTCTGAAGCAAGGGAGGATATGGCAGCTCTAGAAAAGGATTATGAAGAGGTAGGAACAGAGTCTGGTGTTGGTGGAAATGAAGAGGAAGATGAATTCTAACACCCTTTAGACTAATGCGCTATAGGCATACACTGTCTAAAATGTTTGACTGGTGTCCAACTGTACCATAAATGACCATTAAAAAAAATCTAGTGTTCCATATTTAAATAGTAGCAGTCACTGTTTCGCAATGAAATGCATTTTCCATTGACTTTTGTCCAATAAATTTCAAGGCTTTAAAATGTATCATGTATTTTTGCTGTTTTTGTATTAATAAAAAAAGCAATCAATCACTTTTGTTTGGGCTCTCTTCCAAGCTAATGCAGATCAAACCAAACCCATCATAAGACAAACACTTGAGCTGCCACTGATGACCATTTTTAGAAAATCAATTTGATTCTCTGGTTTCAATGATTTTTCTTACAGGTCGGTGATTTTAAGGTGCAAACATCTAAGTGATCATTCTGTCCTAGCATGGCAGAGGTTCTGTTGAAACGCAACTCTTTGGGTAGTTTAGAAGGGTTAGAGAAGGCAGTTTTAAATCCTGCATGTCTCTACGGCATTTATTTCCCCCCACTTCCTGTCCTGGTAATGGTAATCTGATAGATCAGGAAGTGAGGATAACTCTTTGGGGGACATGGCCAAAAAATAAAAACAATATTGTGCACGTCAATTGTATAAGATCTCAATATGGTGCAGTAATGCCTAATGAGCAGACAATATTGCTATAAACAAACATATAAAGAAAGCAATTGCTTAAATGGGATTAATCGGTCTCTATGCAGAATGCATACCTCCCCAACTTTTCTGAGATGAGTGACACCCTCTAGCAAAACATGTTTAGGCAGACCACACCCACTGCCATGCCCCCAGTTACGTAGACCCTGATGAATTGATGAGCAAAAAAAATGATTGTAATCGCATTTCTGACCATTTAAATACATTCAAATAAGTTTTCCAAAGGGAGTTCTACTGGTATATTGGAAAATGTAGGGCTTTCTCAAACCCATCTACCTGCGCCAGTTTTCTTTGAATGGCCCATTATAATACACTGCTTTGTCTTTGTACCTACAAAATACTCTTTAATTACAGTGCCACACATAAACCTCAGCACAAAGGATCATTTTTAAAACAAACCTATTTATTAATATACAGGATTTATATAGTGCCAACAGTTTGTGCAACTCTTTACAAGATAATGAAGACATTACAATCACAATTCAAGACAAGATGGTAAGGAGGGACCTGCCTCTGAGGGCTTCCCATCTAAAAGGGAGGGGGAAGTGCTACATGAGGAGGTAGCTGTGTGGGGATGAATTGTTTGAGAATAGGATCGCCTAAAGGCAGTCAAGGTGGGAGATAGATGGATAGGTTGGGGTTAAGAGTTCCAGAGGATGGGATAGACTCTAGAGAAGTCCTGGAGGTGAGCGTGGGAGGAGTTGACGAGGGAGCTGGAAAGCAGGAGGTCTTTGGAAGAGCGGAGGGGGTGGTTAGGGTGATACTTTGAGACCAGGTTTGAGATATAGCGGGGGCAGAGTTCTGGATGGCTTTGTAAGTGGTGGTTAATCTGAATTTTATCCTTTTGGCTATTGGAAGCAAGTGGAGGGATTGGCAGAGGGGGGGTGCAGACACTGAGCGGTTGGTTAGGTGGATGTGTCTAGCACCAGCATTCATGATAGACTGAAGGGGGGGATAGCCTGTGTAGTGGAAGGCCAATGTTGTGAACCAAACTAACTTGCGCTAACGGAAATAGTAAAACTAAATTAAGATGGATTAAAGTTTAAAATAGATATTAATATGACCCCGGAGCTAAAATTTCTAAAACCAAAAAGGAAAAAAGCTGCTGAACTCAGGCTAAAAGCCTACAGAATAATGGTGTAATGAAGTGTACAGCGCTAAATGCCCTTCAGGAAATTAGATAACGGTAGGGATCATATGGTGTCACCTCCGTGTCAAGCAATCGTGAACCGATTACCGTTATCTAATTTCCTGAATGGCATTTAGCGCTGTACACTTCATTACACCTAGATATACAAGTGAGTGGATGAGTAACTTAGTGGTTTCATTGGTGAGGAAGGGGCGTATTATGGAGATGTTGCAAAGGTGAAGGCGTCTGGATTTGGATAGTGATTGGATGTGGGGAAGAAAGGTGAGGTCCGAGTCAAGGATGACACCTAGCACCTTGACATGGGGGGAGGGTTGGATAGTTGTGTAATCAATCTCGAGGGAAAAGTTACAATACGCTTTGGTGGTGATTTCCTCCTCCGGCATTTCTAATCAGTGAAAAATTCCCCACCTTGCCAGGCTCTGGTCGCCAGTGAAAGAATCCTCCCTTCCCTTTGGTGGTCAGTGGGAGGGCAATGCAGAGCATGCTTGCCTGCCGCTTGCTCTTGTGTCCCATGCAGCTGCCTGTGTGGTAATGTCACTGCTGGAACTATGTACGTACTATGGGGCAGGAAATCACTATGCCCAGGAAAGCTAAGTGCTGAAATGAATGGGCTTTGGACTGTTGGGAGCTATGCACCAGTATGTTAGTTCTTGGCACAGAAGTCCTACTTTATGAGCAAATTCTTGTTCTCTTGTTAAATCACATGTTACAGCTGTAACTAGAAAAGTGCCAGGTGTAAGAACCCTTGAGGGCTTGTTTACACTAGATGCGGACCAGATCTGCATGCGTTTCTGCATATGCAGTATGGTGTTTTGCTGCATTCTGGGTTTTTTTAGGGCTTTCAGGGTGAGCGTACGTCCGCGTACTCCCATAGAGAAGAACAGGCTGCTGCGTACAAATCACACGCAGCACCTGTCCTTCCCGGGAGTGGCCCGTTATGGCCGTGCACACATCATGGATCTGTACAGGCCAGCTGTTAGTAGTGTAAATGAGGTCTAAGCGTTGTCATCTTAGGGCTTGAAGTGCATTACTGGCAGACTCACCACATAAAGGTAAAAAATCCTGTATAAAAGTACGCTAATGCAGCCACCAGATCCATGGACCGCTATAATATACAACATTGTTGTTATTGGGTTTAGATACGCTTTCAATAAGCACCAACATCAGCAGTTTCCATCTTGCAAGTAAAAATGCAACTTGTCGCCAAATGATAAGGGTGGAATTTTCCCCCAGAAATGGTGACAGCGCTAATCATGAGAGAATTATGTAGGTTGCCACTGCTAGCCTCCTTTAGAAGATGCTACGTACCTGGCTTCAATACTTTTAAAGGAGAACTATGGGGTCAGTGTTTTTCCCCATAGTTCTCCTTTAAGTCACTAACCAGGAACAAGAAAATGGCAAATTAATAAAAAAAAAAAGGAATTCTACAGCTGCCAGGTGTACTTGATCCTGTGGGCCAGATCCACAATTAAAGGCGAACTATGAGGTGAGTGAAAAGCCCTCACCTCATAGTTCTCCTTTAAGTCACTAACCAGGAACAAGAAAATGGCAAATTAATAAAAAAAAAAAGGAATTCTACAGCTGCCAGGTGTACTTGATCCTGTGGGCCAGATCCACAATTAAAGGCGAACTATGAGGTGAGTGAAAAGCACTCACCTCATAGTTCTCCTTTAAGTCACTAACCAGGAACAAGAAAATGGCAAATTAATAAAAAAAAAAAGGAATTCTACAGCTGCCAGGTGTACTTGATCCTGTGGGCCAGATCCACAATTAAAGGCGAACTATGAGGTGAGTTCTTTTCACTCACCTCATAGTTTGAACTACGGGGAAAAGCACTGACCCCATAGTTCTCCTTTAAGAACACTGTCCCACAGTGTCTGTGTCCCATGGGCTGTTCCACTGGAACCAGGATCTCGACAGTCAGCTGCTAGGTTCCCCAACAGTGAGAAAGTCTCTTGCTCCCAGCAGGCAATCCTAGAAAATGGGGTTGGGAGGGATAGACACCTGATGTGTTTATGCTAAGTCTCTGTGCCCCCTCTTCAGATATGTCTCATCTGTCAGGCTGCCACTTAGTGTGATAGAGAATGCTGTAACAAGTGCCCCTTTTCTGCTGTAGAATCAATCCTAGGTTGGAATCCCTTGTTTGCTAACTACAGCCATCACAAGCACCATGACATTTCACAGAGCTAAGGCTTCATGAGGAGGGGAGGCATGGTTTGTAGTTTTGGTGGCTCCCTGCCCAAGCAGCCACTGTAGTGCCACAGCCTCCTGTCTCTGAAATATGGAGCCTGCTTGCATGGGTAGGCATGATGATCTGCAGAATGGGAGAGGGTCATATGGCACTGTGGTGGTTGTACGGTAAGAAGGTGGTGGTGGGGGTGGTGTGCAAATCTGTGATGATAGCATGGGAAAGGCACTATGGTTTGAAATGTGTACCTTACTCCCCAACAACCCTGATTCTGCAGGACCATCCCAGAATTGTAAAAAAAGGTCCGGCGTCTGTCAGATCTGGGCTCTGTCCTTCTGTTGGAATGCTCCTTCCTGTATCCAGCTTTAGCTGCTTTTCTACTCTGTTGGGTGGAGTGATCTCCTGCCCTACATGAGCACTATAGTATTGGCAGAGGGAGACAGTGGCACGTGGATAGGTAAGTAATCTGCTAAATACCAATGACCCCCACTCACTTTCTGCCACCCACCAAAGTACAAGTGCCCCTCCTACCTCTGCTAAGCATCAGTGCTCCCCTTTTACCTCTGCAGAGCACCAGTGCCTCCTCTTCTTCCAGAGTACCAGTGCACCCACCCTTCTTCCCACAGAGCACCAATACCTATCTTCCCATTGGACACTGGTGCCCCCTCCTTTTACTTCTGTTTGATACTGAGTATTCTTTTCCTCCTACAGACCACCGATGGCGATCTTTTTTTTCTTCCTGCTGACCCAGTGGGACTGGATCAGGAAAGAATGACCCGTGTTAGTGGTCGGGGAGGGGGGAAGTTATTGGGGGAATAACTGGAGGCAGTATGCCAGGTATTTTTCCTCTCATTGATCACCAAGACTGGGCATTTTTTTCCTGCCCCTGAACACTGATTCTAGACGTTTTTCCTCAGCATTACCATCAACACCAGGCAATTTTTTTCTCCCACTTACCACCGATGTTCCGTCCATTGACCCCAAAAACTGGCCTTTTTTTCCTCCTGCTGACCACCAACAATGGGCATTCTTCCCACCAATGCCGGCAACTTCTTCCAACCGTTGACCACAGACGCTAGCCATCTTTTCCTTTTACTGACCAGCAATATAAGGAGCACTATGACACATACAGCTGACCGCTGCACTTTGTACCTTGTATAGTATATAACCAAATGTGTACTGCTGTACATTATATACCAAAGTGTTTATTGCGTCAACAGTTGCTTTTTGCTGAGTAGTTTCCTACTATTTTACTTTCTATCTTAATGTGAAAGTGTTAAAGAAGAACTCCGGATAGAAGAAATCTTAACCCTTGCAGTGAGGCTACCCCTGCACGTCAAGGGTTACATAGTTACATAAATACATCGTATTTGAGGTTGAAAAAAGACACAGGTCCATCAAGTCCAACCTATAGCGTGTATGCATGTGAATCTACATGTGTATGAGTGTGGATGAGTCCATGTGCCATCTTCTTCTTAAGTGTGCCTGTACCCCTGTATGTTGCGGTCTCTGAGGAAATCGTCCAAATGCTTTTTGAATGATTCAGCACTCTTAGCTGAGATCACCGCTTGCGGCACTGAGTTCCATACCCTGACCGCTCTTACTGTGAAGAAGCCCTTACGCCCCTTGTGATTGAATTTTTTCTCTACTAATTTCCAAGTATCCACAAGGAACTGTGCCTGCCTGAGCCGCCTCTGCCTCTGTCCTGTCAACCTGGCCCACCCATCTACAGTGCAGTAGTGGAGTGATCTCTTCGGCTCTGCTCAGCAATGTAAGGAATAGTAACCTGTAGGGATGAATGTGTGGCCCTTGAGGTAGTGACTTGAATCGGCCCCGCATGCTGCTGATTGTATATGGCACTGAGGCTGAGCAATCATTTATTATATATGAGAATACAAGATATTATTACTTACATTGGTGAGCAATGTAAGTACTAGTCACCTGTAGGGATGCACCGATAACGATACTGGGCATTTTCACGGGTACTCGTGAAAATGCCCCGATACCAAAAACCGTTACCGGCCCTTTAATGTTTCAAATTGAAGTGGCTGCCTTAGGTCCCACGCTTGCTGGAGACCTCGCAGCAGCCTTCTGGGGAACCATGCTGTGCCTGTTTACAGCCTTTTCCACCAGCCTGGACATCTCCCCCTCCTGAGACCCTCCGTATTCCTCCTGAGAACTTCCGCACCCCTTCTGAGACTCTGCACACCCCTTCTGAGACTCTGCACACCTTCCGCACCTCTCCTGAGACCCTCTGTCTAAAACATCAGGCCGCCGCCCCGAAAACAGAGTGGCAACACACAGTATGTAGCAAATGTATATACTATTATTCTGCATTGCTGTGATATGTTGCTGGAATTTGTAGTCCTCTATAGCTGGTAGTATTATTCTGCAGTGCTGTATAATGTATTGCTGGGATTTGTGGTAGTCTATAGCCGATGGTTTTCTGCATTGCGCTGTATAATGTATTGCTGGGATTTGTAGTCCTCTATAGCTGGTGGTATCATTCTACATTGATGTATAATGTATTTCTGGGATTTGTAGTCCTCTATAACCAGTGCCATTCTGCATTGCTGTATACTGTATTGCTGAGATTTGTAGTCCCTCTACAGCTTGGAGTCAGTGGCAGAACTACATAATAGCTTAGAAAAAATTTAACTGTTAATTCATTTGGTGTAATGCTGTTAACGAGCCGCAATCCCTATTTTCCCCAGATAAAAACAAAGCCCTCTTGAGACATCAGGCTGGGGGGCCCACTGTAATATTTTTTTGCCCAGGACCCACTAATGCCTTGAATAAGCCCTGCTTGCAGTGTAGTGGTAGCCCCACTGCAAGGGTTACAATTTCTATTGCACAGAGTTCTTAACTCTTTGTCTATATTCGGCTTTATTTTTTAAAGGTTTATGTCTGTGTAACTCTCATTTGTGACATAGCAAGCATGGAGTATTTTGAAAGCACAAGGACTCATTCATGTGTACAACATGTCCTGTGAGTAGGCTTAAATCCACGTTTTCTCCTTTCCAGGTTGTCTCTCTTTCTCAGCTTCTTATGTTGAAGCGGTGTGCCCTACAAGCTGTAGTTTATGCCTCATTTGCAGTGAGAAAGGTCTGCATATTCTCGTGACGTGTTGCATTGCTTTTCACATATACGTAGAAAAAAAGTTGCTCACAGTCCAGTAGGTGTAGGTGACGTGACCTTAAGTAAAATGGCCGCCAGTGTGCCACATACCAGAGCGCGCAGGCGTAGAGTTCTCTTTCCTGGGGCTGCGCCTCACCCTTTATTCGTCTCTTAGCAACCATATTCTTGCAATCCAATTGGCTGCTGACCAGTTTCCGCTCTTTTCAAACTAGCGGTACGGCGGCGGTTTGCTGTGTGACGAACGTTCTTGTCTCCGCCGTTTGATTATTGAGCCCACCATAGAGGGGGAGGAGGTAATGGCGCCCCCGGCGGACCCTTCTCCGCCCTCCGACAAAGTGAAGTCTAAAAAAAGAAATGTCCCTACACGGAAATCCTCCGTCACCAGCCTGGCTAGCCAGGCCTCCCCGGACAGAGGCAGCGGCAGAAGGTAGGCGCGCCGGAGGGTTTCATCGGGGGGTGACAGAGAGAGGCCTGAGGCGATGGAAGGGCCGAGGTTCCCTAGGACGGCCCGGATGGTTCCTGTACTCCGTGCATTGTCTTGTTCTTATGTGTGGTGGCTTTGTTATCTGTGTCTGATGAATGGGGTGTGATTAGATATTATTGAGTGCATTACTGGCAGGTGACTTCTGTTTCTTTCTCTATACCATCTACATAAAGTAGTCCTCTATAGCTGGTGGTATAAGCAATGATGGGAAACGGATGTGTGAGCAGAGTGATGTAACCATTAGATGGGAAATGGGCATTTTCACATTATTCTGCTGTTTTTGCATAAACAAGGTGTGTGGCTCCTTCTCTTCTCAATGGAGAAATATGCTATCCGCTGAAAACAAACCATCCTCTTTTTTTATCCCACTGACATGTGCTGACAATAGGGACAAGCGGTATGACCATACCCTAGGGAAGCACAGCTGTGTGGTGTGCAAATGTTTTGGCCCCTAATAAATATATAAAAAAAGTTGGAGTAGAGAACCATGTCAAGTGACCTGTCAGCCTTGTCACATGCCCCTTTTCCAAAAATTGAGTGCTCTCTATAGCATAGACAGGCCACATACTGTGGTGTACATTTTATGAATGGTATGAAAAGGCAAAATGTGGTGTAAACCCTTCGATGTACAGTGGATAGTGTTTTCTGAGCTCTGCTATATTACAGCCCCCCCACCTGACTTTCTACTGTGATCTGGTCGTACACATTGGCATCCTAAATGCTACACAGCTCCAATTTCTGCATCCATGATTACCTTTTAAAGTGACACTAACTCCAGGAGTTAAATTTTAAAAATGCATTCAAGTACTTTAAAGGAGATCTATGAGGTGAGTGAATTCCACTCATCCTCATAGTTAGAGCCGACCTGTGACCAAAAAGCTGTCACAGGTCGGCTTTATTGATCGGGAAGTGAGCAGAAACATGCACTGATCTGCTCACTTCCCGATCGTCTCCCTGCAGAGTTGTGACTGTCAGTCACCGCTCCCCACAGGGATTCCCCTCTCCAATCCTCCAGCGCTGAGTGGAGGAACGAATGGGGGAGGGGGCGGGCACACCCTCCAGAAGGAAGGACAGTGTCGGCACCAATTCAGAGATGATTTGAGGATCTACAGCTCAGTGATGCATTTTTATTAGTAGTTAAGGTACTTGAATGCATTTTTAAGATTTAACTCCTGTGTTTAGTGTTGCTTTAAAGCCCAATTCAGGACAAAATGTGCACTTCAATATTCCATGTGGTGACATCCTCTTAAATGTGGGATTAGAGCCACAGTCCTGCCGAACTTTTGTGGTCAGTCTGTTACCTTATGTCAGATGCTTCAGATCCCAGCTTTTCAATGGATTGTAAATTGAAATTACATAAATATTAAATATGCATATTCACATATGTGTAGTGCTGATCATTTATTCGCAGTTGTAAAAGATCACTCAGAGCAATGGGGCTGTGTGTCTCTTTGTTAATACACAGCCCTCACACACACCCACACACACACACACACACACACACACACACACACACCCCCCCTCAGTGATCTTTTACTACTGCAAATGAACGATCAGCGCTGTGGGGCTGTGTCATACACTGTCCCTACAGTACTGATCGATCATTCATAAAAAGCATGCATGCTGGGCTGTGTATTTACAAACAGCCCCTGGTAGACACATAACTCCACAGCTCTGAGTCATCTGTCAACACTGTCACTCAAAATTCAGTGGTGGCCAAACTATCCGACCCCACTGCTTAGCAATGACGGAATGGATCTGAATGTGACCGAGACCTATATTCACTTGTGTTCAAAAGTATGCATACCCTCGGAGAATTGGTAATATATAGTTACATAGTATTTGAGGTTGAATAAAGACATAAGTCCATCAAGTCCAACCTATTGTGTGTATGCATTTATGTTTGAGCAGGTGTGTGCGTGTTTATTAGTCCATGTGTGATTTTGCTCTTAGGCGTACCTGTACCCCTGTATATTATGGTCTCCCAGGAACTCGTACAGGAGTTTCTTGAATGATTCCACACTCTTAGCTGAGTTCCAATGACTCCCGGCGGCAAAAGTCACCGGGAGTCTGTTTAAACAGCCCCGATGCTGGCGGCGTACACTGTACATCGTCAGTCACAAAGGGGTTAAATAGTTTATACAAGATCATGTCCCCCCTTAACCTCCAAAGAGAACATATTTAATTTTAACAACCTTGTTTCATAGTTTAGGTCCTCGAACCCTTTAATACGTTTTGTTGCCCTCCTCTGGACCTTTTCCAGCTCAAGGACATCCTTTCTGAGTATTGGTGACCAAAACTGGACCGCGTACTCCAGATGTGGCCGAACCAGTGATCTAGTACCATTTTTAGAGAAAACATGATGAGCCGGCAAAACGCATTTCTTTTATTTCTTATAGAATTCACCTGTAGGTCATAACAGAATGGCACAATCATAAAACATAACATGGCAACAAATAAAAAATGAAATGACCCCTGTTCAAAAGTCTGCATACCCTTAGTTCTTAATACTGTGTATTGCCCCCTTTTAGCATCAATCTTTTGTAATAGCTAGCATGCCCCAAATCCTTGAAGGTGGTATGGCTGCCCATTTGTCTTGGCAAAATGCCTCCTAGGTCCGGACTAAAAATTTCCACTCGCCTCCTCGCAATTTGCGAGTGAAAATTGCGTGGGGGCGAGTGGAAATGAAGCCATTGAGTCAGGCACTCGGTCATGGACCGAGTGCCCAACTCCTGGAGGGATCCCAGATGTCTTACACGTATGCTGCTGCTCACAGCCATGCACCTTCCCATGTTAAAGATGGCCGCATGACGGCAGCCATCTTTACGAAGGTCCCTTGTTCTATGATTCCATAGGACCCGTAACTTTATCGGACTTCTGCTGGCGTGGGCAGGGCTCAGCCGTGTGCGCAAGCACACTGCGAGACCAGGTCCATAAATCTCACGGACCAACTCACCCTTCCCCCCAGTGGTGATTATATACCTCCAAAAGAAAGCTCTATCTGTCCCTAAAATATTTTTTTAAAAATTGCAAGGCTATAGTCCGGTCATGCTGACTGGTGAAATTTTTCACTGACTGGTGGGACACCATCAAATTTTTCAAGCCCTGTACAATCACGTACTTCTAGATAATTGCCGGCTTTGTATACTTTGCATACCTTATTTCTCTTTTCTTACTCAGTCTGACAGTGGCCATGTTTACTAGGGGCAGATTACTTGCTCTCCCTTTACTTCCTGGATTTCTGGCACATGTGACTAGGACATGTGACCATGCACATAATCTTAGGGGAGGAAAATGTCTTTCCCTGAGATCTCATGAGATTACAGACGAGATTTCACAGCAATGCTCTGCTGATGACAAGGCAATCTCTGTGTGCATTGCTTTGGCAAACTGAAGTTATTTTGCCCTTTCAAATTAGGAAGTAAATGCCCTGCAAGTGTAAGTAATTCAAAATCGCAGCATTTTACACCCGAAATATCTGTTATTATTTGCCATACATAGAGGGGTGCATTGGTAGAATTTGGTTTTTGAGTGTAAAGGTCCACTTTAAATAAGCTATGATCAGTCATATTTTCAATATCAATGCCAAAATTTCACAATTTCTGCCAGGGTTTGCAAACTTTTGAGCACAACTGTATGTTTATCAGTAGCACTGAGATGGAACGATTGGTGAAAACAATCGGTTGCTTAAAACAAATGGCAATTGTTTGCTACTCCGTGCTTAAGCAAATGGAATGTAATTTAGTTAGGGTTTAAGTCATACTCCAGGATGGTCACATGAGGGATAGGCTCTGTTTACCTTTAAGCACAGAGAGGTTAAAGGAGAACTATGAGGTGAGTGCTTTTCACTCACCTCATAGTTCTAGCCGATCTTTGACAATGAGACTGTCACAGGTCGGCTCAGTAGATCGGGAGGTGAGCGAACACATACCAGCGTTCGCTCACCTCTCGATCCTGTCTGGGCTCTCTGCCGTGACAGAGGAGGGGCTGGATTCGCTCCGATCCGCAGCGCTGACTGGCGGAACGCTTGGGGGAGGGGGCGGGTACAGCTGGCTCTGCCTCTAGATAGGCAGAGCCAGCTGTCAGTCACGCAGCTGGGCGGATCCCGGCACAATTGTCGGGATCCGCTTCAGCTACGGCTTCTCAGTATACTGCGAGCAGCAGCTCGCGGTATACTGCGGCGTCTCAGTATACCGCGAGCTACAGCTCGCGGTATACTGAGCCTAGGGTGACGGGAGGACGCTTGTTTGTGTCCTCCCGTTACCCTAAGACCCCGTTCACATTGAGCGATTTATCGCGCGGTAATTCCCGCGATATCGCGCTCCAATGCAATCCAATGGGGCAAAGGGTCCTGCTGTCGCGGGTCGTGTGTCGCTACAGCAGGACCCTTTTTGGAGCGGATTTAGCCGCGATTCAAGCTTGCTCAATGCAAGCTTGAACGCGACATTGCGCGGCAAATCTCGCGATGTCGCGCAATATGCAAATCGCGCGTTTGTCGTTGTTTAAAAGGGTCACCTTGCCTGCAGACTGTTAGGAAGAGAGATTCCCGAGCACCTTCCAGGAATCTGGGGGACATAGAAATAAAAGCAAACAAGGAGCTTCCAGGAAATACAAAGAACTGATTGAAAAGAGCTAACTGGGAGTTTTAAACAACAAACAACGAACAACAAACAACAACGTTGTTTAAAAAAAAATAACATATAAAACACAATTTACTCCAACATGAAAGAGTTCCTATTTACTTTCGTTATCACTGATATGGTGTTTTTTCTTTATGAATGTGTTGCATTAATAGCAACAGATGGTAAGTGTCACACATAAAGACTACATTAATTTTTCACATATGTGATATTAACAATGGCAATGTCTGAGTTTTAGGAATTTGGCGCAAGGCTTCCAAATATATCCTCACTGCCAGAAATGTGTTGTAAATGCCTTTATTGAATTGCCTCAGTGTCTTTTTCCCTGTAGGATGTCTAACAGTATTCAGCCACTAGATGGAGCAAGATGACCAGTTTTGTTTTTTGGTTTGGACAGAAGTGTGATATGTAGTTTCTAAAACACTGAGATTTGAAAGACAGCAGAAAGCACGTCCAAGTGATATCCGTTGTCTTTCTCTTTGCTGTCGGGGTGTATTTTAACTTGATCATTTCATAAAATGTCTATTTTGTGCTGGCTATGTAAAAACTGCATTTTATGCACAGACATGCTGTAAAATTGTTGCTACCCTTACACCTCATTGTAGCAATGCTTCATTACTCCTAAAATATGATAACATTGAAATCCATCGTCTCATGTGTGCCTGCATGCCTTTTTGGTACGTCGTAATATATAGCAAAAAAGTGTGGAAAGGGATAATTGTTCTCCAAAGATATTCTAAAATGGCCTAGAGAAATTTGTTGTTATGCCTAAAAAGATGAAAAATAATTGGAAGTTGAAGTAGTCGCTGTTTGGTATCATTGTGTGCAACACACTGAACATGGAGCAGAGAAAGCAAAGGAGAGAGTTGTCTGAGAAAGAAAATTCTAGACCAGTAGTCGCCACTACTTATTTTCTCACTCTCTAATTTTTCCCCCCTGTTTCCTCCTTTTTTCTGATCCTCCTTTTTTTCTAATCTTCCTTGTGCTTCTTACTCTCTTCTGTTTCTGATGTTTATTTGAATTCATTGTATCGCAAAACCTAATAAAACATATTGAAGAGAAAATTCTAGACCAGCATGTCAAAGATTAAGGCTATAGGACCATCTCCAAGCGGCTTGATGTTCCTGTGACTACAGTTGCAAATATTAATTTAGAATTTTAAGGTCCATGGGATAGTAGCAAAGCTCTCTGGACATGGATGCAAAAGGGAAATTGACCCCAAAGAGAAAATTTCCAAAAACATACAAGCTGAACAACAAGATCCAAGGTACATTTGTGTCTGATCACATAATCTGGATACAGTCCGTGTACCCATCGCACTCAGAGCCGCTGCTCCAAAAATGGGGGGTGGGTGCAGCAGGTGTCAGCGGGTGGCTTCCGACAAAATATCAGTTTAGGATGGACACCGGCACTCCATAGCAAGTTCAGTACGTGTTTATAAATTTTGCTTTTATTTGTTTTTACTGAACTTCATTAATATTTTTAGACAAGCCCTCTATGATAGTATTGTGCAGTTGACAAATACTCTTTATGGAGCCATCGTGGGTCTATTAGACCCTTACAGCCTCTCCTGCACTGTTCCCAAGCAAACCACATGCTTCTGGGATCTGAGAGCTCCCGACCCAGAAATTGATTTTAGGGGTCTGTAGAAGTAACCTTTACAGCTGCCCAAATCCTTCCTGCAAAAGAGAATGGAGGTTGCAGAACGAAGCAAAATAAAAAGCATAGCTGATTGAAAAAATGTATGCATATGTCCATGGAAGTCAATGTGTTAAAGGAAAGCTTTACTTCTACGTTCTCAAAATCCTCATTTCCTGGCTATGATACTGAGCTATTGGCTTCAATACTTGAGTTGCTGACCTGGAACAAATATGCAGATAAATATTTTTGACTTTACCCCGATTCTTTAGATCTTCACACTTGTTCCAGACTGCTGGCTAGGTAAAGTCAGGCAACTAGTATCTTAAAAGTAGATCAGCAAAGGCAAACCCCATGTTTCATCATGTTACATTGTTAGGTTAAAAAAAAAAAAAAAGTCTGTGGAGTTCCACCATTGTCTGAGAGGTTAAGGTTGCATTCACACCTATCTGTTGGAGCTGTGGACAGGGGCACCTTATCAAAAGCCGATTAATCGATTATCGAAAAAGTTGACAACTTTTTCAATAATCGATTATAATCGATTATGTCGATTAGTTGTTGCAGCCCTAATCTGGTGCATTGCATCAACTTGTGTTATAATGTGTACTAATGTGCGTTGCATCAAGGCTGCCTATTTAAATGAAAGGCACACTGGAACAGGAAAAGACTTGCATCCTTTTTTGTAGCACAGCACTTCATAAGGCAATATAGTGTTACCATGCATTTATTAGGTGTGAATGGCACAGCAACACACATTGGCACACATTATCACAAAGCATTGGTTTGAATTTAGCATTTTGTAAAAAGGAAATGTAAAGAGTGCATTGCTTTAACTTGGAGAAGACTGATGGGCTTTGAGAGTTGACAGTCGAGTACAGTCATTATGTGGAACTACCAATTATGTTTGGTTCTATGTACATAGATCATTACACCATTTTTTTTCATAGAAATATCCTGAAACATAAAAGCAAACTTGGAATTGAGCATGCTCTTTGAAACTGGTAGTAATGCTGCAACGCATTGCTACTAGTTTCATCTGAACTGGAGCAGACAGAATCTGGAGCAGTTGCCCATAGAAACCAATCGGTTTCTTTCTTTAGTTCTGTTAAAGTGGACCTTTACACCCTTTGACTAAAATCATATCAGCATACAGCTCTGCATGCTGATGTGGAAACATCCTACATTCATTAGTTTAAACATTTTTATTTTCTTTTTTTTTCTTTTCTACTCCCTGGTCCACTTTCGCCCAAATTATGTAATGTGCCCAAGTGTTGCATGCTGGGAAGATTACACCAGCAGTGCTTTGCTAGGGAATCTCATCTATAATCTCATGAGATCTATTAAGTAGAGCTGCAACAATTAATCAACTAAGTCGATTATAATCGATGATGGAAAACGCCGTCAATGTTTTCCATCATCGATTAGTTTGCCTGCTTGCAGCTCGCCGCGTCTCCTCCCCGCCGCACAACAATTCTCCCCGGAGGGTTTCCAGGTACCGCACATGCACAGCGGCCACTTTGCTCCACCCTACCTGAGTCCGGGGGGTGTACGTGGTCACCGGAGGAGAATCTGTTCTTGCGGCCGGGGAGAGAGCACTGAGCCCATATAACCAGGGCTGTTCCGGTGCCCGGTAAATGGGGACATTATAAGTAGAGGGGATATAGGGGGAGATGATTCCATGCTGTACTAACTACCTGCCTGGTAATGGCAGTGTAGAGCCTGCTGTCACAGTGTGGTTGTTTTTCATGGCAGATCTATTAGGGTGACATATTATACCCCAGATGTTCCATATTCCCCCCCGACAGTCCCAGGTGTGCCATCTCCCCCCGCGCCAGTCCCAGGTGTTCCATATTCCCCCCCGACAGTCCCAGGTGTGCCATCTCCCCCCGCGCCAGTCCCAGGTGTTCCATATTCCCCCCCGACAGTCCCAGGTGTGCCATCTCCCCCCGCGCCAGTCCCAGGTGTTCCATATTCCCCCCCGACAGTCCCAGGTGTGCCATCTCCCCCCGCGCCAGTCCCAGGTGTTCCATATTCCCCCCCGACAGTCCCAGGTGTGCCATCTCCCCCCGCGCCAGTCCCAGGTGTTCCATATTCCCCCCCGACAGTCCCAGGTGTGCCATCTCCCCCCGCGCCAGTCCCAGGTGTTCCATATTCCCCCCCGACAGTCCCAGGTGTGCCATCTCCCCCCGCGCCAGTCCCAGGTGTTCCATATTCCCCCCCGACAGTCCCAGGTGTGCCATCTCCCCCCGCGCCAGTCCCAGGTGTTCCATATTCCCCCCCGACAGTCCCAGGTGTGCCATCTCCCCCCGCGCCAGTCCCAGGTGTTCCATATTCCCCCCCGACAGTCCCAGGTGTGCCATCTCCCCCCGCGCCAGTCCCAGGTGTTCCATATTCCCCCCCGACAGTCCCAGGTGTGCCATCTCCCCCCGCGCCAGTCCCAGGTGTTCCATATTCCCCCCCGACAGTCCCAGGTGTGCCATCTCCCCCCGCGCCAGTCCCAGGTGTTCCATATTCCCCCCCGACAGTCCCAGGTGTGCCATCTCCCCCCGCGCCAGTCCCAGGTGTTCCATATTCCCCCCCGACAGTCCCAGGTGTGCCATCTCCCCCCGCGCCAGTCCCAGGTGTTCCATATTCCCCCCCGACAGTCCCAGGTGTGCCATCTCCCCCCGCGCCAGTCCCAGGTGTTCCATATTCCCCCCCGACAGTCCCAGGTGTGCCATCTCCCCCCGCGCCAGTCCCAGGTGTTCCATATTCCCCCCCGACAGTCCCAGGTGTGCCATCTCCCCCCGCGCCAGTCCCAGGTGTTCCATATTCCCCCCCGACAGTCCCAGGTGTGCCATCTCCCCCCGCGCCAGTCCCAGGTGTTCCATATTCCCCCCCGACAGTCCCAGGTGTGCCATCTCCCCCCGCGCCAGTCCCAGGTGTTCCTTCTCCCCCCGCGACAGTCCCAGGTGTTGCATATTCCCCCATACATTGTGCTGTATAATCTATAGCACAATGAACAATCGGCTATAGAGGACTACAAATCCCAGCAATACATTATACACTGTATGTATAATGTACTATTGCTGGCATTTGTTGTAGTCCTATATAGCTGGTGGTATTCTGCATTACGCTGTATAATCATTATACAGCACAATGCAGAATACCACCAGCTATATAGGACTACAAATCCCAGCAATAGTACATTATACAGCGCAATACAGAATACCAGCAGCTACAGAGGACTACAAATCCCAGCACTAGTACATTATGGTATAATGTACTATTGCTGGTATTTGCTGTATTTCTCTATAGCTGCTGGTATTCTGCATTGCACCACTGTATAATGTACTATATTGCACACCACACTTTTTTTTTTTTTTTTTACTTCCCCCATTCCAAGCTTGCTCCCGTGATGGGACTACAATCTCAATACAAACTTGTAGTCCATCACTGGAGCCTTTTTTTTTAAATCCAATTAACCGAACGTAATAATCGGCTAACTAATTGATTTTGAAAATAATCGTTAGCTGCAGCCCTACTATTAAGGAAAGGCATTTTCCTCCCCTGAGATGATGTGCATGGTCACATGTGCCAGAGTTTCAGGAAGTAAAGGGAGATCTAGTAACCTACCTTTTAGTTGAATGGCCACTGAGAGAAGAATGGGGGAGGGAAAAAAATAAGGTATGCAAGGAATAAAAAGCCGGCAATTATCCAGAAGTATGTGTTTGTAGAATGTCATTACTAAACATTTCTAAAGGTGCCTTTGTTGTGTTTTTGATGTTATGGGTAAAGTTCCTCTTTAAGCTTTGAAAATGAAATCTAGAAGCTGATTGGTTGCCATGTACAGCTGCTCCAGTTGTGATAAATTCCCTCTGACATCTCCGGTTCACGGATAAAAAAACCATCCTCCCTCCTCCATCCCACGGTACAGCTGGGAGACTTTTTGCTAGCCCCAACTATATGGGTGGAGAGCGATATGCTAACCCTTTCATGAGTTTGGTATTTGTACAGGATATTTTGGGGTACACTGTTGCGCTTTATTTTAACTCTCAAGGTATGCTAAAGCAGTTTATGGTGCTAATATATGCATCAATGTTTGCAGAAAAGGGTTTTCTTCCACACTTGGGTGTACATAGGTGTACTTTAACGCATATTGACAAGCTTGTTTCCATTAAATTGCTCACCTTCATACTGCAAGTCAAAGATCAAAAAGACTTTAGAGTACTTTAACAGGGAGTGAATCTGCTGTGTAATAGTCAGTCTGCAACTCTGCAGTCCTAGTGACAGAGGAAGGGCTCCACAGGTGTGCATGGATTGTAAAGTATGGATTTTTATAAGCATCATGATCATGGGCAGGTCAGTTCATAACACTTCAAATACAATCCTATTTTCAAATTACACTGATTATTTTTTTTCCTGATCTTGCATGCTTTGTGTTTTTTGTCTGAACTAATATTAAGTTGCTGCTCTTTTTCAGACATTCCTTAAGAAGAGGAAGCTCTTTTACATTCCTGACTCCAGGGACACAATGGGATTTTGCCCTGGTTAGTGCTGTTTGACTGTATTTGCATGTGCATAACAGACCGTCTTCAATTATGTTTCTGTTCATTCGCTCAGCAGTTTTGGGTCATGCTTAAACTTTGAACTATATGTAAAAAAAATGTAAAGCACATCTGTTGCTGAAATGTAAATGTCCATAAAAGCAAAAAAGAAAATACTACTCTCCATTGACCTCTGTATCACTGAGGCCAGGTTCACACCATTTTCCAGGCCAGATATTGGACCACACATGGAATGCAGTGCATTGCATTTTGCCGCATTTTTTTTTTTTAACTGCAATTGTTGCCCCCTTTTTCCAGGTTTAAAATGGACTTACAGGTGCAGTCCAGTGCGTTTGCATTTTTGGTGCGTTTCCATGCATTCCAGAGAAAATGAGACCAGTATTATTTTTTTGTCTGGTCTGAAATGGTCTCAGCCCAGAAATACCATTGGGATGCGTTTTTACTCCGTGAACACACTGTTCGGTTTTAGACCTGGTGTGACCAAGCCCTAAGTGCCTGTTCACGTGATTATCAGGTGCGGATCTGCAGACACGTTTTTGATGCATTCCAGTTTTTAAAAAAATATATATTTTTATTTATTTGCTTGAGTGGGGCAGTCAGTATGTTAGCTGCAGTCCTTTTTAGACGCGTTTTGCGTTTCCTGACCGGACAAAATGTGACATGCAGTATTTTTTCTGTCGTAACCTGAACGGACTGCGCACCTGAGAAATGTAGCCCATAAAACACATAGGGATACATTGGGATGCATTTTTAGTGCAGAATGTACGGATCAGGTCAGCACAGAAAACGGACGTCGTGTGAACAGGCCCTAAAGGACACAGTAGTGATTTAGCAGTCGGTGGAAGGAAACACTGAACGCTCAGTAGGGGACCAGGAATCTAATACTTCTAAAAGTGTTGGTTTCAGAAGAGATTTTGAGGTATGGATTCTCTAAATTTGAGCATCATCTTCTTTGCAGGGATGTCTTTTATGGGCACTTTTATTTTGGCAACATAATTGTTTTTGTTTTCTTACACTTACGGTAGCTGCTTTATCAGTTCTGTACATTTTTTTTTTTTTGTAGAATTCAAACTTTGAATTTTCCCAAAAAAATGTAATGCTCAATAACTGTTCATGAAATATGAAGTCTTTTCACCTACTTTTGCAGGTTATCAGTTGTGTTGTACAGGCAGTCCCCAAGTTACAAACACCCGACTTGCATACGACTCCTACTTACAAATGCAGGCTATTACTCTACAGCAGAGGGTCCCAGGCTGCAGCCAAAGTGTACCGTGCAGCATTTCAGTAGTTGTAATGCTACCGCGTTCGTGCCAGCGAGCAGCGTCCGCCTTTTTGGGTCTGGTTCCTAGTACTGTACGTATATTACAGGAAGTTGGCTTTTGTTAGATGTGCAGACAAGGGGTGCCCGTCTCTTCTTCCGGGTCACTGAGGTTTTTACTGCGGTCTGTATCCTCATTAGGAAGATTTAATCTCGCTTCCTATCCTTGAAACAACCGGAAGCGAGAGAAAATCTACCCCTAGAAAGGGAAAGTCACTCCTGTAAGAAAAAGGCATTTCCACTGGAGCTTGATCACCAATCCTTGTTTCCACAACAACCCAAAATGTTCAAAATCCAATTGTCACAGGGACAGAAAGTGAGGTGAAATCTTCTGAACAGGGGCACAGACACCAAAACAAACTTTACAGGGGGCAAACCCTTCCCTATACTATCTGAAACTAAAAAGAATTTGTATGGCTGTAGTTACACTTAAAAACTGTACCTGTTCCAACTTGCATACAAATCCAACTTAAGAACAAACCTACAGTCCCTATCTTGTTCGTAACCCGAGGACTGCCTGTATTTTAATTTATCTGCCTGTGTCAGAGAATCATATGATCTGTCATGGGGTAAGAAAAGGATCGCTTTTCAGGTGTAGGCTAGTGGGTGTTGGTGTTGTGGTCTGTTCGACTGCAGGAATTTGGACACATTAACAGAGACAACACAGTTGAGATGAATACTTTGATACCAGGTCATAGTTCTTTTAACAATCTTAATTGCATCAAAGTGATGAAACTTATGGTAGCTGGACCAGTTTTTCTTTTCCTGTAAAAGCGTTGCAGTTTCCATAACCTTTACTAGACAGAGGGTTATGCGAAACCATGATTGTAACAGGGATTTTGTCATTTAGTATGTTTCATATTTGGCCACCCTGTTTGACTGGGATATTTCTTTGTGCAAAATAATGCAGCTGTAAGTCACTGTAACAATAAATTGTAGTGAAGTGTAGAGAAGAGTTCAGTTGCCTCTTTAAAAGTCCCAAACAAAGCCAGATGTGAGCGTGCAAGTGATTAAACAGACATGTTTAGTCTTGCATATTGTATTTTCCTATGTGGATATGTCTGCTACAGCAGTGCTAGACATTCATCATTTTTTTTTTCCTTTTTGGGGGGGAAAATCCCAATTGCTGTGTGATTTGTAGAACTTCTGTGTACCTGTTTGATCAATCTATTTTCCAGTAGGGAATATTTTTTTAAATTATATTTTTCTTGCCTTGACTTCTGTTTTGCTTTTTATGGGTGACGTATAATGTACTTTTTGTTCATTTGTTTTCAGAAAAGGAAGCGCAGAGAAAAGGATGATGACTCTTTCAGCCTGTGCAGCTTTGATCTTAAGGTAACAAGATCTTCTGTACGTTATAGTGAAGGTCTGACGTATGTTGGATCCGGTTGCCAAAATACATAATTAAATGATCTGACATACAGCTTTCTCTCGGCGCAAAGAAACCTAAGTTGTGCCAGAGAGTTTTGTTTTATGTCGCGGTGCTATTATATTTGGGGCTTCTTTTGAAAAGGAAAACTTTGTTTATGCCAAAAGAGTACATTTTAAGAGAGATATTTCTGTCTGCTTTCTCTATGGGTATTCCCCACCTCTCACAACCTTCTTGTAAACAGTGATAGAGCCACTGCCTAGTTCTTAAAGGACTGAAGTCTTGATTTTGGGTGGACTGGTATAGGATTTGTTTTTCCTTTCCAGCCTTCACTTCTCACCCAAGTGTAAACATCTCCCCACTTTCCACTGACGTTAGAACTGAAAGCATGGAGTTTAATTGGGGATATTTGTTGTGACTTGGCCCAACTCTAGTAGATTCTTCAGAATCTACTGCAAAATTCCTCCTTCAATCTGATGGAAAATCCAGCAGGGCAGTTCCTTGCTTAAAATGACCTGTACTGGGGGAAAATGTGAGCTTCCATTGCGGATCTCCTTCTGAATTTGCTAGTTGCCTTCCTCTACTACTCCTGAGTTGCTTACTCCAGAAGACGCCGTCAGCATGTGAACTGATCAACAATGGGAGCCAACAGCCTATTTCTGTCTGTACTGGATACCTTTGTGTTCCCTTGGCTTATGAAGCTCTTAATTAAAGGAGAACTACCGGTATGAGGTGAGTAAAAATCACTCAGCCTCATAGTTCGAGCCGATATGTGACAATTAAACTGTCGCACATCGGCTCAATAGATCGTGAAGTGAGCGAACACATACCGTCACTTGCTCACGTCTCGATCATGTCCCTGCAGAGAGCCGTGACTGTCGCTCACGTCTCCCTGCAGGGATATCCTCCAGCGCTGACTGGTGGAACGGACGGGGAGGGGCCGGGTACAGTTGGCTCCGCCTCTAGATAGTCAGAGCCAGCTGTCAATCACGCAGCTGGGTGGATCTCGACAGTAATGTCGGCATCCGTCCCGGCTGTACCTCGCGGTATTCTGAGCTTTGGGTCACGGGAGGATGCTAGTTTGTGTCCTCCCGTGACCCTGGGGAGAACTATGGGGAAAGGCCCTGACTCCATATTCTCCTTTTAAGCTCCAATTCCGCCATTCGAAGCAGAATGATAGGTTCATTTCTTCAATATGTTCATACAGAACAGAATGAAATGGGAAAATACAGCATTATTGATTGAACTGAGGATCATAGAAAAAAGTACATATTAGTAATGAGGTTCAATGTTACAATTCAAGAGGAAGCTGGAGAGAATATCAATTTCAGAATTGCTATCCCTGTGGTATCAATATTTGTATGCTCATTCCCTCCAGTGGTCTCTGGAGTTGGTAGCCTTAGCTCGATTTTGTTTTCCTGTTCTTACAATATTCCACTTATTTGTAGGGTCCAGTGTTCTTAGAGCTTATTTTTTTGGTTTTACAAAGGCGTACGGTTACACAACCAGTTTACCAGGCAATGACTTCTAATATGTGGAATTTTGGAATGTAGACATTCCCGCTTCTCCCAGCATTTCCTTGTTGATAAAGATTTCTTTCACCTGAGTAAAGCATCATCCGTTCTACTACCATGCCGCTTTAAAAATGACTAAGTTTTATGTTTGCCTTTTATAAGGTGCTACCCTTGTTTCTTGGCAACAATATCCAACACAATACAGATAAATCTCTCTCCTACTCCCACTCCCTTTTTACTAACGCATTGTATGGTTTAAGTGTAGACAAGTTTCTCTTTTAATCAGTCAGTCGACATGTTTGGTGTGACCAGAAAGTGGCATAATGGCTGTTTGCCTCTTTGACCATAGAACTTTATATGTAATGGTGGACTTCTCAACCTGACCCCTGTGTTTCTGTTGGATGAGCATCCAAGGTGCATTTTAACTAGTAGTTCATGGGTGCTTTAGTATATGCTGGGAGCAGAAAATAGTGTGACACTAAGTATTTTGTTGCAGTCTTTAAATTCGTAGGTATCCCTTGTCCAACCGAGCAACCTTGGATGGATCCTCTTTGGAGACCTGAGGTACTTGAGGACCCATGATGGTTTCTTTTTCATTTTTTACTCCTCATAATAGCCTGCCGGAGAGGACTGAAAGGAGAACAATGGGGAGAGTGAAATATACTCATCCCAATAGTTAAAGCTGACGTGTGACACTAAGTGTCACACGTTGGCTCTATTGATCAAGAAATGAGCAATCACATACTGCTTATTGCTCAGTTCACAATCTTCAACCTGCAGTGGTGGTGGCTGTTAATCACCGCTCTCAGCAGGCTTTCCCCTCTGTCCCTCCAGCGCTGACTGGAGGGACAGAGAGGGTGGGAGGCGGGCACTGGAGAGGCAGAGCCAGCTGTCTATTAGGTAGTGGGGTGGATACTGACAATATTTTAGGGATCCCTCCCGGCTGCAGGGCTGTTAGCTTATAGCGGGCAATAGCCCGCCCTTGGCTTAAAGGGAACATTTCATTTATAAATGAAATTGTATTTGTTATTTCAAAAGATAACGACACCGTTTTTACACTTTTTTCTGTTAGTAGTGCAGCAAAATTATCTTTGCAGAAGATATCCAATTCCTGTTTTGATCCATGTTTGTACAATGTCTTAAATTGAACCTGTCAAAGCATTTAAAAATGTCTATGGCTACAGTACATATAGCAGGCACAGATATTTTGGGACTTGATGATTACTGGGACAGATGTCAAGGAACCAAGGTGTCTATGGCTACAGTACACAGGGACACTGGAATAAAATCTAAAACAAACATTGGCACATTTAACCCTGCAGTATTTTTACCTTGGATACTTTTAAAAGATGACAGGTTCACTTTAACATGGAACTCCAGGCAAACAACTAAATACACAGAATACATTTGTTTTCTGTTTTACTTGACAAAGGATTTGTAATTCTGTGCGGATAATACTGCAATTTACACACATTTCCATACTAGAGATAAAAGACTCACCCACAGTTCCTGATTAGGTAATTTATGTTCCTGGTTCAGTGTTGTGGTTTGCCTGACCCACTTCCAGTTGTCCATTGAGCAGGACACTTGCCCAGGAAATAATAATGATAAAATGGGAAGTTGCATATCTGTTTCAGCCATGTATTTTGCTGAGTTCCATTTTAAGGTTGCCACTATGCCAAGTTTCGGAATATTTCACTTCTGCTTTTTTTTTTAGCACACAGAACTAGAACATTTCTAATACAGATTTATGTAAAACAAAGACAACATAAAATATTGAATTGCCTTGGCTTTCAGTAACAAAGGTGGTGGTGTATGTAAAGCCAAAACAGCAATGGAAACATGATGGGGGTTTTAACATTTCCTCAATTAACCAATTGCTGCCTGGAGCAATTTCTTACATTTGCACACACATAATAAAATCTGACTTTTTGGCTAGAAAACAGACCCCCAAACAATTATATATTTTCTGAAAGCAGAGGCCCTGTAGAATAAAAGATGCTAGTTGCAATTTTTTATGTTGCAAGGTATTTGCGCAAATGTTTATCAAACAAGTATTTTTAGGATAGAATACAGTAAAATGAAATTTAGTGCACAGAAACAGAATATAATACCCAATTTTTTGGTAAAATATAGAAGATAGGGTCACACTGGGTAAATGGAACAAACATGTCTAGCCTTAAAATTGCATGCGTTGGTGAAACTGCAAAAAACTACAATAACCAAAATTTCCCATAGGCGACTCTTAAACGCTTTTACTGCTAATCAGTGTAGTGTGAGCAGTGATTGATGGGCCTAGAATTATTGCGATCACTCAGATGGTTGCGACGATATGTAACATGTATCACATAGGAGGCTAACAAGCCCCCTATGTAATGGCAAATATAATGTGACAGGCCCTCTTTTATGGAGACATCAGGGATCTTTCAGACCCCTAATGTCACCTAGGGACCCCATAGAAGCTGATGAAGCTGAGATCTGCTTCACCAGTTTCTTCTTCTGGCTCTAGGAGCCAGAGAATGTGTACAGTGACACCGGAAGTGATGTAATGCACATCACTTCCGGGTCCAGTGATCGGATGAGAGATCAGTGGCTCCTCCGATCCATCAGCCATGCCGGTCCTGGGCTCTCACAGGGGACAGCGGAGCCCGGGAAGCCACCGGCGGGGTGAGGGGGGGGGACATGGCGCTGCACCATATAAGTGTACAGACGCCGGATCACTTGTATTTAAACAGCAATCGCCGTCTGTTTAAAACGGTACCAAGAACCGAAGCCGTGTTCTTGGTATAACCACTTCTACCGGATGACGTACATTTACGTGAACCCGCTGGAAGTGGTTAAAAGAAGAAAAGAAAAAAAGTTCATGGTTCTGATATCTGAATTCAAAACCTACTTTTTAATTTTTTTTTATTGCCCTGTTAACGAACCCTCCTTCACTCCCTGACTTGGATATACAACAGGAAGTAAGAGAAAATCCCTTCTTAGAAAGTTGTCATTGTGACAGGTGTCCTTATTGGGAGAGTTCCTCTCACCGCCTCTAGTGACTACTGTAAAATTGTGGGTTTCCCGTTCATTGTTCCAGTGACAGTGATAGAATACGGAAGGGTTAAATACACTAACAAAGTCTTTAAAAAAATGTATTTTGGGACACGTTAAAGCAATGGTTGTCAATGTTGCAGTTGTAGGGGTCCTCAACTACAGCCTCTGCCATCACGAAAGGGCAACATATAATGTTCAGTATAATATACTATAGAAGACTGTCAAAGGCTGTGGACATGCTGCAGGTGTGATTGAAAACTGTGAGAGACTTGAGGACAAGTTGTATGAGGCTATTATAGACTACTGCTATTACCCCTTTACAAATGAATGCCCCCTCATACTGACTGCTGAGGGCTGTACAACAAGTACCAAATGGCTGCCTGCAGGTTGGGCTCTGGGGCTTTAAAAATATAACTGCACCTTACACGTATTGTAATCCAGCCCCCCTGCCAATCTTGTGCTCACCTGTCCTTGCTCCAGGAAACCTTTTTATTAATCCTGTCTGTGGGGCTACCCCGCACTGCAAGGATTAAGCTCTCGTTTTTGTCTAGGTTCAAAAATAAAGTTATACTCACTCAAAATTCAGAGCCTGCTGTCGCAGTGCTCCCTCCAGCCCGTCTCCTTCTACACTTTAGCATTGTAATCGTCTTTAGCGTTTTTATGTCTATTAATTGTGTATAGACGATGATGATTTAAGAGACCTTAGAATGCTGCAGGGGAGGCGAGGAGAAGCTGGAAGGACCAGTGTAAGAAGAAGCTGGCCAGGAGCTTCGGGTGAGTATAATTTTTTTTTTTTTTTCCTAGACACACTGGACTGCAAAGGTTAATAAAAAGAATTCCTGGAGTTCTTCTTTAAAGCAGACCTTAACACTCAAAAAATCTGTTTCTACCACTGCATCCCTCTATGTATAATGTTAAATAATAACATAGACCTGTCAGGTGTAAAATGCTGTGATTTTGAATTACTTACACTTGCAGAGCATTCACTTCCTGTTTTGAAAGGGCAAAAGGACTTCAGTTTGCCAAAGCAATGCACACAGAGATTGCCTTGTCATCATCGGAGCATTGCTGGGAAATCTCATCCGTAGTCTCGCGAGATCTCATGGAAAGGCATTTTCTGCCCTGGAGATAATGTGCATGGTCACATGTCTAGTCACATGTGCCAGCGTTCAAAGAAGTAAATGGAGAGCTAGTAATCTGCCCTTAGTAAACATGGCCACTGCCAGAAGACGGGAAGAAAAGAGAAACAAGGTATGCAAAGTATACAAAGCCGGCAATTATCTAGATGTGTGTGTTTGTTTGTAGATTGTCATTACTAAACATTTCTAAGGGTGTGCTTGTTATTGTAAGTATATGAGTAAAGGTCTGCTTTAAGCTGGCCATACACACTTTGAGAAAAAAGGCCCATATTTCTTCATTCACACTAAACAGCATGGATGGGGGAATATTCCATGCTGGGCCATTGTATCCTGACAGTCTGCACCCACAGCAGTCCAAATACATGAACAATGATGGCAGTTACTATTTGTCCCATTTGTCTCCCTGCTTGTGCTGGCTGCAGTGGTCTGTGTCCGTTTAACAAACTGCTGTAGAACACACCACAACGGAAAAGGAGCGGACACTTTTAATAATAGCCAGCCTGCTATTGGATATTATAAATTACAATAGCCAATAGCGAACTGGCTATTGCACCCGCCCACTGCCTGCTGTCAATAAGCAGAGGAGGATGATATTTTTGACTAATACCATTTTCCACGGAATATTTGGTGTGCTCGTTCACTAAAACATTGAATTGTAGCTTCCCACGCTGAATTGATTTCCTCCATCGGGGTTTAAGGACTTTTCTCCAGGTGTGCCCACAGTTAAAATGGCTGCTGGTGCTCTGTCCCCCCTTCTCCATCACACTTGACGCTCTGCGTCCACATTCACTTCTGCTGCGAGTGTTAAGTTAGCAGTGCTGAGGGCTGGCTTGCAGCACAGCGTTCAGCGGCAGTTTGCTAACTTGGCACTCGCAGCAGCTGAGCATCTGAACACGCCTCAGCTTTAGGTAGATTTGTACAGGAGTGTGTGTGCGTTACATAACATCCATGCAGTGTAGTCCTAAAATTTGTAATGCTTTACTCGTGTGTGTGTGTGTGTGTGTGTGTGATTATTTATATATATATATAACACACCTGAAGTTTATGGCACGCTATGCACATGTTAAAGCGGATGTATCTTTTTCTGTATGTGCTCAGATAAAGCGGTGTTCCTTTTTTCTGTGGTTGCTTTTAGAGAAGAGAAACTCTCAGCTTTGTGAGAGTTGTGTATGTTCAGACTAAAGGCTGTGTGTGTAACTTGAGCCATAGAATGTAGGTGTAACAGCTGTCAGACAAATGACATGGTATTCCATGGGAAGACGCCCAGAAGGCAGCTGGATCTGCTCCTCCTCCCTTTAAGTACAAAGCAGTCACCAGACTTTCCAGCGCTCATTACAGTTGCAGCCAGGGAAGTATGCAGTATGGGAAGGAGCTGTGAGTGTTTCTTAGCACATCGGAGACTAGTTTATGAACAAGTAGCTGTTCCACGCGGAGTAGAGCCTCTAAAGTGGATTGGCTGCGACTCCTGTGAGGGAAATATTATAAAGTATGGTGGCTCATGATGAAATTGGAGGTCTGTTGCCTATCAAAAGGACTATTCAGGTCATAACAGTTCAGAATCCAGCTTGCAAGGAGTTCGAGGTATGGATCTATTTTCAATGACGTTTTCTGTATGAACCTTCTGTTTATATTTGTAAAAAAGAGGCTTCCTTCCAGTTGCTGTGATCTGATATGAATACTTTTCTGAAGACATTTCTTGTATCCCTGGCAGTTTTAGAAGCCAGGTACAAGCATTTGGGTTTGAGCTGCAGCGTTAGAACTGTACATTTCCGTCTTGTAGACTGCTCTGCAAGTGCTTGAATGTGTTGTCAGATGTTACAGTACAAAATGTTTTCTTGGCTTTAAATCCTGATTTCAAGGCATTGGCTGTCTTCTTTATGTAGACTTTGAAGCAATGTGCTTTCCGCTCTTGTAATGTTGTGTGGTGTTAAATCGGGAATATTTTTTTTTCTTTTCTCCCCCCCCAAGCCATTTTTTGTCATCCTGTTAAACAGATTGTCTTATCTAAAGTATCCGTTTGTGTTTTCTGCTCATTTCTTGTCTATATCATCGTTTGAAGTGGTTTTTTTTTTGGTTTTCCCTCAATGCTTCCTTTCACGAGGGAACAAAGTGTGAGATTGTGTTGAAGAATGTGTAGGACTACAAACTCTGGCTAATGAGCGTTTTTATAGGATTTGTACATTTGTCTTTTTCTTTTGCAATCTTCTCAGGTTTTTTTTAGTAAGCGTTCACTGGATGTTGATTTTTATTTATTTTTGGAGTCATTTTGCACTTGTCGATGAGCCTGTTTGTTAAACCATTCAAGTTTACAGGGTAATTGCACACAAACTGCAGTTCTTCCAATAAGAGAATTGTACGTTATTCAAGGTGGTGAGGTCTCATTTGCACCTGATTTTTATTTTATTTTTGGAAGACCTTCTATAGAAAACATAGGCTTTACCTTCCGTTACATTTTCTTGTGCGGTGTATCCTGTTTGCGTAGTTTGTTAGAGTTTAGTAAGCCTTTTTTTTTTTTTTAATGGCTTCAAGACTGCAGAATGAAATGCTCATTTAAATGTGGGCCATGAAGGACAGGATAAGTGGCGGTTGAGAAGGGAGTAACTGTGGCAGTAATACATCAGGTCATATTTATTTTCCTATTGTTTGTTTAGTTATGGTGCCTGCTGAAGTACATTGAGATTCAGGCAAAACCAGTTTTATAGGTTGCTGCTGGTTTCTAAACCTTCCCGTGGTTTAGGCTGAATTTTCGTTATTTAAAACAAGTGGCTCCTTGTCTTCCATGAGCCAAATGTAAAAAATGTGCCCTTACGACTTGTGTTGGTTCTCCTGTAACATGAAGCTGACATATGTGCCATAAAGACATTAACACCTGTCTTTCACTGGACATAGAAAGCCATTGTATATTTTTTGACTTCTCTTTTACAGGTTAGGTCAGCAGGGAAGTCCTTCATTACCTTTGCTCTACATATAATAATCTGAATGATTCAACTCAAATCTAAACACTTGCCACTGTTTGTACAATGATGCAAGAATAAACAGTGAGATTTGTAGTTTTCTTCATTGGTGTCATTTTTGCTTTTGTGGCCCTGCATGTTTTTTGCTGCATATGGTTTATTTTACCTAAAACTAGGCTATATGAATTGTGATAAATGTTGATTATTCACGGTGCAGATGACCAGCTCAAGCGAATGTTTACTGTATGGAAATTTGTTAGCAGCTGCGGTAAACTTAATACATTAGAGTAGATCTGTTTGTAACCCAACAATAGAACACCAAGCATAAGGCATAGTTGTGTTATGAAGTTTTCATGTCTATACTGGTATCCTTGGAATTTATTAACTGTAGGCAAAAGTGTTAAAATTGTACTGTAATGCCATTCATCCGTGGTGAATATTGCCGTCTCTAACTTGAGCATGCAGGCTAAAGCAGGTCATACTTCAGAGGGCATAAAAGAGCAGCAAATCTTGAAGAGAATTTCTAAAATATCGTTCTTGTAGAGTCTACAATGTAGACCAACCTTTTATATGTTGTTTTCTTGTCCTTTAGTTTTGGATAGTTTAATTCCTGGGCAATTATTTCTGCAAGCTCTTCACTTAGTAATGTTATAGATGTTTCTGCATGAAGAGACTGCCCTTTGAACAGTTACTTGGATTACTTTTGTTGTTCTGGTTAATACAGCTTGCGTGCAGACAAACTAAACTATGTTAGTCTGTATTGTCTACGTTCCAGTGTGTGCTCATATTAGTTTGTTTGAGAATGCCTCTCTTTGATTTGAATACATTCTTTTTAGCTGCAGGGCCTGGAAAAAAAAAACCAACCTATTCTGCTTCACCTTGATTAATGCAATGTGTATTTTGCTTTTGTAGGAGCCGAGCAATAAGAGAGTACGGCCTCTAGCACGGGTAACATCTTTAGCCAATTTAATATCTCCTGCGAGAAATGGCGCAGTTCGGCGCTTTGGCCAAACTATCCAAGTAAGTATGAAACAATAGATTTGTGTGTACATATAAATAATACCTAGGTAAAAAAAAAACAGTTGTACAGTGTTCTTATTTATGGTAAATCTTTTTATGAAACTACCTCGCTGTTTGAGTCATGGTGGTAGGTAGTTCCATATGGATACAAACATTTTGTTCCGGAGCTTATCTCTGTGGTTGCAACATGGTTTCTATATGTGAAATAATGTTATTATAAGTTAATGTTTTGAACAATGGCTTGCATCACAATCACTGATTGCTTTTTATATTTCTTTCTATCAGTCGTTCACCATGCGAGCTGACAACAAGTCTCCGAACAGTACAAGCAAGGCCTGTAGCAAGATGGCTGCCCCTACCCCTCCAAAAAGAAGAAATAGCGTCCTGTGGTCTGAGATGTTAGATGTCAATATGAAAGAAACGCTGAGCACCAAAGAAATTAAACGGCAAGAGGTATGTTTTAAGCCGGGCCTTGCATTTAAAGTTAATGACACAGTTAATCACAAAATATAATGCCATTTGATGGCGTAATGAAGCAATTGGAAATAGTTTTTCTGGTATTCTTAAGTGGATAATAGGGAAACGCCTAATGGTGTGAAATGAGATTTCTGTATGTGATAAAAGGGGAGAGAAGCACATGGAAAATAGATTTTAAAGAGATTGTTGATGTGGTGCTTAGCTTTGATAGATCCCTATCTGTTCATGGGGGATTATTGAATAAAAGCAAGTCTTCATAACAGTAATTCATTTTTCAGTTAGCTCTCACATCCTGAAATCATGGTAATAGTATCGCCCATGCTTTTGTTTGGTTTAAAGGCTATTTATGAAATGACCAGAGGAGAGCAAGACCTGATTGAAGACCTCAAGTTGGCAAGAAAGGCCTACCATGATCCAATGCTGAAACTTTCCATAATGTCTGAGGAGGAACTTGCACAGATTTTTGGAGACCTAGATGCTTACATACCTCTACATGAAGGTATGTAAAATCCTTATCCAGATGTATTTTATCCCTTTATCTCTTTTTGCATATGCCTGGTGTCTTCATCTTCTTTTTTTTTTTTTTCTTCAGAATTTCTTGCAAAACTTAGGGAAGCAACTAGAGCAGATGGGACCGTTGGACAAATCGGCCACATTCTTGTTAACTGGGTAAGTTTTAAAGCCATTTTAGTTGCCAATGTCCTTGTTTTCTTTCATCCATGAATTTTAGTGGAAAACAAGTTAAAATAATTGCTTTGTATAGTGTTTTTTTTTCTTCTTACTAATGTAAAATAAGGGTAATAACATCAATGTATTTTCTGTCAACAGTTACCGCGTTTAAATGCATACAAGAGGTATTGCAGTAACCAGCTGGCTGCCAAAGCTCTGCTAGACCAAAAGAAGTTGGACAGACGAGTCCAGGACTTTCTGCAGCGGTGTCTGGAATCTCCATTCAGTCGCAAGCTAGACCTCTGGAGCTTTCTTGATATTCCCAGAAGCCGCTTGGTGAAGTATCCCCTGCTACTGAGAGAGATTCTTCGACACACTCCTAACGAGCATCCTGACGGCAAGAGTTTGGAAGAAGCTGTAAGTTTACACCGAATATGCTTTCGTTAATCAATTAGGTTTAGAACTTAGTGCTAGCTTCTTTTTGACTCTAAGGCCCATGTCACAGAAGTGATTCTGCTGCTCTTGACACCTTGCCAGTGGCAAATTACTAATGTGTAGGTGCCACTCTTCCTAATGGAAATTGCCCCCTTCCCTCATTAGCAAAAACACTGCAGAATATGGATCTTTATTGAGGGAGTGACACCACAGGAGAAAGTGTGTGTGTGTGAATAAGATTTCTAGTATGACATGGGCTTTTGCTTTTATGAATGTAGCCTAATGCATTAGTGGAAATAGTGTATCTACATCAGCAGTAGTATTTTTTTGATGTTGCAAAATGTTATTTGTATGCATGTCCCTTAAACGTTCTGTATTATTTTGCAGCTGTGCTTAATCCAAGGGGTGCTTACAGACATTAACTTGAAAAAGGGAGAGTCTGAATGCCAGTATTACATTGACAAGCTGGAATATCTCGATGACAAACAAAGAGACCCCAAGATAGAATCAAGCAAATCACTTCTGTGTCATGGGGAGCTGAAGAATAAAAATGGCCATGTAAGTGATCTTGGTATAAACTGAATTCAGATAGTACAGATGGTTTGTCTTTTATACATTGTATGGTGACTTGATAAGCAATTATCACTTGATAAGTATGCATTTCCTGCTATTGTGACGTTTTACACTTGTAGTGATAGGGGATGTATTTTTGTCTAATAACACTATATATCTAGTCGAAAAGAAAGCAGGATATCACTTAATGAGGCTCTTAGAATACAATACTAAAGTTCAGAACAGCACAATTCCCAGTTATCTTGTTCACAGCAAAGTACATCTTTTATAGCATTATCAGTGTGCTGTAAAAGCAATTTTTTATATTCCTTTGATAATATAGCATATCAAACCGCACTTATTACATACAAGATTATTTCATCTGCAACACAAACCTCGGGAGAGAAACAGAGTGCAAAGTTAAATAGAATACAAAGGCTTAATGTATAGTTCCGATATGCCCCCATTGTCTGAAAGTCCAGAGATCCACATATTTTTTGTCTTCTTATTATGCCTGTTGGACTGTTTAACATGAAATTACTTAAGACAATGATCTGTATTTCTAGTTCTGGTAGGAACCTTTCTATTATACCTATGCACTGCATGTAGACCTATTAGCATAATTTTACTTATTTTGTTGGGTATAACAAAGTAGTCTTTATTTGTCCTCTCCACAGAAGCTGTATCTCTTCATGTTTCAAGATGTTCTGGTTCTAACCCGTCCAATTACACGTAACGAGCGTCAGTACTATCAGGTGTATAGACAACCAATCCCTGTTCAAGAGCTGGTGCTGGAGGATCTTCAAGATGGTGATGTGAGGATGGGTGGTTCCTTTAGAGGAGCATTCAGCAATTCAGACAAAGGTATGCTTAACATTTGGATGTCTGCTTGTTTCTGTTTTATTAAAAGTTTTTTTTTTTTTTTTAAACTATTTTTTATAAAACTAGCATAAGCACCTGACGCGATGTTTATATCGGCTTCATGTAAGAGCAGCACTCAGACTGGAAGAGGGAGGGAGGCAGCACTATGAGCCAATCGGGCTCTGTTACATGAACATGTGCTGGCAGGGTTAAAAAGCAAAGCCGATGCGTTATCAATGTTGTTATTTCTTCATTGTACAAAAAGCAGGCTGTGAGTGGGGAGGAACTCCTAACACCTGGCAGAGGTGTATGAATCATAAAAGCGACTGGATAGAATTACAAGTCATTTGACAAACAAGACAGTTCATATTTTTAAGCCATGAATTTAGCTTTTTGCTTTAGCTTTAAAATTAAATCCAGCCCCCAGGATATTGTGAAAAGTATTAACAATGAATATAGCTGCTGCCATAAGCAGAACATTCATCACTCTTGAGCTGCTGTAGACATCGGATGTTGACTGGCCATTGTGAAATGATCTGATGGCTATGGACATCCTCACACGTGCCCTTCTGTCACACAAATATTCTTATTATTGCACAAGATTATTTTATCTGTAACAGAAACCTTGAGGGGAGAGACATAGTGCAAAGCTAAATGGAATACAAAGGCTTAGTGTATAATTCGGATATGCCCACATTGTCTGAAAGCCCAGAGATCCAAATCTATTTAATCTTATTATCCCTTTTGGACTGTTTTAAAATACATCCCTGGCATCAATGTCATCTTGGAAAATGGGTATCCGATGGGAAAATCAAGCCTGGCTAGTAGATCTTTCTCAATTGATCTTTTGGCCGGGGCTATATTCAGAAATATGATGGCCATGTCATAGGTATAATGTGATTTTTTTTAAAGTGATGTTTTTTTTGCCATCACTGAAGGATGTATTCCCCTTTTGTTTTGTGGTGGGGCCAAGTATGGATTAAGGTCTCGTTCAGACCTAGGCGTATTGCATATGGGCGGCTGCCGCGCGGTTTTTTACCGCGATTCGCAGTAAAAAAGTTGCGCGTTTCCGAAGGCTACTTGGCTGTATCCCAATGGAAACGCGCAACAAAACGGCCCAAAGTAGTACCTGTACCTTTTCAGGCGTGGGCCGTTTTGTAGCGCCTTAGGGACGGGCGGGCATACGCCAAGGTGGGAACGAGACCATTGAATACAATGGGATTTATATTTTTGAGAGTTTTGTAGAGCGTTCGTCGAGCGTAGAACGAGCTACAAAGCGTTCAGGTGTGAACGAGGGCTTAATGCAGGCTTGACAAGCGTCCAATTGCAGAATCATCCAAACCTTAAACTACCTTACACCACTACCTAAAGTGGTTGCAATATTAGTAAGACACATTTTGAAGGTAAAATAATTATAATTATCGTTTGTCTAAGTTTCATATTTGTTTTATTTTTCAGCTAAAAACATCTTCCGAGTTCGGTTTCAAGAAGCCTGCTTAGGTCAGAGTCACACACTCCAAGCCAATGACATCTTTCACAAGCAGCAGTGGTTGAACTGTATCAGAACAGCCATTGCCCCATATCAGAACGCTTCACCAACTGAACTAAAAGAACTCCCTGACCTCAGTGAGGAATGTGAAGAAAATCATCCCCCAGCTCTGAACACAAACACCCAGCGAAGGTCATCTACCATATCAGGCTTAGTAGAAATGGACCTTGAAGAAATTGCAGACAGCTCTGTTGTGGGCTCACCAGAGGATCCAAAGCCTGGGAAACTCCAAAGAGCTTTGACAGGAAGTCGGAAGACACGAGACAAAACACAACAGAGCATTAAAAGAAAAGAAACTTTGGTATAGGTGGAAATGTGCTCTTTGGCTGGACTTGTTATTTATACATATGTATATTTGTATCTTTTAATGTGAGCATACTGGGATTTTTTCACTGATCTTACTGTATTTGTTACTTTCCCAGTTCCCTTTCAGTGGCAGCTACTGGCATGCATTTAACACTGTTAAAATCAGAGTCTTTTTTTTTTTTTGAGTGGGGTGGCAGTTTAAATCATGGAGATTGCTGCGTTGGTATGTCCTCTTCCTTTTTTTTTTTCCTGTGTCCATTTGGAAAAATGTCTCCTGTTTTGAAGTTCAAACGGTATTCTTTATAAAAAGAAACCTGCCATTTGTTAAGGACTGCATGCAATGTGGGAGACTCCAAGAGAAAAGCGATATCTAGGAATTATGGCTATATTTGGTGTTTTTGGATTTCCCTGGCAGCAAACCCGGAAATGCTGCAGTAACCTGAGCCAGTAGATTTTGTATTCTTACAGAATGTCCACGTATGCCCATTCTACAGCAATCCTACATGTTCATGAAAAAAACAGACTCTGGCCTTTAACAGGTTATTCATGTTACCTACTGGAATAATTTTTTTCTTTTGTTTACTGTACATTCCCTTTGTGTGTTTGACAAGTATTTAATTTTATAATGTAGTACAGAGGGGTTTTAATCAATTTTATTGTATTTTTGAAGATTTTAAAGACTGCATTTTTATTCCCCTAAATGCATTTTTTCAGTAAAACATTTTCAGGGCAGCTGAATACAGAAATATTGTCAGACTTTTTTTTTTTTGTATTTTAAGGGTTTTAGAAAGAGATGTAGCTAGTGCTAGTGAAGGAGTTATGTGCTGTAGACTCAATGCGATGAGTAATGAATTAATGTGTTATGGCAAGTAGACTTTAGGCCAGAGGGCCCAACAGGTGGCTTGTGAGAGCCATGTCATTCTTGGCTACTAGCGGTTCTTATGTTTACGCTCATTATTATTTGATTGTAGCTAACAGGCTACCACAGGTTGGGACCTCTGCTTTAGGAATTATGGGCCATGTATATGGCAGATGTGAGATATAGATGGTTCTTGTATGTTGTAGAAGGTCAGATGGTATGTTTTGAACAGACTAACAAAAATTGTTTAATATAGTTTAATGTGAAAGGTACAGATTGCCATATGTTAACATGATGGCTGGAAGAAACAAATTATACTGTAATAAAGGTTTTCCTTTTTAGTTACAATTAGTCAATCAGTGTTGTAAAGATTTTCACTGCCCATCTTATTTACTGTGCATATACTGTAAATACTATTTTGGTATCTTGAATATAATAATGCATTGTTGGGACCTAGGTGACTGTACATAAATGAAATGCATTTTTTTTGTAAATTTGCCTGTACAGGTATAAGTCTTCAAATACAATAAAAAGAAATCCCTCATCTGATTTTCAGGTGTGAAATATGTACGTCAGGTTCAAGTCCACCATAGTTACTGAAAAGCTGCTTAAAATAGAATTCCAGCCAAAAACTAGGAAAGGTCACAATGTCTGTTTCCTTGTAAGGGAGATGACTTGCCCCAGTGAAACCTGGGCAGAAAATTAGAGGACATCTTCCCAGCCTGGGCCCACGGCAATAGAATACTGACATTTTAACTCTTGCCTACTCTTATCAAAATGTGAAAAAAGATTTTGGCTGAAGTTCCAGCTTTCAGTACCAAGAAACAATGGGGGACATTTATCAAGGAAATTGGTGACACAGATGCAAATCATGCCTCTCACTTGGCAAAGTCTCTGCATCAGGTTTACAGTGTATTTGTGACCCACATGTCTGAATTTCTGGGCAGCCATTTGAAACCGATTTGTTAAGCTGGCCATACACTGTAATATTATCTTCGTGCGACCCGCAGGCTGGACGAAGAAAATTTTACGGATTCCTCCATCATTGCTTAAGAGTGTTGATCAAGGAATCTCCCGCTGTTTGCTTTGTATTCTGATGGCGACTGCTGTCAGGATATCCGAACACAGCCGGCAGCTCGCTGGCAGACTGGCTCCTTCGATCAGCTGATCGAGGGATGCCACATGAAAGGGTGCCGACAGCGGCACCCACTGTCCGAATTTCAGCTGGTTCATCAAGAACCTTCTGAAATGCGTATAGCGTATGGCCAGCTTTACTGGGATGAGAGATTGTCACTCTAAACAGACGCACAATTAAAAAGTAATGTCATGTTTCACCCTTTACAATGTCAGTAAAGGGTCATGTTTCATTGGGTCACAGTGTGACTTAGAGCAGACAGAGGAGGTATTTATGACTTAAGCGTAATAAATGTGTCACACAATCGCTTTCACTGCTCCTGTTTGGTCTTCCTGTGTGATTTGAATTGATAAATGTCCCTCAATGGGTTTTTCTTTCATGTATAAATATCAGCACCAGTGGCCATTCTGTGCTCTGTAAAGTAAAACTATGGACAAAACTGACATAGATGATGCAGTCTGTCTAAAATGAACACGGCAGTTTTTGTTTTCTGTAAAAACATTTTATTACCTGTTGATCCTTCCAGTCTGTGTTTTTTTCCACTTCCTGTAACACACCAAACTGTCCAGCAAAAGTGGCAGTTACAGTTTGGAAAAGCATTTAACACAGGAGGGCTTACAACTGTCATCTTTAATTATATATCGTTTGAACACAAACTGCTGTGTACGTGCTGTTGGCAAGCTGCATCCTATATTTAGTTTGTTTTATTTCGTCTATAGTTGTACTTTTAAGTTTGATTCTTCTGCTTTTAAACCGATCTCCATCAGGAGAATGCAGACACTATACATATCCCTATTATAGGAGTCACTTGTTTGATCATATGGTGGTGATATATGAGTGACTGACTAAGGCAGGGGTGGGCAAACACTGGCCCTTCGGCTGTTATGGAACTACAAGTCCCATGAGGCATTGCAAGACTGACCGTTACAGGCTTGACTCCCAAAGGCATGTTGGGATTTGAAGTTAAAGCACAGCTGGAGTTGGCCACCTATTGGATGCAGGCACTGTTCAGGTGTTTTGAGAGCCAGCGGGGCCGACTAGCAAGATACTGAAGCTTGGCCCAGTGGGCGATTTCTCTATCTACACAGTTTAGCATAGTTGGAGGAATCTGTTGTACTTTTTACATCTGACCATAGAAAATCTGCAGATCATTGAAAGGTGTATGGCCAGCTTTAGACTATGTTTACATACACTTTGGCAGGCAGTCCTGTTGGGAATTTTTCTGTGGCAAATCACTCATGACCCATTCACCCTTTACAGCTATGGTGCATTGCATTGATGCATGTTACGTAGACTGTTAATTTGAAAGCAGCCCACTTAAATTATTGGGTTGCCAACACATCAGAATGGACAAAAAAACTAAACAAACGTGCACATTTTTTTCTTAAGCAGTAGACCACAGTAGTATGTTTGGTGCAATGCCTTGGAGGTATGTTCCCTTAGTGCATTTCAGTGCCATAATAAAAACATTGCAGTAACACACTTTAATGCACCTAAATGGATATAGTGTATATAGGCCCTTGCCCACTGAAAACTACCCATGTAGCCTAAATCTTGCATAAGTGCAGTTTTAACTAAACCCATTTGTGACCCTTCTGTGCACACCTGGCCAAATAGTTGTAAATACTAACCTTAGATGTAGATGACAGGTGGTCTCACCCCAAACTGGGGAGACTTTACAGCCAGAGGCCTTGGATTATGCTGTCCCTGGCTATTGAGATGTTTTGGAAATGACCTATTATATTTTCTAGATGGTAGGTGAGTATACAACGTTGCACAGGACAGCCTCTGCTTGCAGCCATTAATCACTGCCCAGTCTTGGTGGGGAAGAGGGAGGCTAGGGGGTTTAACTAAATCTGTACCTATTTTTCAAAGTTGGCGTGAAAGACATTACGCCAACTAATTATTGTGCCCTTTAGGAAAAGAGTAAGCTGCATTTCATGTTGACTGAAATGTGTAACCAAAAAAGGTCATGGCCAACCATATTGGCACCCCTGCATTTGTCAGACAATGCACCACTTTGTGCAGAAAATTGTTGCAATTACAAATGTTTAGGCATTCTCATGTTTATTTGTTTTGTTTGTATTGATATGACACAAAAAAAAGTGGAGAAAAAAGCCAAATCTGACACATTCTATGCAAAACTCCAAAAATGGACTGGACAAAATTATTGGCACCCTCAATTAATATTTGGTAGCACAGCCCTTGGAAAGAATAACTGAAATCAATGGCTTCCTGTAACCATCAATGAGTTTTTTACACCTCTCTACAGGAATTTTGGACCACTCTTCTTTCACCAACTGCTCCAGGTCTCTAAGATTGGAAGGGTTCCTTTTCCCAACTCCTGTTTTGAGATCTCTCCACGGGTGCTCTGAGATTCAGATCTGGACTCATTGCCGGCCAGTCGAGTACTTTCCAGGACTTTGTCTGAAACCATTTCTGGGTGCTTTTTGACGTGTGCTTTGGGTCATTGTCCTGCTGTAAGACCCATGACCTCTGACGGAGACCCAACTTTCTGACACTAGGCTCCACATTGCACCCCAGAATTCTTTGGTAGTCTTCAAATTTCATAATGCCATGCACACAATCAAGACATCCAGTGCCTGAAGCAGCAAAGCAACCCCAAAACATCAGTAAACCTCCACCATGTTTGTAGGGACTGTATTTTTTTTTCTTTTTCTGAAATGATGGGCTTTACCCAAAAGCTGTAATTTTGTTTCATCTGTCCAGAGCACATTCTCCCAAAAGGATTTTGGCTTCCTCAGGTAAGTTTTGGCAAACTCCAATCTGGCTTTTTTATGTTTCTGTCAGTAGTGGGGTCCTTCTGGGTCTCCCACCATAGTGTCCCTTTTCATTCAGATGGCGACGTATAGTGCGAGCTGACACAGTTGTACTCTGTGCCTGAAGGTCAGCTTGAACTTGTCTGGAAGTTGATGGAGGGTCTTTATCCACCATTCGAACAATCCTTTGTTGCAATCTTTGATCAATTGTTCTCTTTAGTTTGTAATTACATTTGTAATTGCAACAATTTTCTGCACAAAGTGGTGCTTTATCTGACAGAAATACAGGGGGTGCCAATATTTTGACTGCATGTTCATCTAGTGTGAAGGACATATAGGGGTCTATTTATAAATATTTTCACCCAGGATTCACACATCTTTGCAATTGAATCCATTTAGAAAAATGCGTGAATCTTGTATGAAAACATTTAATAGATCCCTTGATATTAAATGCCTTGTTATTCAAGTTTTCATAAGCAGGGCCCGCCGAACCCTCTTGTAACACAATTGTATTGTGACTATACTGTCTCCCTTTATATTGTAAAGTGCTGTGCAAACTGTTGGCACTATATAAATCCTGTGTAATAATAATTGGTGTATAACACAAGTTATGAACTTGTGTATTTTGTGTTGTATAGTTAAGGAGGTAGTTTTCTTAGTAATTAAATTTAATATTGTAATCAGACTTTCCTTAGAGCAAAACTATTCTAAAGCTGGCCCCACATAGAAAGCCTCTTGTTTGAAAATTCATTGATTGATGGTATACATATTGAGAAGAAGTCTTTGTTCATAGGTTTCCAACACGGAGCTCTTATATACTTAACATCAATTTCACGTGAAGCAAGACTAAGGGCATGCACCCTTTTTTCTTAGAACACTTTAGCCTTCTCTGGATACCAACAATGAATTAGTCATGAAAACATTAGTCTGTACACTCTAATAATTATTGTTTTGGCAGGTGATACCTCAAGCAGATTAGAGGGATAACTCTGAGGCCTCCTCTACAGTGCTATCACACATACACATATTACATGGGCTGGCTGTTTCTGCCTGCCCTTGGAGCTTGTTTTTAGAGGTGGGAGTGTGAAGACATGTGAGAGATCGCAAGGGGCTCCACATTTGCAACACCAGGTAGGGCAGGGGTGTCACTCAATTTAATTGCAGGCTGCATCAGCATTATAGTTGCCCTCAAAGGGCTGGTTGTATCTGAGGGACTATATAAACGTATCTACTCTTTAAATAGTTGCCTCTGCATTCGATTATTACTGGTTTTAATAATAACTAGTTCTGAAAGTAGAAGTCTAGGAAAAATAATGACAATTAGTGTTATAGTGCGGACGCTCAGGTTCTATGGTGGGCTGTGCAGACTCTCAGGTGGGCTATGCTGGGCTGTGAAGCCCGGCACCTGTTTACAACACCGGCTATGGTTTAAGAAATTAGCAGGAGAGGTGCGAGTGCAACACAAAATGGCCTGGCTGGCCGGATTCGGCCCATGGGCCTTGTGTTTGACACGTGATGCAGGCTTTTAAGATGGGACAACCCTTTAGCAGGCGCCTTTACAGTAGTAATAGAGAAACAATGTAATCGAAAGCACACATATCCGCTTTCCCATTGGGGGAAATATGTAGGCCTTGGGTCTGTTGTTCAGGTAAATGGAACGTACCTGCAGTTCGTGGTGATATTTACTCACTGCATTGTACCCCTCCTGTTACGTAGCAAAAAGAGACAAAATAATTGTTTAGCAACCTTTACTATGTTTTGGACATAGTTTACCATAGTTTTGAACTGTAATTCTGCAATTTCTAATTGCATTTCATGCAGTAAAAGTTTTTAAAACAAGAAGTGTCTCAGTGATATGTTCGGCGAAGACTAACAGCATGTAGAGCTAAGCTTGTCTGGGTAATACACTATCAGCAGACTGGTGTTGTGGGAATGCTGCTGTTTGGATAAATGCTGGACGGGTCCTGTGTTAGGGTTGCCACCTGTCCAGGATTCACCCGGACAGTTTGGGTTTTGAATGCTGTGTCCGGGTTTCATGGCAGCAGAAACCCGGACACAAGATGTCAGGCAGGCAGGGGCAACCAAAATAAAGATAGGGGCTACTGGCCCCCTACTAAAAATGGTCTCAACTGTGATATTTACATATGAATGGGCGGCGCTATTTACATATGTATAAGCCATGACTCATCCTCCCAAAAAAATGTCTGCGCGTCGCTAGAGTGTTCGGGTTTCGCTTAAAGAAAAGGTGGCAACCCTATCCTGTGTTCTCTTGGAGATGCATCAGCACGGCCAAGTCATCTAGGCCCCTGTTCTGGTGGGACAGGATGCCTGATGGTCTAAACCTGTAACCACCTTTAAAGGAGTGGCCTCTCAAAAGAACTGCTGATTCCAGACTAGGCCTAAAGCCAAGTGAACTATGGAACCTGAGATCATGTGGAATCAGTGGATGGCATGGAGGGTCTCAGACCTGCTATCTTAAAACTTTCTTTGAGGGTCCCTGGCACAGGAACTGGGTTAACAACTACTGCCAGGAGGCACCACTATAAGCTGGAGCAGCCAGTCGCTAGGTCTGAGCAATGTAATGTTGGGGCACAGGAGGATCCTTAGCCCTGTGTGAGCTCTGATACACACAAACACTGAACTTCCAAAGGGCTTTTTACTCATGGCTCTGCCATGCTAAAAAATAGGCAGGGGAATGCATTTGCTGTATAAAATGGCTAACTATTCATGAGTTAATTGTCAACCTAACTGGCATATGTCATGTTATTTCAATAATCTGTTCTTTTTTTTCAGTTTTTGCCTGATACTTGCTTGACAAATTCTTGTATCACTTGGGTACTCCCAGATGGACAGCATCAAAGTTGGGAATAATGGCAGGATAGAGTTAGAGGTGTAACCTAGTGTATAAATATTCTAACTAAATTTTTTTGATAGACTGACAATGTATCAGACCTTTCTCATATGATTTTACCCTTTTGGTAAACTGCATGAACTTCTTATATAATAAAACATTGTTAGTTACAACATTCTTTTACTTCCTAAAGCTTGTATACATGCTCCATAATTGGTCATTTCATTTTTAACTTGCCATTGCCTTTTATAATTTACACTGTTATAAGGGATTGTATGTGACAAATGTATTTTCTTTCTAGAACGCACATAAAGTATGTAATGCCAGGTATTGTGATATCCTGTGATATTAAAATAATGTTGCAATAAATCTTTTACATATTCTGAAGCAACCCTGCTGAATTATTAGTGTTTCTTTTTGGCTTGTGTATGTAAAATACAGTTTGAATTAACAACAAAACCAAGAGCAATTCCAGAGGACAGTGTTAACATAAGTCTGCATTATTGCATTCAGTGTTATCTGAAAGATCTTGGCATTCCACTGGAACACTGGCTACAAGTAAACAATAGAATCAGATTCCCCTAGGCATTCTCTAATTATAGTAATTACAATACTCCTGAAGGGATGTGGCATTCCAGAGCAGAGAAATCCCATTACTCAAGAAGCTGAAGGTACCCATGGACATGGGATTGCTGTTGCCCAATACAAGCAGTTTTGGCAAAAACTGAGAAGATGGTCATGTATAGATGCTAACCCACTGCAAGGCATCCTTGGCTGACATTTCTTTGGAGGAAATAATGATTGAGTCTCGGATGTTTCCAGCTTTCGTTTTCCACGAGAAGAGCCAGTGCTGGAGGTGTTGTAGGTGCATGAATGTGCTTCCCCCTGCCACTTGTGTCAGTATTAGTGGTTGAAATGTCCCATCACATCTAAAGACCCTATGTGCATGCCCCAGTTTGAGACAGGTAAATAATAGATCTCTCTAGTACCAATATGAATAGATTGCATTATCATTATCTAGATTGCATGATCTACTAAAGAAATAGCATCTGTACAATGTGCCAAATGAATGTTAGTAAACCTGTGTTCACTTTACATACCCAACCATGTATGAGGAAAATGTAAAAACAATGGGATTTACTAGAACATGATTGGATTATTAAAGTAATTACAGCTTCACCTTAGCCCAGTGAACATTTATTTTGGGTGAACAGTCTTTATTCAGTAAATCAACACCCTATGTGTTTTAAATACATTCAAGATAATGTACTTTCATTGTTGTCTAAGCCCCACCAATGCAAAGTGCACTGGCCATTTTGATGTAAAAGGAGAGCTTCAGGCAAAACACTAACTGGTCTATTCATCAATGTTTTCAAACAAGATTCAGACGACTTTCACCCAATATTTGCAAATTTTCCACATAAGATTTAACTATATTAATAAAAGTTGGGTGAATCTTGGAGGAAAAGTGATAGTCATCTAAGTGTACTTTTAAAGCGGCTGTGTAGTGCACTGCAACAGGAAAAATGGTGCATGTTGGTCCATTGTGGTGAGTTGGTGGCCCATTTAAATTAATGGTTAGTCTTAATGCTACACGTTAACATGCAACTCGGTGTAGCTCAACGGACCGGATAAATGTGAATGGGCCCTAATTAATCTAATTTTTAAATGTATTTTTTTTTTTTTGGTGACTTTAAATGCACAACATGAAAATCTTGTATATGCTTTTTGTTTTAGGGTGTCATTGTTGGAAGGAAAAAATTCAGGTTCCCAAAATGTTTGGACTAAGTTAATGGAGCCTGCCTCAGCATTCAGCTAACATGAGTTCCACAACAAGCTTGCAATGAATAAATCATCATTCCATCCAAGCAAAATTCCTATCCCTTCAACAGAAACCTAATTGTGACAAGGTAAATTAGAACAATTATAGTTCCTTAGGCTAGACATAGGCAGATTTCAGGTCAAGAACAAATGGTACTATGACAGCTGATTGTCCCTCTGTTGTGTCCTCTTCAACTCATTAGATGGACGTAACAACTGATGTACAATCAGCACTCAGCGTCCGCCCTTTTTTCCCCCCATCCAGTTGAAAAATGTATGGCAATGTTTATTCAAGGCATTCTGTCATTCAGCTAATGAGGCTTACGTTTGTAGACTTTCCTGATCAGTCAGTTGTTCTGCTGTCGTGTGAACTTTGGCCATAGCAATGCGTTTGACTTCTGCTTGTAAAGTACCTTACTTACCACTGACATCAGGTATAAATCATTCTGAATATTTTGGAATTTCTGTTGGTATAGGTTTTTCTTTCTTTCATGTTCATGAAGGAAAATTACATTTATGCTGGAAATATTTATCTTTCCAAATTTATTTCTATACAGTGTTGCAGAAGGTCACACTTTCTGATATGAGATCTACCAAAGAAAAAAAAACACCTGTATTCGCAAAACAAACACATTAAAATGCTTATGGGAAAGACACATAAAGAACTGAGCTTAGTATTGTGACTGCAGAGCTGTGTTAGAGAGAGCCAGAGGAGAAACATAACTCCGTCAGGTAGGAGTAAGCATCATTAAGCATTATACATGTGTGTGCATGCTTTGGTTAAGAACTTAAGTTGCAAGTAGTAACTACCTGCTTCACGCCTCTTCCGGCTCCTCAGGAGCGTTGGTATGTCCGATGTTGCAGGCGGGATGGGGCGGTCCCAATGTATCCGACACTGCAGGCTGGGAGGGGCAGGCCAAGTGTCTCTGATGCTGAGGGCTGGGCCAAATGTATTGGATGCTGCAGGCGAGGAAGCACGGTCACATTGTGCCCGCACTGCAGGCTGAGAGGGGCAGGCCAAATGTGTCTGACACTGCGGACGGGGAGGGGTGGCCCAAATGTATTGGACGCTGCAGGCAGGGAGGGGTGGGACGAATGTGTCCGACACTTTTGGCTGCGCTAGCACAGTGGGAGGGAGGCCAGGACAGGGTGTCGACTCACGATCTACCAGCGTTGGCTTTGCGAATGACTAATAGATTGCGATCGACCTTATGGGCACCCCTGCTCTACACACATTTTTGGTTGCTGATTGCCAACATTTTATAATTCCATGTATCTTAATTTTTATACAATTGTAACTGTAACTTCTGTTCTGTAATATAAACCATTTCAGCCTACAAGAGAAATAACTGCCTTATCCTTATGGTAAATAATAAATACATAATACTAATAGTAAAGGAAATCAGGTTTGCACCCCACAATGAAGCAGTTTATAGATATCTTTAACCATTATCATGAACTCTTTACATACAGTACTATATTACATTTATTGGTCCATAAAGTACACCTGCCAGGAGGGAACTATGAAGGCTGCCATTGCTCTTTTCCTTCTGTAAATGCACGTTGCCTGGCTGTGTCTTGCTTTGGTACTTGAATCACTGGGGTTGATTTCCTAAAGGCAAATTGTCTGTTCACTTGGCACGGGAATTTGCACTGGAAGTTTCCCCTTAGTTTAGTGAAGCTCTCCTGACTTCTATCACCCAATCATATGCAAGCAAAAATACAGTTGTTTTTTTTAAATTATTTTCCTTGCACATGATTGGGTGATGAAAGTCAGAAGTGCTTCACCTCAATCACTAAGCTAAGGGAAAACTTCCCCTGCAAAGTGAACAGTTTAAATGTCTTTAGTAAATCAACGCCCGTGGCTCTGAACAAGCATGCTAGAACCGAGTATCAGAAAAGTGTTCCAGGTCAGTACTGAGACCAAACCACCAACATGACAATCAGGGAAGTACCATTTTCAGAAGGAGAAGTCAGCAATAACAGCATACATAATTATCTCATCATAGGTGCACTTTAAACCATTTTTATAGCATTCAGTACAAGAGCAACACGAATATTAATTGCTTTCATTTTTTTTAAAGGAAAGGCTCAGGGCTGAAACATAGTGAGGCACAAAATAGCAGCTAAAATGTGTCTTAAAAGAGTCTAAACATAAGCACTAAGGCTGGCCATACACTGTTAGAATTTGGCAAATGGCCAGTGCTTATGTTCAGATACTGAGATATCTGCCTGCGAGTTTGTGCCTCACTCCTGTGAATCTGCCAAAATTCCAACAGTTAGTGGCCCTGCCGGCTCAACAAAAGTTGATTGAATAATGGACTTTTGCTGAGGGAACCGGGGTGATATATTCTTAGTCAAACAGTGACTTCTGCCAATCAGCTGTAGTCACTGTTCCTGTATTCTGACAGCACCAGGCACCTGCTTTCAGAATACAGTAGCCACAGCAGGAGATTCACGCTGTTATTCTTAGATGGAGGAATCTTTTAATTTTGTTATTAAATCCACAGGCTGAAAGAAAAAAAATCTACGAGTGTGTGGCCAGGTAAGTGTTACATTGTAGTCACCTATTCCCACTCCTCCTTTTGGGGCATGCTGTTACCTCCTCTTACTTTTCCTACACTTCAAACACACATTGGACTTTTTGCTTCTGGTCCAACTGCTGCCAGACCTCTATTTCCCCCATCATGTCATTATATTGTACCTTACTGTATGAGAGCATGAGATAAAACTGTCAGGCACTAGCTTTGCATACAGGGATGTCCCTATAATAAGGCCAGCCTGAGGGAATGGCCTCTGGCGGCATCTCATTGGGTTACATGGGGGGGGGGGGTGTGTGCCTGCTGCCCCCCTCCTGGCCAGAGTGTCCAAGGTTGGTAAGAGCTCTGGCTGGCATCCTGGCTAGCTCCTGGCATCAGAGCTAGAGCCAAAGGTACCCTGCATCACCAACGCCCCCACCCATAATGCGCACCGCCAGTTCTCCCCTCTACCGTCACGCCCAGATCATGCACCACCAGCACCCTCATCCCCTCCTCTTCACGGCCTCAGGTTGTGAAAAGTGTAGAGATAACTCTAATTGTATACAACTACGTATTGTTTTTCGGTCCTTCTTGACTGCCCTCTATTTGGAAAACAATCAGTAAGCAATCTAGTGAAGTGTAAGCTAAGAAGATTTACTTTTTCTCCATGATTCATTTCTCTTTTTATATTGTGTTTATCAGACTCGGGATAGCAAATGTTAATGTCTTCAGTGTCATATAATCAGGTGAAAAGGGAAAGACATCAGCCAATGATTTGAAATAGTACTTTTATCACAAGCTAAAAGGAATAGGTCTTATTTTCTTTTAAAGACAAGATTGAACTTGTCTTTTGAAAAGCCAGAAGACCCTTCTTTTGTTTAAACTCGCATAATGGACGTTTGGGCTTGCTGCCAGACAGCCAGAATCCAAAGGAATCTGATATCACTTTGAATTGTAGGAAATGCCTAGGGTTATCCAGGAAGATGGGAATTTTTTTTAAATATCCAAATAAGTGTAGAAAGGAGAAAAAAATACAATTTTGCTCCAAATGCCGTTATTATCCTAATTATTTCAGACTGCCGCAATTTACTCATTAGACATTTGCTATGTAAAATATACAAAATGTTCTGTTTCAGTAAACATCACATAACAGGCAAAGAAATTCAGACTGTAAAATAAAACGTACCACATTCCAAAAGCTGTAGCTTAATTATTATCCTGAAGCAGTATTATTTGTGTGTAATATTTCATACTGGGACCATGCAGAGATGGGCTCCTATATTGATTTACCACTTTTTCTACATGAAATGTATATGTGTTCATGTTTGCTGCAATTTCCTCCTGCAATCCAGAAACTTACTGGTAGGTTAATTGCTGTTAATTCAAATCTGCCCTTTAGTTTACTTATGTGGGGCTGAATGATTGTGATAGCAATTTTACAGGTTAAAGTGATATTAAAGTCAAAAGGATTTTAAGCTATTTTAAATGCTGATTAATTCACTTGCAATGGATGTTGCTCCTTGATGTTTAAAAGTTTTAGATTGCTGCAGAATCAGCTGGTTCCCTGAGCCCTGGCCCTGATATCCTGTTTCATGGTGGCTCCTTTCCCTTGCAGGGTCCTATGCAGCCATCCTTGTGTGTGTTAGTAAGCTGTGTGTGTCTTTACAAACACACAGGCAGAGCAAGGCAAGACACTCCCCTGCTTGAAAAATACTTTGCTGGGCATGTAATGCATCCATTACATCGGTTGTTGCATAAAGGACATTTGTATGTCGTGGCCTGCTGCCACTCACTTGTGTTGCCTTAATATGCTGGTGTGCAGTTTAAAACAAATGGGACTGCAATTCACTAATCTGTGCGTAGTGATGATCCCTGACAGTGGCGGACCTAATAACCAAAGGGCCCTGGCGCAAGATTTTATCTTGGGCCCCCTCCCAAGACGGGGGGGGGTCAAAGGTTGTGACTACATTAGAATGTGTGACCGGTGACATGGTCACACGTTTTAACGTAATCCCGCCCAGTTTTTCAGCGGTGGAATGTGTGACCGCCAATAGGTGAAGCATTTCAGCGCTTTCCCAGCTGTTCCAGGGCAGATCGGCATCGCAAATCGCATGTGCAGGAGAACCGATCTGCCCTGAAACAGCTGAAATGTCACTTCTCTCTCACATTCCCCCGCACTCACAAAGTCGCATTGAAGTGACATTTCAGGACCGATCAGCTGTTTCAGGGAAGATCGGTTCTCCTGCACATGTGATTTGCGATGCCGATCTGGAACAGCGGAGAAAGCGTTGGAATTCTTCACCTATTGCACCGCCGAAAAACTGGGCGAGATTACATTAAAATGTGTGGCCACGTCACTGGTCACACATTTTAACATAGTCTCAAACTTTGATAGATCACATGCCTACCTGTAATCATTTAATCAGAGAAATAGATTATAATAGGGAACATTACAGTGTAATATTCCCCATTATAATCCACTTGTCCGATTACATGAAATAGCAGTACACAACTACTATCCCCAGCCCCCCCGGCGCTCTGACTTACCCAGCCATGGAGTTTCAATGTGAGCACTGCAGGGGGTGGGGCTTGTGACACACACACGCCTCCTGTGACTCACCTCCCCTCCCGCTGCCTGTTACTATGGACGCGGCCGGGAGGGGAGTTGAGTCACAGGACCAGCCCCCTCACTGAGAAGCCCGTCGGCAGTGTGGGGCCCCGGTGTTCGAACACCGGACCACGCACTGCCAAAAAAATCAGGACCGGACCCCACTGAGGCTGTGGGGGAGCCCAGGACTGGACCCCACTGGGCCCCCCCACAGGCCCAGGCACCGGCTGCAGTTCTGCCACTGGTCCCTGATCCTGGTCTTAACTCCTGTTACCAAAGGGAATTTTTAAATACTGTATATATTGTATAATATATAGTGTGTGTATATATATATATATACCCTTCACACAAAAATTTTTTTTCTAAAGTTTAATCGGATTTGTGTTGTTTAAGACAGTTTGGATTTAAATGGTGCTTAGAAGAATTATTTAATATAGAAGTCCAGGGTGGGAAGGCTTAGAACCTATTTTATTGTTATCTTCCACTCACATCACACCTGTGATGTGAGTGGAAATGTTCCCAAATGAGGACAATGATAGGAATAACAACCTATGAGAGGTTCTAACCACCCCACACATTATCCAAGGCTAAATCAAGAGTAGACTTCTATTTGCATGCAATATAATAATTCTGGCATTTCTTTCTGAGGGCAGTACTTTGTCTTTCTGGTGTTTGGACATGAGAGAAAGAACATTATCGCCTAATGATCTTTTATATCTTGATTAAATGTAAAACAGTTTAAATGTCAACACTCTGCAGACCTCGTCTGGTTCGGAGATCAAAATCTAGAAGGTTGACAATATTTTTTAAAGCTTTGACAACTAACCAGTGCCAAAGGATCACTGGAGAGAAATCATTTCAAGACAATAAATGGTAGCTGGGACTATGCGAACATGTTGTTCATGTTTTATGTGTGTTTACTGCTAAAGTACTAAATGCCTAATTCTGGCTGTCCAGGAAGAGACTGTGATGGAAGAAAAATTGTCATGTTCCCCTAGAGACAGATCTACTAATAGAGCTCCTGGGGAAAACACAAGAGTTCCATGAATTTGCTGGATGTCCAGTGTGTCTGAGCTAGAGAAAACAACTGATGACATACTCAAATACAGATTGATTACTCTTTATGCCTCAATTTACCCATTAAAACCTCACTGACTGCTAGTGTGGCCAACTTCAGCAAGTCACTGAAATCAGCCATAATTACACATGATGTTTGGGGATATTAGCACAAATGGTGAGTGCTTTAAGGATGCAGTCCACTCGCAATATCTTCAGTTTAAGAGCTTAGTAACCCACTTTTATTCTAACGAAAGTTCATACATCCACTTTGGATACCCTAGCAGGGGTTGTTCAGCATAACATACATGCAATGTTTCAAAACAACATAATTTTAGCCTCCTGGCTTCTAATTTACACATTGCCACTTCTGACCCACTGGTCATCCTGGAATTGCTGTCACACAATTGTACTGGTGGCCCCTCAGGCTCACGGCTATCCTAGCTTCACCAGTTCTCTCCAGTCTCCCTGGCTGTCTTCGTGTGCCCCTAGCACACACACCACCTGACTCCTCTTTACCTTCTGGGGGGGTCCTCCTGACCCCTGAACACCTTCTGTTTCTATCACAGCAGGAGCTCACCTATGCAATCATTGGGTGCTGGTCACCGCTAAACCCTGGACCCAGGACTGGAGCTTCCTTCCCTCCTGAAGCACTTGAAACCTCCCGGATCCCAAGCAGAATCCAGAAAAACCCTTGCTTCCTGAAACCTCTCTGGCTGAAAGTCCTGGGTGATCAAAACACAAAATTTTACAATGGGATTGCCACACAATACCACAATATATATTTATTTATTGAATATTAAAATAGGTTTACCTTAACAGGATTTGGAAGTATGGCATGCTAGAAATTTATTGGAAGAAATGTTTCTCCTACTTTTAAACATTGATATATGAAAAGTCAGAGAGGAATTTTAGAACTCCAAAGTAACTGCTTACATTCCTTTATTATTATTATTATTATTATTGTTAAGCAGCATTTATATAGCGGTAACAATTTGCTCAGTGCTTTACAATATATGGAAGTCATTACAGTTACAATACAGCTCAAGACAAGATGGTTAGGAGGGCCACATAACGCCATTATAACTTATAACAAGGAATATGTCCAGATTGATTTATGAACAGCTATGGATGGGAGTATAGAGGTTCGCAAATAGGGGTACATTTAACGCTAAGGTCACTTCTACCAGGTTCAGACTTTACTTTTGTCAGGAAATTTTGTATGCTGTAACAGTTTAAAGTATTAGTAAACAGTAAGTGATATGTGAATGCAAAATAGAGTATTTAGTTATTCAAAAGGGATCTACTGGAATTACTAGTAATATATACCAACACACCGAGGGGCTACTTGGTATAATACTATGTTATGTTAAGTAGTACATAACTAAATGAAATTAAGAAGTAGGGATGCACCGATAACATCACCGATACCATTTTTTCAAGATCGAGTACGAGTTCCAATACTTTTCCTCAAGTGCTGGCCAATTCCAATTACCAATACCTTTTTTTTTTTAGTGCCATATGACTGTTTTTCTAAAACAATACAGACTAATGATTTTAGGACAGCAGTAGAGCGCTAGGGCCTAGTCACAGATGCAACTGCTGCAACCCTGGTAGTTCTGACATTGACTCCAAGCTGTAGAGGGACTACAAATCCCGGCAATACATTATACAGCAATGCAGAATACCACCAGCTAGAAATGACTACAAATCACAGTAATACATTGTACAGCAATGCAAAATAATATGAAGCTAGATACTCTGTGTTGCTCACCAGGGCTGTGTGACGTCTCAGGAGGCTGAGCAGGGTCTCACCAAGGCTGTGCGCAATCTAATTTATTGGAAGAAATGTTTCTCCTACTTTTAAACATTGATATATGAAAAGTCAGAGAGGAATTTTAGAACTCCAAAGTAACTGCTTACATTCCTTTATTATTATTATTATTATTATTATTGTTAAGCAGCATTTATATAGCGGTAACAATTTGCTCAGTGCTTTACAATATATGGAAGTCATTACAGTTACAATACAGCTCAAGACAAGATGGTTAGGAGGGCCACATAACGCCATTATAACTCATAACACAAAGGAATATGTCCAGATTGATTTATGAACAGCTATGGATGGGAGTATAGAGGTTCGCAAATAGGGGTACATTTAACGCTAAGGTCACTTCTACCAGGTTCAGACTTTACTTTTGTCAGGAAATTTTGTATGCTGTAACAGTTTAAAGTATTAGTAAACAGTAAGTGATATGTGAATGCAAAATAGAGTATTTAGTTATTCAAAAGGGATCGACTGGAATTACTAGTAATATATACCAACACACCGAGGGGCTACTTGGTATAATACTATGTTATGTTAAGTAGTACATAACTAAATGAAATTAAGAAGTAGGGATGCACCGATAACATCACCGATACCATTTTTTCAAGATCGAGTACGAGTTCCAATACTTTTCCTCAAGTGCTGGCCAATTCCAATTACCAATACCTTTTTTTTTTTAGTGCCATATGACTGTTTTTCTAAAACAATACAGACTAATGATTTTAGGACAGCAGTAGAGCGCTAGGGCCTAGTCGCAGATGCAACTGCTGCAACCCTGGTAGTTCTGACATTGACTCCAAGCTGTAGAGGGACTACAAATCCCGGCAATACATTATACAGCAATGCAGAATACCACCAGCTAGAAATGACTACAAATCACAGTAATACATTGTACAGCAATGCAAAATAATATGAAGCTAGATACTCTGTGTTGCTCACCAGGGCTGTGTGACGTCTCAGGAGGCTGAGCAGGGTCTCACCAAGGCTGTGCGCAATCTTACCAGGGCTGTGCGCAATCTTACCAGGGCTGTGCATGGGTTTCACCAGGACTGTGTGTGGTCTCACCAGGACTGTGTGTGGTCTCACCAGGACTGTGTGTGGTCTCACCAGGACTGTGTGTGGTCTCACCAGGGCTGTATGGTCTCACCAGGGCTGAGTACGGTCTCACCAGGGCTGTGTGCAGTCTCACCAGGACTGTGCGGTCTGACCAGGGCTGTGTGCTACGACTCACCAGGGCTGTGCGTGGTGTCTCAGGAGGCTGTGCAGGGTCTCGCAGGTGCAGGCGGCAGGAAGGAGGAGGCTAAAAAAAACGGCGCCAAGAGATCCCCACATGGCTACCAAAAGGTCCCCAGCAAGCGCAGGACATTACAGCAGCCAAATGTATTAAAAAATTTTAAGCACCGGTATCTGGGCATTTTCACATATAATCATGAAAATACCCAGTATTGGCACCGATACCAATACCAATACTGGTATCAGTATTGATGCATCCCTATTAAGAAGCGCTGTGCTAAATAATAACCCAAATCTAACTCCAAATCTTGTGAGACTAGAAGTCAGAGGCAGGGGTGCCTTAGATGATCTCCCACTGCAGGTATTCAGCTATTAGGTTAGGCTTCAGAACAGGTGTGCCTAGGCAGATGCCAGAAAGTGTATGGCTGTTTTTTTAATAGGAATTGAGGAATGCATAGCAAATGGTATATATTTGCAGAGTTTATTGTGCTTGGGCACAATTAAAATTTGAAGATATTCCTTATAAGATATAAAATATTCACTCTATGAATTTAGGTCCACATTTATTTGTGACAAAGTGTTCCCAAAGCACTATGATATAGCTTAAAAGACAACACAGCAGTAGTAGCTCCCTTTCAGACCCAGCCATTGCTCACTGTATCTTTGAACTGAGGGATCTGATAAGGGATAAGCCTAGACCTCCACCTGTTGGCTGAAAAAGACTATAGGACATTCACATAAAATTTTATATTTACTTAATAACTTAATTTTAAAAATGTATTGATATAATTAGTCCTGACCATAATATATACAGAAAGAAAATCTGCACAAAACTTCTATACCTTCCCTTTAAATGTAAAGCTCAGATAGTAAATCTACAACATTTCTCTAAGGTTTTGCACAGCACAGGAAAGTATCTCCTTTGAACATTGCAAGGCGTAATATTTCAGAAACTTCAGGAACTAAGAGGCACTTTGTGGTACAAGATGGAGTCACTGTAACTGTTTCTTAGAAAGATTCATTAATAACATTGTTTAGTTTCTACAGCATGACTTGGCACATAGTTAATAAAGTTATCTTTGCCTAAAGCAAGCCTTTGGGTTCAGGCATTGCAGGCATTCACTTATAAAAACAAGAACACACGCAAAGGTACAAAAATAAGCACATAGAAGTTTGTCAGTTGGAGTCTGGGTAATATAATTGCTAATGTTATTTGTGTCCAGCACAGTTGGCCTAATTGGAAACATTGGCACACAGAGAAGTAAAGTGCTGTATCTTCAATAACCAATCAGAAAACGGCTTTTCTCGGGCTGCCCATACACTAACCAATGTTTATGAGAGACACTAACAGTTGGAACACCAAAGGCGATTAGCGACCGTGCTGTCGAGGGGTTAACGTTCAAGGTAAAATGAGCAAACAAATGGAGGAAGCCCTCAATATTGCAAGCACTCATGTTGCCAAATGTTGGACAAGCTTTATGTGATTTTCTTTTATAATTCACTTTTTGTTTGTATGTCGCTTTTTTTTAGGCCAGGTTGATGAGCAAAGGCACAGAAAGTTCTGGAGATGTTGTTAGGACAATCAAGGGTAGATCTCTCTCCACAAGCCAGTCTAGGTTAAAGGTCTGCCAGTGTTTGAGAGGCTAGTCAAAGATGGCCAATATCTCACTATGACTGACAATAGTAAGACATCTGTCTGGACCCTCTCAAATCACTGTAGAATAAGAACCTACAATGAGCTCTAGCTATTGTGTAGATGCAGTATACTGAAAATAATTTTAGCTTTGGCCCCTTTTTATTGTCAAGAAGACAGAACCAGCCTGTGCAGGTGCTTTCATATGCACATGGGCACAGTTTTGCACATAGAATTGCAGGTCTGCAAACACCTGTGCATGCATTCCTCTGTGTACACACGCTCATTATGAACTGTGGCGCTAAGCAGACTATTTAAGACTGTGATATTGTAGCCTCCAAGCTGAGTGATCTTAGCTGTTCCCTGCAACCAAGTTCCTATACCCTGTTTCTGATCTTCCATTACTGATCCATCTTGCCTTGACCTTCCAATTGCTGTTCTGGATCCTTTGACCATGGCTCGTTGTCGGCTATGCTTCTGTCTACTGCTCTGTACTTCACTGCCCGCAAGTTGTTGACCCAGCTTGTCCCTGACTACATGTTATCTGCTGCCCTGCTACCTCCCTGCCTAATTGTTGATGACCCTGCTTGTCCTGTACCTCGCTACAGTAGATCTGCATTCTTCTTTCAATAACCAATCAGAAAACGGCTTTTCTCGGGCTGCCCATACACTAACCAATGTTTATGAGAGACACTAACAGTTGGAACACCAAAGGCGATTAGCGACCGTGCTGTCGAGGGGTTAACGTTCAAGGTAAAATGAGCAAACAAATGGAGGAAGCCCTCAATATTGCAAGCACTCATGTTGCCAAATGTTGGACAAGCTTTATGTGATTTTCTTTTATAATTCACTTTTTGTTTGTATGTCGCTTTTTTTTAGGCCAGGTTGATGAGCAAAGGCACAGAAAGTTCTGGAGATGTTGTTAGGACAATCAAGGGTAGATCTCTCTCCACAAGCCAGTCTAGGTTAAAGGTCTGCCAGTGTTTGAGAGGCTAGTCAAAGATGGCCAATATCTCACTATGACTGACAATAGTAAGACATCTGTCTGGACCCTCTCAAATCACTGTAGAATAAGAACCTACAATGAGCTCTAGCTATTGTGTAGATGCAGTATACTGAAAATAATTTTAGCTTTGGCTAAAGACAGAACCAGCCTGTGCAGGTGCTTTCATATGCACATGGGCACAGTTTTGCACATAGAATTGCAGGTCTGCAAACACCTGTGCATGCATTCCTCTGTGTACACACGCTCATTATGAACTGTGGCGCTAACCAGACTATTTAAGACTGTGATATTGTAGCCTCCAAGCTGAGTGATCTTAGCTGTTCCCTGCAACCAAGTTCCTATACCCTGTTTCTGATCTTCCATTACTGATCCATCTTGCCTTGACCTTCCAATTGCTGTTCTGGATCCTTTGATCATGGCTCGTTGTCGGCTATGCTTCTGTCTACTGCTCTGTACTTCACTGCCTGCAAGTTGTTGACCCAGCTTGTCCCTGACTACATGTTGTCTGCTGCCCTGCTACCTCCCTGCCCAATTGTTGATGACCCTGCTTGTCCTGTACCTCGCTACTGTAGATCTGCATTCTTCATTTGCTCCCTGGTTAAAAGACATCTGCACTACTCCAGTTGACGACGCCATCAGCCACCACTCATGCCACTCCTTGTTCTTGCGCACCTGTTCCACTCTCCAGGGGTTCTTAGACTGGAGCAGCAAGAGAGGCCACCCTCGTCATCTCAGGCTCACATCAAGGTATGTGACATTTACACTGTAAACATGGAAATCAGTGCATTGTTTTAAAGAGATTATCCAACATCTTGTACAGCCTCTGAACTTGATAATGTGCACTTCTCAATGTCAGCTACTCAGAGTAGGTCAGCTGGTCTCATTAGATTGAACCACATCTCTTTGAGGACAGACTGATTATAGTTACTAATACAATAGTTTTGTTATGTTGCCTTATCTTTAGGATTGAATTGTTCTTCCTAAATACACAATTATGACACTAAGGAAACCCCCTTTTCTGTTTCTTTAGTTTCATAATATAACACATATGCAGTGAAGAAAGAAAACTTGCCTGTTGGTAGACAGAATATTTTGTGCACAATTTTAGAAAGAGAGATCGCCTTGATAATGTAGAAAACAAAGTAGCTAAGCGCCACAATAAGCCCATTGTCTACTGTGATCATTCTCCACAATGTAGTTTTCATCTGGATGTAGTTTTCTCAGTAACTGTATTACAGTCTGGGCTGTGTTAGGTCTCAAATATAAAAGTGTCTGAAGAATTGTCTGTACTGCTCCCAGTAACCATTCCATTTCAAAGCACCATTTTTGAAAATAATTGAACAATCTGATAAGTTGCTAAAAGCAAAGTTCCTTTCAGACATTTTTAAACATGAGGCCTTTGTGTTTTACTCTTTGCTTAGCACATGTTCTTTACATTAAAGGGCTTTTCACCTTCTGCCAAAAAATAGAAAATCCCATTGGTGTAAAAGTAATACACAGGGGTGGGTTGTCATTGAAAGCTCTTCTGATCAGCTGTTTAAAAACCCACAAAGGTCTAAGAGAACTCAAGGCTGCTTAGATGTCTTACAGTTTCATATTGCTGAAAGGTAAAAATCCCTTTAAACGTAAGTATTTTCCCACATCATGCGTCTGGAAGGGTCGTTATCAGGGACATTGTGCAGTACACCTGGCATTTGATGACTGTGGAGTAACATGCGGGTCAGACCTGACTTCATAAGTGAGGAATGTTCCTCCTGCTTAGTGAGTCTGAAGGAGGCTCTGGTTTTACGTATTCTGTGTGGAAAACCTAAGCCTGACACACCGACTCTTATCCAAATACAAAACTTTGTATTCTGGTTTCAGTCCAAACAATTTGTTATTAAATGAAAAAAGCCTGCAGCATTTTATAGTGTAGCGAACCATATATTATATAATAGATTTTCCACACTATGGAATTTGGCAATGTCTCCTCACAAATGTATTTCAATCCGAGCCTCCTATGCAGTTATATTTAAAAGTCCTTTGATTTATACATTTGGCTCAGTTTTTCCATCCTGTAAAAAAAAAAAA
>NW_017306294.1:1919351-1927482 GCF_000935625.1 Nanorana parkeri | reverse complement strand
AATAATCTACTTTTTTGAGGTTGTGGATTTGGGGTTCTTGGGGTTTTCATGAGCTGTAAGCCATAATCATCACAATTATGACAAATCACGGCTTGAATTATCTTGCTTTGCATGTAATGAGTCTCTCTCATATATTAGTTTCACCTTTTAAGTTGCATTAGTGAAATAAATGAACTTTGCACGATATTCTAATTATTCGAGTTTCACCTGTATATTATATAATAGATTTTACACACTATGGAATTTGGCAATGTCTCCTCACAAATGTATTTCAATCCGAGCCTCCTATGCAGTTATATTTAAAAGTCCTTTGATTTATACATTTGGCTCAGTTTTTCCATCCTGTAAAAAAAAAATGTAGTAAAATCGAACTTTGAATTCCTAATGCTGTGTAGGAAATATTAAAGTGTTACTCCAACTCTATTTTTTCATCTTGGGTAAGGTGGGGAAGAGTTGACATTTCTTTCAGGTTTTCTGTGTTCTCAGAAAAGGAATTGTAATGAATCGTTCCATGCAGGACACACACAGCAATAAATACCTTTTTTTATGGTAAAGTGAGGAAGGACTACAACCTCTGTCAGATTTATAAAGCTTTCTAGATATATGTTAGGGAGATTCCCATCACTTCCAAAAAGCAAAAAACATGGCAGAAGTTCTAACCCTTTCTAACTTTATCCAAATAAAAAAAATACCACTTCATAGCAAGTATCACAAATGCTACACCATATGCATATAAATTGAAGATCATATGTTCTAGTGTAGCCAGATTTAGCAGATTAAAGATTCAGTGGCACAAATAGATGGAAGTCTGTTACAGCACTGAGGTTTGGGATTTAGTGGCACACAGAGGAGGAAGTCTGTTAAGCACTGAGGTTTAGGATTCAGCAGCACATAGAGGATGTTCTATGTACAATCCTTGTTTTATTGATTGCATGTAATAATCTACTTTTTTGAGGTTGTGGATTTGGGGTTCTTGGGGTTTTCATGAGCTGTAAGCCATAATCATCACAATGATGACAAATCACGGCTTGAATTATCTTGCTTTGCATGTAATGAGTCTCTCTCATATATTAGTTTCACCTTTTAAGTTGCATTAGTGAAATAAATGAACTTTGCACGATATTCTAATTATTCGAGTTTCACCTGTATATTATATAATAGATTTTACACACTATGGAATTTGGCAATGTCTCCTCACAAATGTATTTCAATCCGAGCCTCCTATGCAGTTATATTTAAAAGTCCTTTGATTTATACATTTGGCTCAGTTTTTCCATCCTGTAAAAAAAAAATGTAGTAAAATCGAACTTTGAATTCCTAATGCTGTGTAGGAAATATTAAAGTGTTACTCCAACTCTATTTTTTCATCTTGGGTAAGGTGGGGACGAGTTGACATTTCTTTCAGGTTTTCTGAAGGAAAAGGAATTGTAATGAATCGTTCCATGCAGGACACGCACAGCAATAAATACCTTTTTTATGGTAAAGTGAGGAAGGACTACAACCTCTGCCAGATTTATAAAGCTTTCTAGATATATGTTAGGGAGATTCCCATCACTTCCAAAAAGCAAAAAACATGGCAGAAGTTCTAACCCTTTCTAACTTTATCCAAATAAAAAAAATACCACTTCATAGCAAGTATCACAAATGCTACACCATATGCATATAAATTGAAGATCATATGTTCTAGTGTAGCCAGATTTAGCAGATTAAAGATTCAGTGGCACAAATAGATGGAAGTCTGTTACAGCACTGAGGTTTGGGATTTAGTGGCACACAGAGGAGGAAGTCTGTTAAGCACTGAGGTTTAGGATTCAGCAGCACATAGAGGAGGAAGTCTTTTAAGCACTGAGGGTCAGGATTCAGTAGCTCTCAGAGGAGGAAGTTTGTTACAGCACTGAGGTTCAGCATTCACTGGTTCACAAAGGAGAGAGACAGTTGCACCCCTTCTGCACCAATCAGGCTCACTAGGAGAATACAGGGGACATAGGAGCAGGAATGTTTGAACTTGCGAGTACTCAGGTACAGTGATGCAGGCAGCTCAGACAGGCACGCTGGTAAAGGGGCTGTAGCTTTCTTGGAGTATGCAGTCCACATGGATGCAGGTATGTAGGGAGTCTCTCAGGGCACATTCACACCAGACACTGCACTAATCGCACAGCGTCTGGAATGTGGTGCCCTGGCAATTGCACTGTGCACTTTTTTTTGTTAGAACTTTACTGAAGTGTCCCAAGCGACATTTAATTCAGTTCTATAGGCACAGCGGTGTGCGAGGTGGTTGTACCACATTACATCCCGCTGTACTGAAAAAAGTACAGCAGTGCACACTACCGCGTTCCCATTACAATGCAGTGGTGTGAACCGAGCCCTTCCATGACAAGGCAAGTTGCCTTGTCTTGTGTTGGGGCTGTGCTGGAAACAACAGCCAGCACAGCTCCAACGCAGATGGTGTAAATCAGCCCAACGGGTGAGAATTAGTTTAGCCTCTTTAAATAAAAATCTAAGGTTTGTGGGCAGCACAGTGGTGTCGTGGTTAGCACTTCTGCCTTGCAGCACTGGGGGTCCCTGGTTCAAATCCCAGTCAGGATACTATCTGCAAGGAGTTTACAGCTTGCATAGGTTTCTTACCACCCTCCAAACACATGCTGGGAGGTTAATTGGCCCTGTGTGCATGTGAGTTAGGTACCTTAGCTTAGATTATATGTGTGTTGTCTGTTAGGTTCTTCAGCGCATCAGGTCATTTTGTTACAGAGAACCTTTTCACAGACACTGTGGACATGCTAATTTTCATAAAAATAAACCTGTCCTGGATCAGCAATGATTACAAAAGCCTTGCAACTAATGTTAATGACGGCATATTTATAATCTGGCCCAAAAGGTGCCTTCCACCTTTAGCAGCACCTGCCACCTCTGGTGGCTTTCCACCATTACCAGCTCCTGCCACCACTGCTGTCCTGCCACCATTACCAGATCCTACAACCTCTGCTGTCCTGTCACCATTACCAGATCCTACAACCTCTGCTGTCCTGCCACCATTACCAGATCCTACAACCTCTGCTGACCTGCCACCATTACCAGCTCCAGTGCTGTAAAGGTGGGACACATAATCTTTCCGTAGCTGGACCTCAGCTAAAACGTTTTTCATGTTTGCTGCAGAGTAAATCATGCTCTGTATCTCCTAGTCTGTGGCCTATTCTAGTACCCCATCATTTTAAAATATTTGTGGCTGTTGTCTCACTGGATTAACACACTCTAATATTTATTTCAGAGAAAAAACTGCCTTGTCTATTCTTCTTACACTGAAGTCTAATCAAGCTGCTTACATACTCTTCAGCCACTGTGTTATATGTGTGGCTATTGTTTCTGAAATAATACATTCTAATTTTTAATTCAGGGTAAAAACTGCCTCACCTCATGTGCCTCATGTGAAGGGGTGGTGGTTTTGAAGTGTTTTGTACATTCTGTTTTAACATCCTATTAAACTCATTCAAACGTACAGTATGTGTATGCGTTGTAGTGTGTGTAAGGTGGATTTTTGACATGCATCATGATGCATTGGCATGCGTCCCCATTGACTTGTATTGCCCTGCACTGCACAAAAAATGCTTAAGACTCTTCTTCAGTAATGCAACGAACCGCAAGACGTACATGTGAATAGGGCCATAGCAATTATTTGAAGATTAAAACATGTGTTGCTGTGTGTCACTACACTTGTATTGAAATGTTCAAGTGTGAATGGCCCAGTTACAAAATTCAAGGCTTTATCTTCATTTTTTTTAGAGTACACTTTCATATAGCGTTCAGATCTGTTGTTGCTGCAACTTTCACCGTTCAAATGACCTCTGGATAAAAAAAATAAGGTGTTGCAGCCAAAACCTCCTAAAAAAAACCCTTTGTTTCAAGTTGTAATTAATCAGATTGTGGTCAGATTACTGGGTTGTTGATGCTGCCTAATGACAGCTCGATCACAGGCATTCAAAGGGTGGAGTGGCTGCCCATGTGTGTTTACAGTTTTCTTCTCCAGAAAACTAAATCCACCTCTCTGCCAATTGTTTTCTATACGGCGGTATTGAGGTGACTATTGTTCTATTATTAAATACATTTTATGTTTTGCTGGTTACTACATGTGTAGCATTTATCCCTGGATACTAGGAGATTAGTGTGTACCATATGAAGCAATCGAAAGGATAATCAGACATATTTTCCGAAAAACAAATTGTTGTATGTATGCTATTTGAGTTTTCAGTAATCACTGTACTAAGAAAGCTACTTAAGCAATAAGATACCAAGGCCACTGTCATAGAATGTTTCTTAGCTGCTGTTCCGTGTATTGGATTGTATGTATAGCAATACAACTTTTATTCCTCGTGAAATTCTTCTATAACAATTAAAAGGGGCATTTTTCACAACACAGAGTAAACATCCACAGGTTGTTAAATTTAAACATTCTATTTTTCCACAGAGTAGAGGAATATTGCTCTTTCCAGGAAATCCTTTCAAGCTGTGTGGAACTTTTGGATGTGTTTTCAAGAGCAATCCTTATCTCTGATTTCCACTCCCATTTAGAGGAAACTGTCAAGTGGGACACTATCATTGCCACCAAAAAGTAAGTTTCTATTAATGATCATGGCGGAAAATAAAGGAAAGCTCTCGTCCAGCTTGTATTATCTAAAATACACACTGGGTGTTGGCCACAGTGAAAGTGTTGTTAATTTTGATAACCTGTACAGTACACATGCATTAAGAAAACAGACACTATGGGTCTATTCACGAAGCTGCCGAAGGATCTAGCCGTAGCTTCGGCCGATCCTACGGCCCCAGGACCCCTTCGGTTCAATAGAACCGAAGGGGTGCTGTACGGGCTATTCACAATAGCCCGTGCAGCTCCCGAACGTGGCCGAGTGGCTCAGTCGAGCCGAACGCATATGCATCGGCTTGGCTGAGCCATGCTGAAAGCCGCAGCTGGCCGAGCGGCCTGCCATTGGCCGGCCAACAGCCTGCTTCTGACAGCTGGGCGGAGCCAGCCGTGATCTTACGGCTGGCTCCGGCCACTTGCAGAGAGATCAGCGTCCCTGGTTACCTGCTAACCAGGGACACTGATCTCCAAACAGCTAACTCTCCATGGCGCCCCAGGAGTCTCCTGCTCCCGGCCGCCAAGGAGAGAAACACTGCTGTTTCTTTTTTTTTTTATTCTGACACGGAGCGATGTCAGAATAGAAAAATAATTTCCCATTGAAATGCATTGCTACATTACTATTGGCTATTTCAATTTGCAATAGCCAATAGTAAACTAGCATTGTACCCACCCTCTGTTGCAGTTCTCCATCAGGTCCATCGACAGAGGGCGGATACAATGCTAGTTTACTATTGGCTATTGCAAATTGAAATAGCCAATAGTAATGTAGTAATGCATTTCAATGGAAAATAGTTTTTTTCTATTCTGTTTTCCAAATCCACACAAAGCTTGTCTCTGTAGAAAAAAGAATGTGAATATCTGCCTATCTTAATGCCAGTGCCTCTAAATGCTCCTCCATTGTAGAGGAACCACTGACCTCCACCTCACTAGAGGACGTACCAATGGAGTGGTGATCAGTTGTGCAGTGAGCAGTAGAGTATGTACACTATTCTTTAAAGTGAGCTAGTTTGGTTTGTTTGGAGATCAGTGACACGATTGCTTTAAAGCAACTGAAAACTTTTCTCCACCATCTGTAGCATAAGCTTCATTTTTGAATACAAATTTAGACCAGCAACCTGGTTCCAAAATCGTTGTTGCCTTGCAATTGGGGTATTTTCAACACATTCTATGCTTGATTGCTTGATCTATGCTTGATTCCCTAATAGAAGATTCAGATCACACTTCCGCATGTGCCACACCATAAAATACACGCTTGCAACTTTACAAAAGACTGTACAGCCTACCTTCCAATTGGATGATCTGCAACCTGCCTACCAGATGGAATTCTGCCTTCCAATATGCTACAGTGCCTATAGCATTCGAGTAAGGCACTCATTGAGTCACAGGAGAGCACAGTAGAGCATGCTAGTGATTTTGTAAGCCTACATATGTAATTTTTTTAAAATTCAAGTTTTATGTAATAATTGAGAATTATGCCTCTTCTACTTCCCACCCTCACGAACGTTTTCGTCTCATGGTAAATCCTGATCTGGATCTCGTGATAGAAAAATACCCCATTCCATTTAGGCCATCATGTTTTCTATATTGTGTACTAATACTCTACACATACTGCCTACTGCTATTTAGAGGCTTTAAAGGAAATACTTGTTCCTTTTTCAGCTTTCAAATGTCGGAGTTTCCAAGCTATCATGATTATACTTGAGTCACTTGTTAGTGACTCTTTGACCCAGAAGTGCTGAGGGTAAAGGAAGAACACCTGGCCTTTTGCACTTGCTCCAGATCAGTGACTTGAAGGATAAGGATGACAGCTCCTGGATCTTTCTGTGATGGCAGCACTCCATCCTGATAGGTTCTGTTTTAAAACTCTCAAGCTCTGTGCATTGACACCTTACATAAATCTTCCGACAAGCTCACAAGGTGTTCTTGTATGTCAAAGGCAAAATTGGCCTCTCCTGTAGATCAAACATCTTTCAGCATAATCTTATCTTCTTACTCCTGCTGAGATTCAAGCTATAGGCTGCTATCTCTTCAGTTGTTCTGAGTTCCTGATGGAGGTAACTCTGAAATTGAAAAGGCAGCTGTTCCAGAAAAGCTCCAAGGACAAAACAAGTCACACACTGTATGAACAGAGTTAGAATTAAAACCCATATCGGCTGCACCCAAGACTGAAGTCTGCTTTATGTAACCTGTCACTGATAAATGTATAAATGTGTATACACAATTTAAAAGTACTATTCCTATTCATTTGTTTTTAAAAAGTTAAAAATATTTATTCCAGTTTTGTTCTCACTTTCCAACATTATATACAGGAAAAAAATGTCAGCTGTGTCCTAGATTCAGCTTCCATACTTCTCATTCTGATGTTGTTTTCCAAAAAAAGCAGCCTGCACTATTGTCCAAACCAGTTTTATTTGATGTTATGACAGCAACTAACTAGAGTTTTGAGGACAATAGGGTGGTTCATTCACCAAGCAGAGCAGAGGTGAGATACTACTGTTAATTGGGAAAACTGCAAATAATGTAATATACAATACTTTGGAATCCACAGGTAATAAAAACATTTATCAACATAACTAAGCAAAAGGAAAATAAATAGAATGTTGCTGGATGAGCTACAGTTTGAATTTACAAAAAGCCTACTATCAGTTCTGTGGTTTTACCAATAAGGCCAACATTAATGGAGTAATTAATGGTTGCCTTGAGGTAGTGTTTACATGCTTATTGTGCTATATTGTATGATATGTAGGGGGTGCCCACATACACTCAGATCATTATTTACTGGCTTCTAAAACATTTGTAAAGATCCCCAATGTTAGGAAATCCAAAAGACAGCAAGTAAATAACTATATAGGGAGGCTAAAGGATGGAAAAAGTTGTACTAGAAAGAGCTAGTAAAAGGAAGAAACACATAGATGGAAAAGGCACATGGAAGGAGCTAAAAAATGTGTGGAAGACACCTGTCAAACAAAATAACCAGAATGGTTAACACAGTGGATAGTTGGCCAGATTAAGTCATTAAGAATTTGGGGAAGATAAAAGTCTGGGGATGATGGGTTGTGGTCACTGATAAAGACGAATAGAGGAAGCTCCTGCACATAACCATGACAAGTTGTTGGATGATGGTAATGTATTACATATACAGATTTGTTGACTCTCCCTCTAGTACCTGGCTGTATTTGCGTTAACCACTTAAATCAACAGCTGTTGATATAAAAGCACAGCCATACAGAGAGTGCCTTGTTTTCAACCTGACCTGAGAGAGAGAGAGAGAGAGAGAGAGAATGGGAATGAATGTCAGTTAAACACAAGCTTTGTGCTGCACTTCACAGAATGAAGCACAACTTCCATGAGCAAATATGGCTGCCCCCATAGTTATAAACTAAGGGGTCTATTCACAAAGCTGCCGAAGGATCTGGCCGTAGCTTCGGCCGATCCTTCGGCTAGCTTCGGCCCCAGGACCCCTTTCGGTTCAGGAGAACCGAGGGGGTGCTGTACGGG
>NW_017306294.1:1903012-1919257 GCF_000935625.1 Nanorana parkeri | reverse complement strand
AGCCGATGTACGGCTGAAATCAGCCGTACCAGCCTGAAGTGAATAGCCGAACAGTGTTCGGCTCACTTCACTTCTGATCGGTCATTCACTCGGCTGCCCTCGGCAGCTTTGTGAATAGACCCATAAGTTTTACAAGGTTTACACAGAAAGATATTACAATATTAACATGCATCAATAGGACTATATATTAAGTGAATCAAATTCACTTGCATAGCTAATAAAAGGACAATAGATTTTCTTTTTGTACTTTCTTTATAAATATCTTGCATGCGCTGATTCTTTGGTGATTTTGCTTTTAGAGAAGGAGCTCTGCTGGATGACGCCTGAAACCATTCTATTTGTTAAGAATGCTTGGGGTCCATTACCATGTGTCATTTTACCATGCATTTTATGTTTGTTTTCAGGAGCCTTGATAGTCATATAAAGGAATACTGTACACAGCTAACACACTTTTGTTTTTTTGTATGTCACTCTTTCCTCTGTCACTCGGACTACAAAGAGACATGACGCTAAGGGCTTTTATCTCACATGCATACTTGTTATATCTTGTATGTTAACTGTTCGGTTTACACTAGTGGTCCTTGCATAATTTGCTTCATTAGAAAAAAAAAAAAAAAGTAGGAGTTAACCAAAGAGGTCTGTTTTTTGATTGTTGTGTTAATGGATACACAGGAAGGACTCAGGAGAAGGTCATTTATATCTCAACTAGATTGGGTTAGGAGTGAGGTAAAGACAATGTAGGATGAGATACACTTTTAATTATCATAGTTAATAGTTTCGGTAATAAAATTAGTCATAAAATGCTTTTATGAATACACCCAGCAACATCCAATAATTACAAATACATGCATTCTTGTCATGTCACTATATAGTTGGATTATTGGATATGAACATCAGGTTACTATTTTTGTAACTTCTTCTAAATATTTGTACTTTAATAAAACGTTTACTGGAAGCGTCTGAGAAATGTACTCCTACTCCAAAATCTGTTTATATGTTTATGGTGATAAAAGGCTACATTTTATTCCTTGTAATACAGAGAAAATTTAGTCATAAGTCTAAAATAAATCCTTCTATGAAAAATATCTAGTTTATTGGGATCATGTGTCTAGTATCTAAGATACAAATCTATTGAAATACAGTATAATTCTTATTAGGAAGGTTAATATATAGATGTATGGCAGTGAGCAGTAACTTTAGACTCAATTCACAAAGCTTTACATAAAGAGATCTTTTTTTTAACCAATTTTTGTCAATTGGATTCAGCTGAAAATAACTGTCACTTATTTGAAAATAAGTATCCTTCTGCCGATGTGTTCGCTGAGTGAATTAAGCCTTCTGTTTAATATTCTTCATTTGTCCTCTCCAAATTTTCTCTCTCTTCCTGAAACTGAGTTCTCTTTCGTCACAATGAATAACTGCACAACTTTGCTCTTAGAAGGTACAAACCATTATTACAACAATGAGATCAGACTTGATTCAACTATGAATTAGCCGTTGTAAACCTAACGTACCTTGTCATTATCTTAACTAGGCCAGTTTTTTATTATATTAAAACCACTACATATTACCATCCCCTATACCGATTTCTTGGTTTGTAGTTATAGGCATTTCCTAATCCAAAGTGGGTTGTGCCAGTGGTGGAATCTGACTAGATGCAAAATACAACTTTATTACTGTGTAGCCAACAACAAACACATAAATGCTTGTATTACATCAGTCTTATTAAAATAGAAAATAGGTTAATCTATGACGACCTCATCAAACTTGATCTAAAAACTGTCTGATATTGGCATGAATTATAAACACAAAGAATTTATGAACTTTATGATGGTAGCAACTCGGCATGCATGCCGCTATGCTTTCATGATGCTAAAAGTGTCAAGGTTAAAAAAACGGTATCAGTGACGGCTCAGGAAATCCACATACAGCTATGCAAATTGGAAAGTTGATAATCAAACCTTGGTTTAAAGGTCACGTCTTTTTTGTTATGCCAGCTCTGGAAAATGTAAATGTTTAAATTTAGGCATGAGTGCATGGGCATTTCTTTTTTTAGCATCATTAGTAATCATCATTAGTGCACCCTCCCTTAGACTGGACTGCATGCAGGTCATTATAAGCATGGGAAACCACTGCAGGTACAAGAATAATATGAAGAGGCCCCTATCTGAACTCTGGCCTAGGCTATCCTTAAAGGTCTGTGAGTGGTTGCAACACTTGTACCTGTTAGTGTTTTGTTGGTCAGGGATTTTTAATATTATTCAGCTATAAAAAGTGAAAATTAATTCAACTAAATAACTCTATATCTATATTGATATCTATGGTTTTACAACTTTCTGTTGTCACTACCTAAAATCCTTAAGAGGCAAGAATATAGGACTGTGATAGTTAAAGCCATGCTACCATACTGCAAACTACTAATGTGACTAATTGCAGACATACTAATGTTCCTCTGCTCGCGATATAATACTACAGATTGTGGTCGAGGGTAAAAGTATATGGCTGGTGGTGCAAGGTTAATAATGTGCCAACAGTGACAGTGGGATAAAGTTTTTGGGCAGGGTAAGGTATGAAGTAGTATGTAAACATGAGGTGCTATAAAGAGGAGTTCCCAGTAAAAGAAAAGGGTAGTGGTTTTGTCATGAGGGAGGTTACAGTATACTTTATTCATATGGTAGGAGAACAGTGATATAGAGGAGAATCTTTGGGGTAGGAAAAGCATGGGGTAAATATATGGCAGGTTATATGGTTATAGAAGAACCCCCAGTTCTATATGAAACAGTATATGTTAAGATGCTATAAGAAGTGGGGTTCTTGAGTACCAAGAGGATGGGCAGTGCTGGAGTGGGAGGAACAATGTTATCTAAATCTTGTGATTGCAAAGCCTGACTGGGAAACAGTTCCACTGTGCCCTGATATTGTAAAAAATGTGCATAGCACGAGGAGGGCCGAGTGACACTATGATGGTGGTCATTGGTAAATGGCCAGCAGTCTCCAATGTTGATTGCTGGACACCTGAAACAGGGACTGAAGTCAAACTTAGTACTATGTATTTATCAAGGTACATGTGTTATATGGCTGATCACAGAGTAATTATATGGTGAACTTACACAGCAATGCTGTGTAACATTAATCATGGTTTTACTCTTTTTCAGTCCTGAATAAAATCATACTAGATTGGCAGATGTTCCCGAATGAGATACACATCTGAACCTCGTCTACTGTGCTCAGCCATTCAAATTTTCATAGTGATGGAGTAAATGTAGTATTTTTTACATCTGGAACATAGTATACATGTATTTACCCATCATTGTTTGTTTTAAAGATTTTTAAGTCAATGGCTAAATATCTGTAGTCTTTTCATCTGAGTGAATCAATAAAACTTGTGGACATCTAACAAAGTCCCGAAAAACCCCACCCTCTATATATATGGCCCACGTATATGTAGCAATGTACTGTACTGTAATTGGAATGTATTGTAGTAGTGGTGGGTGGTTATATGAACATTCAGTAAAATGAGCAATCCAGAGATAAAGGATATCATAAAGTATGAGTAACCATCATAAGCACAAAGTCTGTTTCCTCCAGTGTTGGCATCAAGCTTAATATTTATTGAGCTTTGAACAGCAATAAATAAACAAACCAGTAGTGATTAACACATTAAGATGGCTCTACTGACCTATACAGTGTTTTTAAACAGCAATTTCTTGTGTAAATATTAAACTAAAACATATATAGTATGCTAACAGTTAGAGATTCAATTAGTAGCCTGTTAGGAAAAAACACAACAAAGGAATTTCTTCCTAAATAATTATTTATCCCTTTATAGTTAGACACAATATCTCTCCTGAAGCAATCCTCCAAGGTTAAAGTGTAAGTAAAGCTTCTGGAAAAAAAATAGCTAATTGCTAGCCTTTATATTGCAGAAGAGATGGAAGCTTCTTTCTAGCTGTCAGCAATGTATTTTTTCTGTACTTGGAGTTGTGCATGCTCAGGTTGGTGCACCGATCTGGCATGCCGAGATGAAGCAACTCCTGTGCACATGGATTAGAGTCCAAGGGATCATCCACTTCTGTAACTACTTGTGTTATCCAATGCAGTTGCTGAAGATCATGACTATAATAGTGCTGAGGTAACATAACCATAGAAGTGGACATAGATAAAGGGAACCTTATCCTCTTAACAGTGTAAGACATGTCAGTAGTGAATGTCTTAGGAGCACAGTAGACACTTTCACATATGTACATACTAATGCTTCTAATTGGGAGGTATATGCTAAATGTACTTGTTTTACTTATTGTTTTGTCACAATAAAGCTGGATTCCCGTTTGGGCATATTAACAAATTCCGGCTCTCCCTGCAACTCCTAAAAACAAAAAAGCATCTCACGTTGCTATACTCATGCAATCTCCTGCGCTGTCCTCAGTGGACTGATCCAGTGATGTGGTGCTGCTCCTGGATTGAATGATATAAAACATCATTTAACCCACTCTCTGTGAGCCCAGGGGATCAAGACTTCACTCCCACCCTGGACTCACAAAAGAAATGCAGTGCCATGTCATTTCATAGGGTGGTTCTTTACAGCATTTAGAATTCACCCACCTCCAGAAAAGGGTGACGAGGACCTATGATGTCAGCAGACCTTGACGTCATTGGACACCTAGAAAAGAAGGTAAGTATGCAAAATTTTTTTATGGGTGCTGGGGTTCTGCAGATTGTTGGGTGAGGGGTTACAAATTGGAGGAAGGTGGGGACGTGACAGGAGCTTGGAGTGCTTTTAATTGTAATCAGATAGGAAAAAGCTCAGCATAATGGGATTTTGTGCCCTGGAGATGAACATGTTGGTGGGTGTGATGAAATCTGGTAATGGAAGTCGGCAACACAAAGCAGAATTTGTATTTGTGAAACTATCATCTAAATACAACTAAAATTTAATCTATAATCTAAAAAAACCTAAATGTGTTTTTCTGACAAACATGTTATGTCAACAAACACATGTATATATAATAAATATGCCATTCATTTTTACCTTTAGGCATGTGCAATTTACTTTAGAGAGCAAGAACTTTGTGTTAGAACTATTTTATTTCCCACACAATTACACAGTAATGTAACTTCAGTTGTAGCAGAGTTAGCAGCTGCTACTGGACCCATAAGAAAAATTGGGAGAAATGTCCCCTGGTGCAGCGCTAACACTGTGGTGATGGTGTGGGAGTAAGTGTTGGAGCGCTTGGTGTGCGGCTTCTTAGAAATACGGACCGGGGTGTCCGACGTTTGATAAGGTGGTAAAAAACAAGGAGTGAAGAAGCGCCACTACCAAGTGGTGATTTGTCAAAAATAGATAAGGGTATCAAACTTACCAAGTAGTGGGTACTGGCGTGGTGTCAGCGGCGAGGTGAGGATGGATGAAAGTCCAAGGTTTGCTCAGTGTGATAGGCACTCAGAGCGGTGTGTGGGCAGATTTGGGGCTGAGAAGGGTTAAATGTCAGTGGGAACCTGGGTCCGATGTAGAGTATAGCAGGGATTTGAGATGGGGGGGCGGGGCGTGATGCAGAGAGTGGCAGGCACGGTGGGGACCGGGTTACTAGATATTTTAACGATCTATGAGAGATGTAGCCCGGATCCTCAATAGTGTGGGACTGCTTGTCTGGAGGATGCCGGCCGCTGGGAGAGGACAGTGAATGAGAGCCTGAAATGAACGTACGGGAGGGGCGGGGCTGGTGCTGGCAGGAGGAGAGTGTCCAGAGGAGGCCGGTGGTGCAGTTGAATGCCTGGAGGAATACGGAGGTTAGGGTGAGCCAAGGAGATAGGTGAGACTACACCGCTCGAGGGCACGAGCAGGGGGCACGAGCAGGGAGCCCGGAAACAGCGAGCGGTGTGTCCGTGGGGTAGCGCGGGTGAGAGCAAGTGGCGGAGGTGTAAGGGGTAACGGGTGACCGTGTCAAAGGCTGGCTATGTGTTTCGAAGAGCTGTTCTTCTTTCTCAAGCCAAATAGTGAGGGGACAGATGGCGGGAGAAAGGCCGTTTTTTGAATGTGAAAAAATGGGTGGAGTTTTTGGAAGGGGCGGAGATGGGGCGGAATAGAGCAGAAGTGACATGGAAGACGGAGAGTGTGGGGAGGTACACTCGCCGTCACAATACCAGTGAATAAACAAATGCTGTCAGGGTGGAGAGAAAAAAAGGATTTATCAATGGACCGTGAGAATGGGGCAACCAAGTGTGTGAAAAACAGTGTGTGTAAGCACAATGGTGAGGGAACAGATGGAAGCTTGCAAAATATTCTGGTTAAGTGGGTATTTATGTATATATTGGAAGAATGAAAGGACGAAAGGGGTAATGGGGGTGAACAATTCGGGGGGAGGGGGGGAGGGGAAAGAGGAGGGTTTACAACAGGGTGTTGATTTCCAATTCTTCATTAAGGCCATGGGGGGAAAGTGTGTTTAGTTTGTAAATCCAATATGTTTCCTGTTTACACAGGAGGTAGAATCTTTCAGGAGGGGGAGTTTGGCTGGTATATGCTCAATTGCAAAGACTTTTAGGTGCTCAGTGTTCTTTTGATGTTTCAGAAGAAAGTGGCGTGGGACACTATGTTCCGTGCACCCCTTTTCGATGAACCTTCTGTGTTCTCCAATGCGTTTATGGATGGTGCGACCTATGTAGAGGAGGTTGCCTATGTAGGCCGTAAATTACATGGTCATGGGCACACGTGATGAATTGTGAGATGGGGTATTTAGCGCCAGAGCTGTCTTGAAAAGAGGACTGGCCGTGAGAGATGAACTGACAGGTGAGGCATTGGCGTTTCTTACATTTGTGGACACCAATTCTTTTGCTGAAAGTGAGTCTCTGCGTTTGTTCGGGTTCTTAGGGTGGACTGTTTGCTGGGGGCCACTATATTTTTGATGCTCCGAGCTTTTTTGAAAATTACGGAGGGTTTGGGTGGTAATAAAGGACCCAGAGTGGGGTCACAGAGTAATAGATGCCAGTTTTTCTTAAGATAGTACCCACTACTTGGTAAGTTTGATACCCTTATCTGTTTTTGACAAATCACCACTTGGTAGTGGCGCTTCTTCACTCCTTGTTTTTTCCTACTGGACCCATAACTTGAAGCGAGGGTCTTCACACTGATTTAAAAATGATCATCACTTTTTTGCTTTATGTATAATAAATACATTGTTAATATTAAGAGTGTAATTTACAAATGTAATATTGACCATGAGCAGATGTTGTGAGTCATTGGTTTACATTGTTCATTAGGACCCAGTAAAATTTAGATGCACTCATAAAGTCAAAGGTAGAATAGTTTATCATCTCTTTTTGTTTAATATCTTTTTATTGTTTATACAAAATATTCATACATTAAAAAAAATATATAACAAAGCATCAACATACACATATCTCATTTACATACAAGTTTTACTTCTCATCGTCACCACAACTTACAACATCCCACACTATATATTTAATTCTTATATACATATGTTAGTATAACCCCCCATATTTCCTCACTTTGCCATTTCTATTTGCTTAATACCCCCTACTGTCTATTGGAGGGAAATGGAGGCTGCAGAATTTTTCATTTCCCATTTACCTTAACTCACTCATCTCATACCAAAACAAACACACACCCCAAAAACAAAACAAAACCAATGTCCGATTGTATAATTTTTCACTTTTTTTCCTCCCTTCTCCTCATATATTATTCTTCCTTTCCAACATATTTCTACTTCTTTCACCTAATCTCATAGGAATTGCTGCAGTGTGCTTGTTGTTAAAAAATATTTCTAAGGGCTCCAAATTTCACAGAATTCAGGCTATCTATCTAACAGTCAAGACGTAAGTTCCTCCATCCTCATAATAAAATTAATTTTGCCGACCCACTCTCTAATCTGCGGCATCGCAGATCTCCAATAGCGTGGTATCACCGTTCTGGCTGCCACTAAAAGATGTTGCATTAGGCCTCTTTTACCCTTGCGAATATCTCCCGGTTTAATTGAAAGCAAAGCTATTTCTGGTGTTACTGACCAGTTTATCTCAATAAGCTTCTCATATATATTAAATATGGTTTCCCAATAGGGTCTAATTTGTTCACATGACCACCAAATATGCAGCATATTTCCCTCTTCGTGACCGCATCTCCAGCACTGCTTAGATATAACGTATTCGTGCAGTAGGGCAGGAATAAAGTGCTAAGATCTTTGCTATAAATGAAGAGGGCATTCCAGTCTGCTTCAACGTTGCCTCAAGAAATCTCCAATCCAGGCGATCAAACACCTTTTCCGCATCTATCGAGAGCAAACAAAGTGGAATCTTTCGTGTTTGGGCCAAATGGATCAAAGAGAGTGTCTTTATTGTATTATCTTGTCCTTGTTTATCATCTCTTAATCCATTTACCTGTGTATTTATAAACTTGGGAGAAGCACTCTGAAAACATCTACAGTATTCTAATGGAACAGAGTGTGGTTGTTTGAGGGAAACAAAGATCCAAGAGATATTATAACAATAATTTGCTTCGGTAGCAAACTAGTCATAACTGGCAGCCACTGTCTCTTAGCTGGGATGTTCTGCCTCTGATGACTTATAGTTGGGATCTTGTACCGATGAACATTTTTACTTGGTCATAAACACATTCGTCAGTTTGAAGGGGAGCCAGGGAGAACATTGTGTACTGACTCAACTAAATGTCAACCCAGATATAATTTTTTTATATCTTCTTCTTTTGATTGTGGTACCAATGTTAAAAGAAGACACTAGGTCTATAAATTTGTTACCACATAATAATGCAAAGACATTCACTATTTTTTTTTATGTTGCTCATACACTTGGAGATGAAATACAATCTCTAAAAAAGTAATTCATAAATTGAACAGCCTGTCTTGCACTTGTTCTTCCATCATGAATACATTATGTTCTGATTGTCCTACACCTGTCAGCCTTAAAAGATAACCACACTTGTAGATTGCATCAGTAATTCTAATATATTAAGTTATAGCAACCATCCTTACAAGTGCAAACTCCTACCCCTGCTTTTTCTTTCCCTGTGCTTTGGCAGCTGTGGCAGCAGGACCAGACAAGAAATGCAGCTTTGTTTACTTCAACCAGTCTGCACAGTACAGTGCTGAGATTTGTAGTCCTCTATAGCTGGTTGCCATTCTCTATTGCATTTGAATAGCACTGTGATATGCACCAATAAGCGAAGAACAATAGGCAGCCGCAGTATAAAAGTTTACTTACCTGCTCTCAGGGGGGTATGGCAGGTTCCAAAAGGGCTGTGAGGGTCACTCAGAAGTGCAGCAGTGTGTCTGTGTGCGGTCTTAACAAGACTGTGTGCGGTCTCACCAGGGCTGCATTCAGATCTTACCAGGGCTGCATTCAGATTTCACCAGGGTTGTGTTTGTGTCTCACCATGGCTGCGTGCAGATCTCACCAGGGTTGTGTTCGGATCTCCCCAAGGCTGCGTTTGGGTCTCACCAGGGCTGCGTTTGGATCTCACCAGGGCTGCTTTTGGGTCTCACCAGGGCTGCATTTTGATCTCACCAGGGCTGCGTTTGGGTCTCACGGGGGCTGCGTTTGGGTCTCACCAGGGCTGCATTTTGATCTTGCCAGGGCTGTGTTCACGTCTGACCAGGGCTGCGTTTGGGTCTCACCAGGGCTGCATGCAGGTCTCACCAGGGCTGCGTTTGACTCTCATCAGGGCTGCATGTGGGGCTCTCCAGGGCTGCACTGGCTATTGCCGGGCACCAGGCTCTCTAGGGCTGCGATCGCGTCTCTGCATGGCTGTACTGGCAGGTGTCGGGCATCGAGCTCTCCAGCGCTGTACTGCAGGTGTGGGACTGTCCTTAGTTGTGTCAGTCTCGGGAAGAAGGAGGTGGAGATGTACGGCCAAAACAGCACTGCCAAGGACAGGGAGTGTGAGGTCCCCAGCAGGCTGCCTGTGGTTCCCAGCAAGCGCAGAAACTCAGGCAATCGAACTGTAAAAATGTAAAGGGCTGATATCGGCCTTTAGAATCGGGGCATTTTCACAAGGTAAAGTACTCGTGAAAATGCCCTTTATCAGCCCCAAAACCGATATTAGTATCAGCATTGGTGCATCCCTAATATATATATTATACATATTCTGTATCTCCCTATCTCTCTGTCTAGCTCTCTTTATATTTGCTGAATAGCATGTAGCACATTTTTTATATACATTTTTGCCTTCACTTGGGGTGAAGACAAGTTTACATAGAATCCAGAATATTCAGGATCTCTTTGGCTTGGATTGTTTTATTGCTCATGTAAGTTTACATTAGAACTACTTGCCCATCTATGGAGGTGCCAGCAAAAACTTGTTTGGATTACAAGTGGCACATACATTAGCAGCAGCTGCTGCCTGGCGTCCTTAAGAAAGGAAAGAATTATTAGAGAGGAAGTGATTGTCTGAGAAATTAAACACAAGCTCTGTGTATGCCCATTATACCTCTATTATGCAATAAGAAAGCTCTACAGCAAAGGGAAACAATATTCATACTTACACTCTTCCGTATCTGTAGTACTAATGCAGTTCTGAAAAGGCTTTTCGAAAGACTGAATGTAATAATGATTAAATGTTATTGTTAAGTTGTTACATTTAAAGACAACCTATTTCAGGCACAAATAATGTGAAGGTAGAACTGATTAAAGTAGTATTAAACTCTGAAACTTTTTTTCAGTATATAATTCAGATCAAAAAATATACATTGCCCAGCAAAGTATGTCTTTACTTTTTCTTCTCTTTTTCTTTATTTTGCTCAAACACTTTCAGTCATCATGTTTCCAAACTGCTCTATCTTTCTCAGCTCAGCTTCCCTGAACTCCCTGTCCAGTACAAGATCACAGGAACAGTGCAGTGTAAAGCAACTGTCCATCTACTAGCATGAAAAAGGGACGGGAGAATGGAGGGAAGACAAGGTAGGAAGGAGAAGCAGATAGCTGGAAAGAGGCTTGCCTTGTTGTGCCAATGTGTTTGTGGAGACACAAACAGTTTACTAGCACACACAAGGGTGGCACCATAGGACCCTGCAAAGGGAAAGGAGACACCCTAAAACAGAATATCAGGGCCAGGGCTCAAGGGACCAGCTTATTCTGCAAGAAACTAAAACTTTTAAACATTAAGGAGAAGCATCCATTATACGTGATTTCATCAGCATTTGAAATAGTGTAAAAAGGTTTGACTTTAATATCACTTTAAATGCTGTGCCGTATGCAAGTCAAGCACGTCTTGTGGTCTGAGCTATAGGATCACTCCTGTATTTCTGTAATTTCATAATTTCTTGGAAAAGTCTGATAAGGTGGGTGAAGAAAAGGAAAGCAGGCAGCATGCAGCTTCCTTTAATCTTAAAATTCTATGGGAGAGTCTAAGAAAGTAAATGAGAAAAGAGCAGAGGAGCACATCCAGCAGTAGCCAGTAATCCTGCAAGGGACAAAAGTGACAAAGGGAAATAGGCCTCTCATTAGGTCTCATAATTATAACATGATAGCCTGAATGTAAAGGTAGTATAGGCACCTGAAAAAACCTGAAAAAAGCAATTTCAGGGAGGTGCCATTATCATTTCAGGAAGGTGCCCTCTGTAGAAGATTGACAGCAGCAGTGGGCGGGTGCAATAGCTAATCTGCTATTGGCCATTGCCATGTCAGAAAAAAAAAAAACAGATCGCAGGGAAAGGTTTACTCTGCTAGATAAAGCAGAGTAAACCTTTCTGGGAGAAAATGTTTCTCTCCCAGGCAGCCGGGAGTCGCTATCTAATAGCGGGAGACTCCCGGAGCATCCGGGAGAGTTTGGATGTCTGTATAGGTCATGTATGTACATTTGCTGTTGGTGATGCAGCACCAAAAAAGGTAAAGTTACTGCTTACTGCTTGCTATCCCCACTGTCCTAATACAGTTTCTATCTCCCTTGTCAGTCTTGCGGCTAACAGGAGAACATTTATAAGGCAGCAAACAATTGATTTGCTCTAATTTGCTTGATTGGTTGTCTGCTGTACTTTTAAAACACATACAGCATCTCCAGTGAGCCCAGGTTGGCTGGATGATGTATCCCCTGGGGTATCATTCATCCCAGAGGAGGACCGGTGTTGGATGCAGAACACTGGGTGTGCAACAGAGAGAGCGGGAGTATTTCAGCAAGATCTGCCTTTTTTTTCCAAAACTTTTTTTTAATTGAAGAATAAGAACAAAAAGGTAAGGTAACACAGTGGAAGAAATGGGGCACGGTTATACAACAAAAGGCATTTAATGAAAAAATAACAGTTTGAGAAGGAATTTTAACACAAATTGTGGCCAGCACCTCAGGATCCAAGACACGTGTGAGGAGCACTGAAATAATCCGGGAAACAGCTCTAGCTGAATTGGAGAATCATTAGCGAGCATTCTAATGGTGTACCAGAAGGAGCTGACTCTGCATCAATTTAAATAACAAAGCTAGAATTGGGCATTAAAGTGAACCTGTTGCTTTGCCCTACATCGCACATATTCACTTTACTGTAGCGGCCTCAGAATATTACAACTGCACAAGTCGCCCCCTTTATTCATGAGGCTTCCTTTATATCTGCAATTGTTTCCTGTGAATGGCTGCATTGTTCTGGATATTAACCCAGCCTGCAAAATATCTCCTTTCCATGAAGGTGATGGTAACTCCATGTTATTTTAATTTGAAATAAATGTTATTTTTTATATAGGCATGGCATAAAACCCCTCAGTATTCAATAGCCGTTCAAATACTTTACCAACCATGATTTAATTATGTTCACCACTTTAATACATAAGGTCACATTTTGCCCTAGCTAATTATCTCCCATAGATTCCAAATATTTGTAAAATATTAATAAAGCTACACTTTTTTGTACTTATTTTTAGTGTGCAGAACACTAATCAGTCAACTCTTGAAGAATAAAGGATGTACAGAAACAAGTGATGGTTTCTTTTCCCATAAAAAAGGAAGCTTAGATCATGTTTGCTAATAATGTTACAATAACGCTGTCAGCATTTTCTCTTCAGTTACTGCCACCCTTCTTCCCAGAAATGTGAACACATCTACCAAAGTTCAGCTAGTTTCCTCTAGTGACTTTCAAGAAGAAGGAAATATAAAATGTTGAATATTTGTTAGGAAATTTGTATTTCTAAAAAAGCAATTACGCAAGTAAGTTTTGGGCAGCTGCAGAGGGGGCAAAGGAGACGAGACAGGAGGAAGTAATATCACAATGGAAAAAAGACAATAACACAGGAGTAGGCAACTTCGGCCCTCCAGCTGTTGTGGAGCTACAAGTCTCATGAGGCATTGCAGGACTGGCAGCCACAGGCATGACTCCCAGAGGCAGAGGCATGATTTGTACTTTCCTCACAGCTGGGGTGCCAATGTTGTTTACCCCGGCAAAAACATATCATTAGCAAGACAATATGCTTAATGCATGTAATAGGGTTGTTAGTCTTATGACTAACACATGAATATCATTTTTATAATGACATATGTACTAGAATGGAAATTGCCCCAGGATATTTGGCATGTAAGAGGTGCGTGGAATTATAAAAAGTGTTGTAATCCAGTAGAAATGGCTAGATGTGTAGGTGGACACATTACAAACTGCATCTCCATAGTACAAAACATCCTGGTTATACCTCTGCAGATAATCCTGGGAACTGTACTGAGGAAGTGATGCATTGGGGTTGATTTATTAAAGGCAAATAGGCTGCTAACTTTTCAAGAGAATTTTCCCTTAGGCTCCGATCACAAAAGAAAAGAAATGTATAACCCATTTTCTAAAAATGGAATTGCATCACAAAAATGCTTGCAGTGGCATCGCTGTGAACCTAAAATGATCTTGTGTAATAGGGGATCGCGTGTGGGAATGCATGTCATAGAACGTATATCATAGAGGTGTGAAAGGAGCCCCAGTTTAGTGAATGAGGTGCAGCTCTGCTGATTTCCATCATCCAATCATGTGCAAGCAAAATACTGTGCCTTTTCTTTTCTTACAAATGATTGGGTATTTGTTGCATAAATAAATGTCACCACATTCACTAAGCTAAGAGCCAATTCCCTTTGCAAAGTGAACAGCCTATTTGCCCTTAGTAAATGAACCCTCTTACATGCATCAAGAATATTGCTGAGCTATTTGGTAATGACTGTGAGGGGCTGCAGCTTAGATCTATGCAAGTCCTTCCGATGTGTCATAAACTGCCCAACAAAATGTAGACTAAATCCGAAAACCCTAATCTACTCAATAACTGGGACACATATGAACAATTAAAGTAGTAATAAAGTATTTTATTTTTTGCCATATATCTACTGCTAGTAAGCTGCAGATATATCCCCAACATTAAAAATAATAAAAAAATTGGCAAACACCAACAAACTTACCGATGTCAGCGCCACTCGCTCCCAGCTGCAGAAGTCCCGGCTCTCGAACACTGTGAAGGAGGAAGTGTGGGCGGGCGCATGCGCAGTCCAGATCAGCGGAGGGGAGAGGAGGAGAGCAGCACAGAAGCTAAATGGACGCAGCCAGGCAGCCGGGAGCCGCACAACGGACAGGCACCATGTGACACGAGGAGTCTGCACTGGATATTAATGGAGGAGACCGGCACCAGCGCTGGAGGGATTGTGGAAAACGAGATACGGAAGAAGCTGTTCATGACAAGAGGCATCACATAAGGTAAGTCCTTAATACAGTGATTCTAACTTTAATGTCACTTTAAACCTTTTCAACACTTTGTATATTGTTGTGTACTTTGGTGCCCTAAAGTGTTTCTTTGTATAGATAACTGCATTTTATGTTACTCTGTATAGAACATTGTAGCTAATCTATAAAGCATCTTCTCTATCCTTGTCTCTGCTGCCCAACATGCTCCTTTCCCCTAAATTTTTTATTGAAAGTTGGTATTTGCATAAACCTAGGCATGCCCCCTCACCCTATGTAACGATACATGTAGTCAATTTTAAAAAGATTACATTGCTGATTTCCCCCAATAAACAAAGCTCTAAGTACCATGTACAGTATATGTGTTCATTGTAAAATGGTCACTATATGTGAACGTTGGTACACTTAGATACTGTAATTTAGAACACACGTAGATGGAAGTAATAATCTGGTTCCATTGTTTAGCAGTAACAGGAAGTCTCAAATCTCTGGCTTTCCATGTCATGCAGTTCATCTTTAGACGCATGCATGTAATTATGACTTAAGGCCATGGTTTCCTTTATGCATGAGCACAGCCTAGCAACAATGTTGAGACCACACAACATGTAAAGTGGGGATCAAATGACCACACCACGCCAGTCATCAGATCATTTGTCATGACTATCATGTGAAATCTCACATCTTCTGCAAGTTAGAGCTTCACACCCATTAGTAAACATAGCCCTGAGTAATGCATGTCTTTACATTCAGAATGCGACTGAGCGTACGTATACATACCTTTTATGAAACAAAAGAATAAATAGGTTACAGGATGTTACAGATGTAAAGATTCCAGAAACTATTAGCCGAAGATATTGAATGACATCCCCATCTGCTATTATTATTATTATTATACTATTGTGTATTATATCATATATATATTATAGCACCAACAGTTTGCGCAGTGCTACAAAATATAGGTAGGCCGTACAGTTACATTAAAATAAGATAAGAGGGGCCCTGCTCGTGAGAGCTTCTAATCTTAGAATTTACTATACAAGCAATCTGTTATTTTAAATCTGATTCATCTATAAAATAAGGAAATATGATCTATGGGTTCAAACTATAGGGGATTACTCTCAAATAGACAATGGATGTAGACAAGAATCCAGTCCGCCTGTGTTGTTGAGGGAGTGTTCTGACATCAATGTGACTACGCTCCCAGGAGAGGGACCCATCAAGGGAGCAACACCTCAATAGTGCAGCACAGTGGCATAGTGGTTAGTGCTTCTGCCTTGCAGCATGGGGGGTCCTTGGTTCAAATCCTTGCCAGGTCACCCCATATGGTGTTCAGGCATCTTCAAACTGCACTCCCCACCAACAGCTCAATGTGATTAAAGAGCCATTTAGCTTAGTACACATGGAGTGCGTGCCATTTTTTAGGTTGTACACACAGAAGTCAGAAGAACATGCCAAAACACCCTATTCTGCTGCACATAGTGTTTGGTCCAGCAAGCTACACAACACCAGCCACTGACACAACCAGTTAACCATATGGCTTAGATCTACCTGTTTTTGATGCCTATCTGAACAGTTATTTAATTTAAAGTATATTAGG
>NW_017306294.1:1863386-1902994 GCF_000935625.1 Nanorana parkeri | reverse complement strand
TGCAAGCAGGGCTGTCCCTATAATGAGGCACGTGCCTCAGGCAGAATCTCATGTTGGTGTGCCTGCTGCCCCCTTTCCAGCCAGAGCATCCCAGGTTGCTGGCGTCCTGCCTAACTCATGGCAACTTGTGATGTTAGTAAGCTGGGTGGAATGCTGAACATTCCCCCATGGCAATGTGCTATACTTGCACCCCCTGGTAACATGACATTGACCAACTCCTATGCATCTCCAGCCCCAAGACTATGAGGATCTACTGTGCAGGTATGACGAGCATTTATATGCTTTCCATGAAAGTAAGTAATCATGTTGGGAGGCTACAGGATATAACTAAGGGGTCTATTCACAAGCTGCCGAAGGATCTGGCCGTAGCTTCGGCCGATCCTTCGGCTGGCTTCGGCACCAGGACCCCTTCAGTTCAGGAGAACCGAGGGGGTGCTGTACGGGCTATTCACAATAGCCCGTACAGCTCCCGATCACGGCCGAGCGGCTCAGTCGAGCGCTGAGCTGTGCTGAAAGACGAAGCTGGCCGAGCGGCCGGCCATTGGCCGGCCGACAGCCTGCTTCTGACAGCTGGGCGGAGCCAGCTGTGATCTTACGGCTGGCTCCGGCCACTTTCAGAGAGATCAGCGTCCCTGGTTGCTAACCAGGGACACTGATCTCCAAACATCTGACTCTCCCTGGCGCCCCGGGAGTCTCCTGCTCCCGGCCGCCAAGGAGAAAAACCCCGCTGTGTCTTTTTTCTTTATTCTGACACGGAGCGATGTCAGAATAGAGAAAAAAAAAAAAAATCCCATTCAAAAGCATTGGGACATTACTATTGGCTATTTCTATTGCAATAGCCAATAGTAAACTAGCATTGTACCCGCCCTCTTTTGCAGTTCCCCACCAGGTCCACCAGCAGAGGGCGGGAACAATGCTAGTTTACTATTGGCTATTGCAAATTGAAATAGCCAATAGTAAACTCTCAATGCTTTTGAATGGGAATTTTTTTTTTCCTCTATTCTGACATCGCTCGTGCCAGAATGAAGAAAAAAAGACACAGCTGTGTTTCTCTCCTTGGCGGCCGGGAGCGGGGGGCTCCCGGGGCCCCAGGGAGAGTTTTTACATTTTTTTAACTTTTTTTTTTTTACAGCAGCAGAGCCGCCGGACAATAGGAAACTATTGGGCGGAGCTAGCTGTCACTGCTAGCTCTGCACAATCGTTTTCTATTTACTTTTTTCTACTTTTTTCACTCTTTTTCTGTTCTGCTCGGTGCCTCTGAGGGACCGAGCAGAACAGCCGAGCCAAATGCAGCTCGGCGGCATTCGGCTATTCTCTCACTGCTGTTCGGGATCTTTCAGAATAGCCCGAACAGCAGTGAGAAGCCTGCCGGAGGTTCGTCTCAGCCGATCCAGATGTTGGATCGGCTGAGTCGAACTCCTTCTGCACTTCGGGTCAGCCGAACAAGCTGAGCATGTTCGGCTGATCCGAAGCCACACGAAGCAAGCCGATGTACGGCTGATTTCAGCCGATATACGGCTGAAATCAGCCGTACCAGCCTGAAGTGAATAGCCGAACAGTGTTCGGCTCACTTCACTTCTGATCGGTCATTCACTCGGCTGCCCTCGGCAGCTTTGTGAATAGACCCCTAAGTATGTATCTGGTTTGGGGAGGAGTGAGGTACATTAGATTGGGAGGGAGTGGGAAGGAAAGAAAAGAGCAGTTTGGTTGAAAATACTTTTACCCTTTTAATTGTGTTCAGAATAAATGATCTAGACTGTTTATAATGGTATCATTCCCAGGGAGTGTCATAGTCACTTAAACAAGGATGTCTAAGTGGGCAGACTTGTTTGATAAACTTTTGTTGTTTAATGTCCTCTGTGCTTTGCTATCTAAATCTACACTGCCTGGTTAAAAAAAAACAGTCACACGCACTAATATTTCATTGGACTGGCTTTTGCTTTGATTAAGGCAAACATTCGCTGTGGCATCGTTTCAATAAGCTAATGCATTGTCACAACATTTATTTCCCTCCAGAGTTGCATTATTTTTCACCGATATCTTGTAGTGATGAAGTGAGAGTCGGACCACTGCGTAAAGTCTTCTCCAGCACATCTTAAAGATTCCTAATGGGTTAAGGTCTGGACTCTGTGGTGGCCAATCCATGTGTGAAAATAATGTTTAATGCTTCCTGAACCACTCTTTCACAATTTGAGCTCAATGAATCCTGGCATTGTCATCTTAGCATATGCCCTTGCCCTATGGAAGAAAAAAATCCATCAAAGAAAAAACCTGGCTATTCAGTATATTCAGGTAGGCAGCTGACCTCATTTTTTGGTGATAAAACATTGCTGATCCTAGACCTGACCAACCGCAGATCAGAACATTCATCCAGTGGAAGGCTCTTACCTATTTGGTTAGCTAAATCCAGGTGGTGACTTTTATTTTGTCCAGGCACTGTATTTCAGTCAAACAATGAAAGGTTTTTCTCTTTCCTGCTACTATCTCTGGTTAACACAGTCAACACTCTAACACTTGTTCTTTGGTATGAGCAGGGGGGGGGGGGGGTAAAAAAGTAAATTATAGGAGGAAAGTCAGTTTTTAATTTTAATTAAGATTGTCTTTGTAAAACCAGCTCTCGTAGCCTTCTGTGCAATACCCTGTATCCCTGATTGCATGTGCTGTACATTAGAGGCTTGGTATTTGGGGAGTGCATGGCTTATGTTATTTACACCCCATGTTTGTTCAGGGAGGGGATTATTTTTCTCAATTAAACTATAGTTACAATTTAATATGAGCCTGTGGACAGATTAAACATATTAAATTGCTGTTTACAGCTGGCGGCGCCTGCATTTGTCTGTAACTTGCAATTTAATACATTTAATCTGTACACAGGTTTGCTTTTATTACTTATGTTCACTGATTTTTTTTAATTCATTCAATGTACTAATAATTCTACAGAAAAGTATGGCAGGAGCTGAAGCATACATTTTCAAACATAAAAATGATGTATTTAAAGTGACCCTGTCAGTCATTTCTAGCTTTTAAATGACTGCATTTCTCTGAGAGTGAATCAATGGCCAATAAAAGCACTCTCAAAGGTCAAGAGGGATGACAGTTAGCATGGCTTAGTCCTGAAGGCTAATTTTAAAGACATATACAGAAAAAAGTTTTCTGCCTAATGATTGCAAGCAATTAGTAGTATCTGCTCTTTTACTGGACATACAGCTTAACATTGATCACATTTATCAGCCCATGGACTGAATGAAAGAAAAAACTTAATACCCTCATCCATGTTAAAGAGCGTGGATGGAGGAATCTCCCCTGCCAGCTATTGTATTCTAATGGCTTGCACCTACGGCTGTCAGAAAAAAACAGCTGATTGGTTGCAGTGACTGTACAGCCAACAATTTTCCACCTGGCTCCTTGAAAATATGTCTTTTCTGGGGCTGGGTGGTGCTAGCAGGGCCACCCACTGATCATATTTCATCCAATTCAGCAGGAAATGGTTGAAATTCAAGTTGTGTATGGCCAACTTTACATTTAAACGGTTCATATGGCTGACAGGTTTCCTTAGAATTCATTAAGTTAATTACCATTAACTGTAATCAGACACACACATGGTAAGTTGCCTTTTTCAGTTTGGGCTAGCAGTGGCATTGAATTGGTTAATAAAAGCAATATAGTAACAAGATCAAATCTAAAGAAAAAAATGATTACTTTAGTATCGGATAAAAGCAGATTCCAAGCAGTAGATATACAGTACAGTATGCTTCATTATCACATGTTAGAGAAAGTACAAGATAGTACAAACCAGTACCATAAATGAATATATTGTACAGGAATGCAGACTATGTATAATCATGTACACAATGCACGGTACTTTTATCGCAACTCACATTGGAGAAGATTACTGTGAACTTCTTGTTACATAATAACTTGTGTGCACATATCTTGTTTGTCAAAGAGATGTATGCCATAACAAACTATGTGCAATGCTCACGTACTGGGCATGATATTTTTTATAACCAACTGTTTTCAAAGAGAATCCTCACAAATATGGTTAAGAGAATATGCACGTCATGCATGTTTATTACCCATATAGGTATGTTTGAACAGTCACTATTGTAGTAATATAAATATGTGTTAATCCAGTCATATATATGCTATTCTCCTTCTGTTTTCTTTGCTCTCAAAACACTGAAAGCCTGTCTTCTTTTATTTTCTTGTGGCAATGGAAAGACTATTGTCCTTTACCATGATTTATGTGATTCTTCTAACAAAATATTTTAGCCTGCCTTTAAATTTGTATGGAGTTGATGTAAACCACCTGCACTGCATACAGCATCTTGAAGTTGTTGTTAGTGGTACTCGCAGAGATGACGCGGATGGCGCTGTGTAGCCTCAAAGTATTAAATGGAACATCACCAGCATTCACAAGGATCAAAACTTGAATTCTCATTTCTTTTTTATTGAACATACGCCACATGCGTAATCAAAAGCCAAGCCTTCATCAGGGCGACACAGCATTGATGATTTTCCATTTAATCCCTTTAAATTTGTAAGCAGGGGGTATGGAACTGTGTAATAAAAACCCAAGTTCTGCTGACAATGACATCCTTATCTTTAAACAAGCATTAACCTTTAGGGGCTTAAGGTACAGCTGGAAAAATGCTCTTAAAGGGGACCTTTATATACCCTTTGACTAAAAATCACATCAGCATACAGCTCTGAAGTCATCTTTCATTCATTAGCTAAACAAACATATTTTTATTTTACTTACAATTACTGAAAAATGTGTATGATGATGCAGTAATTGACATGAGCAATGTTAGACGTTGGGTAAAGATGTTTAGAAAGGGAGAAATTGAAATTGTTGATAAGGCATTAAATGACACCATTCAAGTTCTCCTCCAAAGAAATTAAAATCTACCTGTTCAACACAGATCTGCCAGATCATGGCAACTGTGTTCTGGGATGACCATAGAATTATTGTAATGGGTTTTTTGGATAAAGGCATAACAGTCAACAGTGAAATCCACTGTACATTGGGACATTTTTAAAACTGAAGAAAACCATCAGAATACCACAGAAAGAGTTCTATGCCTTATGCCTTCATCATGATAATACAGGCCCACACACACCTATTATGCCACCAGTCAGGTGATTACCAAAACTTAACCTGGCCAGTGGTCCCTCATCCCTACAGCCCAGATTTGACACCATCTGGCTTCTACCTGGTTGGGCCAATGAAGGATCACATCTGTAGCATGAAATTTGAGGACCTGTAGAAAGTTAAAAGATCTCGGAAGCAGTCTGCTCTGCAGCATTTTTCCTAACTGGATTTGAGGCTTGGATAAAACGATGGTGTAAATGCATTGAACACAATGGAGACTATCGGGTCTATTCAATAAGCTGACGAGGGCAGCCGAGTGAACAACCGACCCCAAGTGAAGTGAGCCAAACACTGTTCGGCTATTCACTTCAGGCTGGTACGGCTGATTTCAGCCGTACGTCGGCTGAAATCAGCCGTACATCGGCTTGCTTCACATGGCTTCGGGTCGGCCGAACATGCTCAGCATGTTCGGCTGACCCAAAGTGCAGAAGGAGTTCGACTCCAACATCTGGATCGGCTGAGCCGACCCTCCGGCAGGCTACTCACTGCTGTTCAGTCTCCCGCTCCCGGCTGCCCAGGAGAGAAACACTGCTTTTTCTTTTTTTTTCTTTATTCTGACACGGAGCGATGTCAGAATATAAAAAAAAAAAATTCTCATTGAAATGCATTGCTACATTGCTATTGGCTATTTCAATTTGCAATAGCCAATAGTAAACTAGCATTGTACCCGCCCTCTGCTGATGGACCTGATGGAGAACTGACATCGCTCTGTGTCAGAATAAAGAAAAAAAAATACACAGCAGTGTTTCTCTCCTTGGCGGACAGGAGACTCCCGGGGCGCCATGGAGAGTTTGCTGTTTGGAGATCAGTGTCCCTGGTTAGCAGGTAACCAGGGACGCTGATCTCTCTGCAAGTGGCCGGAGCCAGCCATAAGATCACGGCTGGCTCCGCCCAGCTGTCGGAAGCAGGCTGTCGGCCGGCCAGCTTTGGCTTTCAGCGCGGCTCAGCTGAGCCGATGCATATGCGTTCGGCTCGACTGAGCCGCTCGGCCACGTTCGGGAGCTGTACGGGCTATTGTGAATAGCCTGTACAGCAGCCCTTCGGTTCTACTGAACCGAAGGGGTCCTGGGGCCGAAGCTAGCCGAAGGATCGGCCGAAGCTACGGCTAGATCCTTCGGCAGCTTCGTGAATAGACCCCTATGTTGAAGGATAACCCTGAGTAGAGGAATTTATAGGCTAACTGTATGCATGCATGTTCATTGTTTCCATCTCTGCATACTTAAACATTTTTTAACTCAACAGGCATTACTTAAAAAAAAAACTTATATTTTATATCCCCAAATGATCTGGTTTTGGGACTGTCTGTAGGAAGATAATCCATGTCTCCCTTTTCCTCCTCCATACCCTAATGGTGACACTTGTGCATCTCAAGAATTCATGTTTAGGGCTAAAGCTGGCATCATTTCACAGTCAGACATCTGCCATTTCCAACCTTCCTCTGTAGCATATGCCCAGCTTTTAAAGAAACAGTGTTTTACACCTCCAGTATAATAAATATGTTTACATTTTTTTTAAACAACAACTTTTAGAAAGTGTTTTTTGTGTGTTCTTGTGTGTTATGAAAAATGGCCAGATTTCTAATTACCATCTATTCAGGAGGACACTGAGAAAACAACCTCCATGCTCATACATCAGTTTAAAACACACAATCCAAAATTTGGAGGTCACCAGGGCTAGCTCTAAAGGTGCCCATACACTGCACGATTCTCGTACGAGAATCGCGTGCGACCGTTTCTACTGTATGGTCGCACGTCTTCCGCTGAACAAGCAGGCTTGAAAACCTGCCGAGAATCTTACGATTCTCGGCGGGTTAGTGGCCTGCTTGTTCGACAACTGCCAAACGGGCCGGTGTGCGCACGCTGCCGAACGGGCCGGTGTGCGCACAGTGATCGGAAGCCTGCCCCTCATTGCGGTCATCGGAAGCTTTCGATGATCGCAAGTACGATCTGCCTGTCCAAGATGGGCAGATAGTACGAGCTTTTATTAAGCTAACGACCATCGCAAGACAAAAGTCTTGCGATGGTCGTAAGGTGTATGGGCACCTTTAGGGAGCAGACTGTCTCTTTTTCATTATCTCATGATCACAGGTATAAAGCACCACACCTGTGTAAGAAGACTCCAATACCATCAGCTATTCCCTAATTCATGTGCCACATACTAGTTGTAAAGTAGTGAAGATAGTCATTGCCCTGGAATTAGTTTATGTCCATAAATCACAAAAACAGCTGCTCCCATCAGAGGTATTTCACACAGGTGTTGCGTGAGAAGGCTACAAAATAAGGAAAAAATTGGAAATTAAATATTTATTTACAAGCAGAATATGCATACTTATACTCAGGGCCCGGATTTACTCTCTCTCTGCTGCCCCAAGGCCAGGTTCCCTAACGCGCCCCCTCTTTGCCAAATTCCCCCCATGGACAATGGCAGGGCTGCATACAAGTAATCTCGGCGACATCGCCGGGATCACTTGTACAAAACAAGTGGCGGCTTCCCCTCTGTACATTTAGCTCTGCTTGCCCAAAGCCGGGCTACATGTTAAAAACAACTACACGCTCGGCGCCCAGAACTGCATGTCCCGGGCATCAGGAGATAGGAATTCCACACCCCTGCTGCCCCTCTACTCCCTGCTGCCCCTAGGCCGGGCCTTGGTTGGTCTGGTGGCAAATCCGGCCCTGCTTATACTGTATAGATAACTTGTATAGAATGATTTGTCCAAAAAAAAAGAAAAAAATCTGTGGATATTCTTACCCTACAGTACTTTAAGAGTGACCTAGAGATACAGGTAATTGAAATCCAGCCCTGACAACAAAATAACTAGACTGAGTACAGTGTTCCTGTAATTTCTGATTTGCTCTGTATTTTCCAGTGTTCATGTATGAGAGAACTTATTTAACGGGAAGCCAGCATGAGCTTGTGTCCTGGTCAGCAGTCATGTGTTTAGATATCTCACATGCACAATGATGTAACCGTGTAAGAGAAGCATAACAAATAGGCCTTGCAATGTATCCCAAAAAAAAATTTGAATGTGCTTTTAGGCAAAATGAACAGACTTGCCCCTCTTTGAAATTGTTTGACAGTTAAGCAGCATTAGGCCACTGGCTTCAGAAGTTTGTGAGTGATCTCATGTCAAGTGCAATTATGATATCATAAAATAATCCAACATAAGGACTATAACTAGCTCATGCAGTCCTGTTGGATGTACATAACTAGAAAGAATGTTGATTTCAGATAAGAGTATGGTGATTTCGCAATGACTTTACACTCCCTTTGTTAGGCCTAGTGCTTGTGTATTACTTAATGTTTGCACAGGATTTTACAATTCTAAGCTTTCAATTTTACGTATGAGCCCTTCACTGTGATTGCACATACTTTCTGTACTGAATTACATACGGCTGTAGAAAAAAATACATTTTCCTTTTATAGTTTACAGATGACCCATGTAAGTATAGATGAACCAAATGAAAACCCTTCGTAGTCTACCCTGATTCAAATGCTCCAGATGAAAGAAAAATGAAATATGAAATTGTATCTACATATTTTAATAGCCAAAGAGAAATGATGAGGTGGAATTTGTTTTTTAAGTCTCACATACAGTGAGGGGAATTTATCAGAACTGAAGTGTAGGCACTCAGTGGTCTTCCAAAAGAGTATATAAGGTCAAAAAGTTTTGACACTGAGTACCAGGCAGCAATTTGACTATACTTTGTAGCAGAGAAACACCAACAGGGCTATTTACTGAAGGGTGAAGAGTTTGGAGAAGGCAGGAAAGGTGAACAATCTAGAAAGTGAACTGGAAAGTGAGCTGAATTGGAGAATTTTTCCAAATCATCTAAGTATTATCCACTTCCACTTTAAGAATTAGAACTTTCTAATGTATCCTGTGGCTTAAAAGTGCCAGGATTTAAAGTGGTAGCACAGGAAGTGCAATGGGAGGAATTTATCAAGACTGGAGCAGACAAAACCTGGAGCAGCTGTGCATGGCAACCAATCAGCTTCTCTTTTTCATTTTCAAATCTTAACTGAACAAACTGAAGAGAGAAGCTGATTGGTTGCCATGCACAGCTGCTCCAGTTTTTGTCTGCTCCAGTTTTGAGAAATTCCCCACAGTATCTGTCTCGTTGTTTCCATAATATTGAAAGGGATGTTCCAACTATGGTTTAGTTTAGTTTAAATTTTGGTCTGTATATGAGTTCAATAGTTTTTTTGTATATTAGCACAAAGTTTACCTAACCTACACAAGAATTCCTCATTAAAAAATAAAAATACTTGTTGATAAATCAGCAAAACTATTTTAGTTGTTATTTGCACAGTTTGCAGACATACTATCTTTTGGGGTTAGTTATATATACTGTGAGGAGAATTTATAAAAACTGGAGCAGACAGATTCTGGAGCAGTTGCCCTTGGCCACCAATTAGCTTCTCTCTTTTATTTTCAAAGCTTAACTGAACAAACTGAAGAGAGAAGCTGATTGGTTGCCCTGGGCAACTGCTCTAGATTTTGTCTGCTCTAGTTTTGATAAATAACCCTGTGTATGTACAGTGAAACCAACATCCATTAGCATTAAAATGAATTACAGTGCATTGCTGTAAGGCCTGAGGCCAAGAAGAGCATAGGGAAACATTGGGATGCATTTTAGGTCCAGAAACAATCTGGTCGGGTCTGGAGGTGATGGGCCCTAAAGGAATAGGAGCAGATAAAATTACTAAACACCATTACTGGACTGGAAGAATGGTCAGAAGACGATCCGAGGTCACAAGGCAGGCAGCAAGCAGACAGAGTCAGGAATCAAGCTGGGTCAAATGGATATCAGGAACAGAATCACAGATGCAGAGTACAGCTGAAGATCTCTCAGCAAGGCGCAGATGCAGAAGCCATCTTTAAATAGCCTGCCTGGCGCCAAGGACAGGTGTGCGCATGCTACTGCGCGTGCACATAGTTTTCGCGCATGTGCATTACTAGCGCCGATTACGCACATGCGCATAGTTTCGTGCAGCGATCCGGGCAGAAGCTGTACTATGGGCACTGACTGATGTACCCTCAGAGGTAGTTCTAAAATGACAATGACAATCAGCATGGGTTCAGGAAAGATCATTCCTGCCTAACTAACTTGCTAACTTTTTATGAGGGGGTGAGTAGAGATATGGACGGAGGTAAGCCGGTAGACGTGGTATATCTGGATTTCTCAAAGGCTTTTGATACGGTACCACACAAACGCTTGCTACACAAGCTGAGGGCTATGGGCGTAGATGATATGTTCAATGGTGGTAGCAACATTAGCGATAAACTGTTTAAAATTAACTCCATTACAAAAACTAGAGGCCACCACCTAAAATTGGTGGGAAAAAAATTCCAGCACAAGGGGCGAAGGGGGTTCTTCACAGTAAGATCAGTTAGGGTCTGGAACTCACTGCCACAGGCGGTGATTTCAGCAAATAATGTGGAATTGTTCAAGAAACTTTTGGACGATTTCTTAAGGGACCGCAATATACAGGGGTACAGGTACTCCTAGAATGAGATCCTAATAGGTTGGACTTGATGGACTAATGTCTTTATTCAACCTCAAATACTATGTAACTATGTAACTATGTAAAATGTAGCCAACAAACTCTTGTGAAGGTATATTGAGACATATATTATTAAGTGGATAAGTTCTTCTATTTCAGTAATCTGGGCTATATTAGTGAACCAGTGTTTAAGTAAAGGAGGGGAAGTCGACTTCCACAAAATAGGAATGACTAGTTTTGCTGCGTTCAGGATGTGGAACAGTAATGTTTCCTGTATTTGTGAGGGGTAGAGTCATTGTGGTGCAGTAAGGCCAGCGCAGGCGTATAAGGATAATTCTATGTGCACTTTACATTGTTCCCCTAAAAATAAAAAAAAACACACAGTGAGTGGAATTTATCAAAAATGGACCAGACAAAATCTGGAGCAGCTGTGCATGGCAACCAATCAGCTTTTCTCATCAGTGTGTTCAGTTAAGATTTGAAAATGAGAGAGAGGTTCTGATTGGTTGCTGTGCACAGCTGCTCCAGGTTTTGTTTGTTCCAGTTTTGATAAATTCCCTTCAATGTATTTATTATATCCCCACTTAGTATCTGCTGTATCTTTATTTCTGAAGGTAAGTTTAAATAATTTAATTAGATAGAGTCTTACAAATTAGAAGAATGTGTTTGCAGTGCCAGAGGTAGCATTTGTCTAACTATATTTAGCCAGTCAAGGAAGGTGCCATCTTACCCTCTATCTGGATTACAGTATTGCACATGTGATCAGCTCTGGCACCAGCCATTTGAGGACTTGATAGCTTGGTTAAGAGCAGAAGTAAGCAAAGTTACAACCTTGACAGTTGGCGTCCCTTAAAAGTAACTGCTTTGGGAGACAGTAAATCAGTGGCTATATTTTCTCTTTAAGGAGGAGTGGGCTACCTCCAGGCATACCTGCACTCAATTTACACATTGCTATATATCCTAAAAGATGGAGGCTCTCATAGATTAGAGTTAGGGTCACACTACATAGAGGGCCTTCGATAAGGCAGTGTGGATAACACATATTGTGCAATTAAAACCTATGTTTTTAATGCACATTCTCAAACAGTATGGTTTGTTTTTTTGGTAAGTCTGCTGGGAAATTTTTGTTTGTACTGTGCAAAGCCCTTCCATATGCATCTTACTTTTAAAAGCTAGCTATAAATTGGTTGGTGTGGTTGCCATTTTTGTTTAGTCTTGTAATCCAGACAACCTGCATAATCAGCAGGACAGCATTACTATTTCTATTTTACCTTCCTGGGTAACCAGCCTGCATCCAGGATAAGGATACATGCCTGGATAGGTTGGGCAGAATTGCAAATAATTCATCTTCGCAGTATGTGCAGTATATCAACTGTGTAGCTATTTGCCTGGACGTCTACTTTAGTGCTGCTATAAAGAAGATGTGGTTGAGTCCTTATGTAAGTAATATAAGGTCTCCTTTACAAGCAGGGCAGAATGGAAACTATTACTTCAGAGCTATAACAAATGATCCAAGCATTGAAGGAAGAGAGGCTTCTTTAGGACAGATAAAACACAAATGGGATAATGTGGCCACCAGCATGTGTAAAGTCCAAAGTACACACGATTCATTTCCTTTTGAGGACATCAAACTTTATGCCAGAGCTGTAATAACAATTTTGGGCTTCAATCAGATCCCAAAATGTAACAGCAGAGCGGAAAGTATTGTCGGAAGTATTTACTATACAGCCAAATAATTACACCTGAGACAACATTTAGAACTAAGCAGAGCACTTTCCTGTCTTATTCCATGGCAGGCCTTTTCTTCTTCATGTACTGAAACCACTTGGTAGAAGAAAACAATGGCTTCATATTTTACCAGGAGTTAAATGAGTGGCAAGGGACCTATTACATTTCACCTAATTATCTTTTTTTTCTTACGTTCTAGGTTGTTTAGACATACTGGAGCAGCTTAAACTAGAAAGAATATATATTATTATAGAGACACAAGATATAACAGCATAGGCAAGCCAGACAGTGTAATAAATAGAACTTCAGCAATATACCCTTTTCTAGAACCACTACACTGCAATAAAATATTGAGTCCTTTTTCACAGAATAGGGCATGCTTTCTGGAATAAAACAATAAAAGTGTGATTCAGTTCACAATAGTCTTTTAAGCAGAATGCTTCACAATTTACATAAAGCTTCTTTACAAGCAAATAAAGATTCAAATATTTTAAAAGCTGCTTGTACTGTAAAGTAATTAATTCTAAAAGATCCCTGAAGATCACAACAAAGACTCTAAAGTCGGGTTTCACTCAGTTTCTAATAGCTTAGAAACACCTCGTGTCACTGGCAACTTTTAGCCCAGGGGGCAAGTACAACCCAGTGACCCATGGTGCAGCGACTTGGCCCCCCTCCCACTCTGCCTCTTCCCCGACCCCACCTGCCACTTTTGCCATCCATGTAACGGTAATGTGAATGGTCGGGTGATGTGAGGACTCACTAGGAAGTCCATGAAAGGGGCGACTGGCTGGGGGATGGCACTTTCCTCCTCCAGGGCTCCCTACATGGTTCTGGCCTTAGTCCGCTACATGTCTGGTACTTAGGCACTCTAACCCACTGTAGGCAGCCAGACTGCTAGGCTGTGAGCTGTTGGGAGGATAGTGGGAGGAGCCGGACAGTGTCAAAGTCAGTGTTCTATAATTTTTCTTGCCCCCATACATTTTCTCGACCGCGTCACTTATGGTGGGGCCGTGTCATCCCGTCATGACCTCCTTTCTTCATGCATATGCGCACCTGGAAGTGGCGCGGTAGATACATTTCTGGGTTGAGGAAAATTATAGCACAATAGTAGTGGAGGGATGTCTCGTCAGTGCTGTGCACGCACATGACCCTGGTAGTTCTGCCACTGACTCCAAGCTGTAGAGGGACTACAAATCTCAGCACATTATATAGCAATATAGATTAATACCATCAGCTATAGAGGACTACAATTCCTAACAATACATTATACAGCAATGCAGAATACAATCAGCTATAGAGGACTACAAATCCCAGAAATACATTATTCAGCAATGCAGAATAATACCATCAGCTATAGAGGAGTACAAATTCCAGCAATACATTATACAGCAAAACAGACTGGCATCAGCTTTAGAGGACTACAAATCCCAGCAATACATTATACAGCAATATAGAATAATACTTTTAGCTATAGGGGACTACAAATCCCAGCAATACATTATACAGCAATGCAGAATACAATCAGCTATAGAGGACTACAAATCCCAGAAATACATTATTCAGCAATGCAGAATAATACCATCAGCTATAGAGGAGTACAAATTCCAGCAATACATTATACAGCAAAACAGACTGGCATCAGCTTTAGAGGACTACAAATCCCAGCAATACATTATACAGCAATATAGAATAATACTTTTAGCTATAGGGGACTACAAATCCCAGCAATACATTATACAGCAATGCAGAATAATAGTATATGAATTTGCTACATACTCTTTGCTGCTGCTCTGCTGTGGGGCATCAGCCTGATGCCTTGGTCAGAGGGTCTCAGGAGGGTGCAGAGGGTCTCAGAAGGGGTGGGGAGGGTCTTAGCAGGGTGAGATGTGCAGGCGGCAGAAGAGCTGTAAGCAGGCACCATGGGGTTCCCCAGAAGGCTGCCGCGAGGTCCCCAGCAAGCGTGGGACCTAACAATGCCGAATAAATTAGAAAAATGAAAGCGCAGGTATCGGTTTTTAGTGGGCACTTTCACCAATACTATTATCAGTGCATCCCTAGTTTGAAGGCCTTAGTAGGTGTCAACACTAGCTAACACTAGCTTGGACTCTGTCACCCAGCATGCGCGCCCAGTCTTGCTTCACTTCCCTTCTGCTTTTTCTGTTTATAATGCAGAGTGCATTCGGCTGTTCACTCACTGCCGTTCGGCCTCTATGAGAATAGGGGTGAATGGCAGCGAGTGAACTGCCCGAGGTTCGCTCTTCTGATCCAGTTGATGGATCAGCTGAGCCGAACGGCTTCTAAACTTCGGCTCATCTGAATATGCTGAACATGTTTGGCTGACCGAAGCCAGCCACAGTATGGCTGATTTTAGCCGATGTACGGCTCAAATCAGGCGTACAGAGCCAAAGTAAATAGCCGAAAGCCATTCGGCTGACTTCACTTTGGCTCGGTTATTCACTCGGCTGTCTTAAGGAGCTTAGTGAATAACACCCTTAGTGTTTACAAGTTTTAGTTTCATGCAGAATCAGCTGGTCCCCTGAGGACTGGTCCTGAAATCCTATTTTAGGGTGGCTCCTTTCCCTTGCAGGGTCCTATGGAGCCACCCTTATATTTACTAGTAAGCTGTGTGTGTGTCTCCACAAACACAGGCACAGCAAGGCAATCCACTCCTCTGCTCCCCACTCCTCCTTCCTCCCTTCTTCATGCTAGTATATGGACAGATGCTGGAGATTGTGCTCTCCCTTGTGACCTTGTACTGGACAGGAATTTCAGGGAAGCAGAGCTGAGAGAGTTGGAGTCAGCTGTTGGAAACTATGAAACTGCTTGGGCAAAAATGTAAAGAAATACTTTGTCTGGCAATGTGTCTTCTGGATTCATCATCAAAAAAAAGGCTGAGAGTTTAATACTACTTTAATTTCTTATAACAGATGTTAGATATTAGAATAACAACACCATTTAATGAGTGACAAATACTGCATGTTAGGGTCTCTTAGATTTTGGGCCAAATAGATACTTCTCTGACTATTTAAAGGGACATTCCCAGAAAAGAATTCCACTAACTTGCTGTCTATAGGAATGTGAGGCAGATACATATGTAGACATATTCCTCTAAATGTAACTTAGGTTCCTTTTTTTTTACATTTAAGTGGCAATGAATTGCCTGAATAAGGAATTCGCAGTATCAGCATCTAGAAGTGCAAGGTATAGCTACTAATGGTATTAACATCTGGAACAGTTTACATATTCGGCTAGACACCTATTTAATCTTCATTAGAAGATATGGATAACATTTCATAACTCTGCCAGTTGTGAGGTACAAGTGTTTTTACACTTCGCTACTGATCTATTTATCTGCATTTGCAAGTTTGTACTGTCAAATCGTGAGAGAGAGGGAGAAGAAAAGCCACACAGATTTATTTTCAGAGGATCACTTTTAAACATGATCAAAGGTTCTGAAACTACAGTGCAGCCTGAAGAGTTACATTGTTACATAGTAATTCAGGTTGAAACAAGACATATGTCCAACCAAGTGAAAAAAATGATGCACTTTAGGTGGTAAATGTCACTTGTTGGTATTTACTCTTTGCCTCACTCATAGTCTTTTGGTGGGCATCTGCCATTTTTTGGTAGTTATATGCAGCTCATCAATTTATTATCAAGAATGCATGGCTCTTTCTTCAAGTTGTAACCAGGCAGAATCTTCCCTGACCTTCGAGAAGGTGAAGTTGCCAGAAAGTAAAGTCACTGGAGACTTTATTATTCATGAAAGGGGCAGGAAAGGGCGGTCTCAAGCCAATGTATATAGGAGGTGTCCTAAAGGGGGGGGGGAGAGGACACATATGTTCTGGAAATAAGAATGCTGCTACTGGGAGGTAATTGAATGGCCAGAACCCCCAGAAGGAGCAACTAGCTGCCCTGAAGATTAGAAGGGGCCAGAATACAGGATACCTAACCCTGTGTATATTGAAGGGACATTTGTGTCTGTGGACAGTCCTGTAACTGCTGCAGCCACTGATATTACACGTGGACTTGGGGGAGATAAAACCCTTGGATCATTGGGACTTGTTTATATCCAGCGGACTTGGAGGAGTGCTGAAGTGTGAGTGTTAACCATGTGGAACTTTTACCATAATACACAGTTGCATGTAAATATTAAAATTGTTATAGCAAATGCAGAGTGCTAGTAAGGCTGTCTTGCTGTATATGCTAATGTGAACCTATGCTTTTGCAGGAAATTTTGCAATAAAATACCTGTTTGGTTACTCCAGTGGGTGTTAAGCTTATTACTACTTGACATATCTCGGTTACAAATTAACCAAGGTTTAATGTACAAAATATACAAAGTTGTACCAAAGCACTGGTAGGACTACCAGCACATCAGACAAGTGGTTGGGCGGGGTGGGGAGGGGGGTAAGGGTGTTTTATTCATATTTAGGAATATGTCATTAAAGAAAAATGGCTGCCATTGTTGAATTTTTCTTCTGAAAATGTTGGCTGCTTAGCAGTCATGCAAACATGTCATGCTGGAAATGCATTTGTGCCAATGATACTAGCAGGGCAGGTAACAAGCATAATTGACAAAGCTTATCATTTCACTGACCTATCATATGAGATGAGGTTTGTTACAAAGGTAGAGATTGGTTTTGGAATGTAACATTTGAAAATGTAAAAATTGGCTAACAGGACTGGGGGCAGGGCCTGTGAAGTTTTAATCTGTCGCCAGCAGACACAGGGTCAATGAGAGGCAAGAGGGAGGAGAATGATGCAGGCATAGCTTAGTAGAACGTGGAAAGTCAGGGTTGCCAGGGAACAACGCAAAGACTGCTGAGACCAATGGGAAGCCAGGAGGAGGAGCCTGAGGCGTGGCTGTGTTGCCCCTTGCAACAGGACACTGAGCCGTGCAGTCTCTTGAGTCAGCAGAGATGCACCTGGAAGCCGGTGAGATCAGTGTGTAATGCCTGCTGGACAAGGCAACTTTTTAGAATATACTAACAAGATCAGACTTAATAGCTACACAAGCTACACAAGCTACCCATTAGAGCTGGGGGTGGGGATGACTAAAAGAGCTATTTGACAGTACCCTTAAACCTCCTCTATAGAGAAACATGGCAAGCTTTCATCCTACTCTGCTTTCAGGTTGTTTCTAGATGTATGGATCCAAAGAGGTACAGTACACTATTCCACCAATTAAAAATAAATCAATAATGCAAAGACAGCAGTGACAGGGCCTGATTACTGCATGGCAGGCAGTCCAGCATTCTGGAACCTTTATTTATACATAATAAAGTGTTACTGGCAGTCAGCAACATGATTTGTAAGTGTCTCTGAGTCTCCCCTGGCTGGCCTGTCACCCTAGGCCACAGCCCATCTCGGCTGTGAAAAAATTCAAATCCTGTCTGTTAGTGTATCCAAGCAGGACATAGCAAGTACCTGAAGACGAATGGACCCAGTAATGAAACTATGTTGCTGTTCAGCACAGTTGTGTTGCCAAAAAGTTGTTTGCCTCAGAAAACAGGTTACATTTTCCAGGTAACTCTTAACCTAACACCAAATTAAACCTTATCACCCCCTAACACGGAAACTTTTAATTCAAGTGCAGTTTGTAGCCTATAACAATCTATGTTTAAATAAAGCCTAATCGTAACCCTATCCTTCCCCTAACCTCAATCCTTCCCCTAACACCAAGTTAACTCTTAATATTCCCAAAAAGTGGATACTCTTATAAAATCCTTAAAGCCTGAGATGATTTTTAGTAATTCATTTATTAATGGTGCCAGCTCTAATGACTATAGTGGTTACACCCTTTAAGAGATCACTTTCTACGTTCTAATCTGCTTGTAAAGTTTGGATTTTTTTTCCTTTCCAGCAATTTGGAAAAAGGTGTGCATGGCAATAAAACATTGGAACCAAACTAGAGAAAATAATATAAAACAATACAATTATCCTGTCTTTTATGTGACATTATAAGTCACAGCAAGCGAATAATGGGATTTTGCTTTGCATGGCGTGTTTAGACATGCTTGCATGATAATTTACTTTAAAAGGTTGCCAAACACACTAACAGTTATACAGTTATTTTAAAAAAAACCTTCTAGGCTAAATAAATCAATCCCTACACAAAACCTTTTTAAAAATAGCCAACACCAACCAAGTATTACTTCTATAAAATAAATATAATATAACCAGTGCAGTGCATATTACCATATATATAATCATTAATATTCAATGCATTACTTCATAAAGTGCATCTTGACTTCCCCATGAATAATGTGCAATAAACATATAATAAAGTGTATCACACTTCAACATATAAAGTGCATAAAAGTGTCCAGTAATCAATCCACAACATCCTCTAAGTGTTCAAACTTTTATATCATCCACATGTAAATGTCCCAAACTCTTCTTAATCCAGTGTGCTACTTTAAATTAATTTCAAACAACTTCCATCACACTGTGCTCCACCCATGTTCATGTGCTTTACCCTTAAGTGAAATGCCCCTCACCTTTCTATGGATCTTCTATTAAAAGAGAACTATGGAGTAAGTGTTTTTCCCCATAGTTCTCTTTAGGGTCACGGGAGGACATACAGGTGAAACTCGAATAATTAGAATATCGTGCAAAGTTCATTTATTTCACTAATGCAACTTAAAAGGTGAAACTAATATATGAGATAGACTTATTACATGCAAAGCAAGATAATTCAAGCCGTGATTTGTCATAGTTGTGATGATTATGGCTTACAGCTCATGAAAGCCCCAAGAACCCCAAATCCACAACCTAAAAAAAGTAGATTATTACATGCAATCAATAAAACAAGGATTGTACATAGAACAATATCGGACCTCTGAAAAGTACAAGCATGCATATGTACTCAGTACTTGGTTTGGGCCCCTTTTGCAGCACTTACTGCAATTACTTTTGCACGATATTCTAATTATTCGAGTTTCACCTGTATACTAATGTCCTCCAGTGACCGAAAGCTCAGTATACAGGAGGCTATTGCCCGCGATATACTGAAGGTGGCCATACACTCTACAACCATCGCAAGACTTTAGTCTTGCGATGGTTGTAAAGGTATTAAAAAAACGTACGATCTGCCTATCTTGGACAGGCAGATCGCACTCTCAATCATCGCAAGCCCGCCCCCCTGAGGGGCGGGCTTCCGATGACCGCAATGCTGAACGGGCAGTGTGCGCGTGCGCACACCGGCCCGTTCAGCATTTGTCTTCCGAGCACCGTTCTAACCAGCCGAGAATCGTACGATTCCCGGCTGGTTTTCGAACATGCTGGTTCGACAGAAGACGTGCGACCGTACAGTAGAAACGGTCGCACGTCTCTGTTCACACTGCTCGATTATCGTACGAAAAACCGATCGCATACGATTATCGTACGATAATCGTGCAGTGTATGGGCACCTTGAGACCGCCGATGCCGGGACGGATCCCAGCAATACTGTTGTGATCCACCCAGCTGCATGAGTGACAGCTGGCTCTGCCTATCTAGAGGCAGAGCCAGCTGTGCCTGCCCCCTCCATTGTTCGTTCCTAATATAATACAGCAGTCCGATTCTATACCATGTAGCTTAGCTCAAAATAGACTTAAACCATAGACTTAAACACTCATTTAAAAAAATTCTTAAAACTCACGTTTAAAACCATTATTATCTGCATGTATTAGCCAATAATGACTTCCAAATTGCTGTTTCTATGCAGTGGCTCACATACACTGGGACCTCCAATTGTCCTCTGCTCTCTTGCTAGACTCCACCCAGAGTAGTGAACAAACAAGGCTAAGGAGCGTTACTACCTTTTGGGAGTGCAGGCTACTTTAATGAGGTATGTTATGTATAAGTAGTGACATCACCATCTCCGCTCTACACGTTGAGTCATTCGCTAGAGGTTCTTAATTAATGCATGCAGATGTTAGCATGGCACTGCACACAGAAGTCAGCAACACGCTACTGTATACACGCTAAGAGAAGGCCGTACAAATGAAAATCCTTATGTCATTATAAGATACCGGGGAGTATTTTCAAGGAACTGTAATTTTGTATATTTCATGATCTATATGCATTTTGAATGGTTACATATAAATCTGTAAGTATTAACAGCCAACAATATGGCTGCTGAATGATGCCTTGTAAATTGCAGATCATCGTCATAGATCATGTCTAACTATGAAACTTCCATAAAATAAACTTTAACTTTCTAAACAAATGCACAATAATGTTAAATTCATATGAACAGTCTATTTGTACCCTGGCAGTATTCAGCTTTGCCTTTTTCAGACGATGGCTCTATAGCTAATGTGGCTGTCTATACAATGTCTTCCATATATGTCTTGCAGTATCATCTAACTTGAAGCTCCTGGATTTAGAATTGTTTACAAGCCATGCGCTATTTCAGGGTTATTTGATTTACTGGTATTTTTAAGATAGAAACCTTAATTTGGCTTCAAGGCATATTAAAGACTTCTGGGACTTGGACTCGGTGGTGAAAGACAGGATATATTTATATAAGCTAGAATAAATGTGTCCAAAATATGCTAGACAGTTTTCTTTGGCTGAACAATAATATGGCAGGATTTAAAATTAAAACATGATTTAGGATTGGGAAGAATGATTTCAGCTTTCCTTAAAACTTTATCCACTTTGTTTAAATTAGTGTAGCAAGTGTATAGGATGTATAAATGTATAGTGTGGCTATTTCATACATTTTCATAGATCCAAGTCAACCCACTTTAAAAGTATTGTGACCAATACTCTTGGGATTAAAGTTAAATATACATAACATTTTAGACAAGGTTTCATTATGGCAAGAGAAGCATGGACAGTGTTTTACTTACCTTTGGAAAAGTGGAAGTAATTGAAATTGACTAAAGACTGCTAACTGAAGGATAACATAAGGCATTATATACATTCCTTAGGTGATAATGGAAACCAATATCACAGATGTTGTAGGCAAGGGTGGTCATTCTGTCTAGAACTGGGTAGGTCTGGGAGGGTTTTCTTTCAGCCACAGTTATCCATCCCTGTTTTGGTAGTGAAAAACTATGAGTGAGGAACCAAAAACCAGATGTGTGCATCCCAAGCAAAAAAGGACAGAATAAAGAGGCATGTGTTTAACATGCTTATATCCTGGGCAGCAGGCTCATGTGGTGTGCCTCTGTGAAGGAGTTCTATATGTACCCTTATTGCATATACAGTATCTGAGCAGTCTGCATGTCTAAAGGACTTCAAAGAGGACTTCTCCCTAGCAAGGTATGTTGGTAGGTGTTCTTGCTTGTGAAGTGTGGCCAGAAATGAGTCACTTACATAGATGAGAAAAATAGTAGCTGGAAAAGATTTTCTAAGCTGTGCAGACAATGTTCCACTAAGATTGGTTGACCATCAGGCGTTTTCTTGCCACAATCTTTAGATTATCATCTGAGAACAGTTGGATTAACTTTTAGTTTATGAGCAGTTTTAACTAGAGTTTTCCAACATTGTAATTTGCTAATCTACGAATGTTCAAAAATAAAACCCATTTATGTAACAAATATTGATTCCACTATTTAACTACTTTTATATTATATAAAAATGAGTGGGCCTGCATGTCTTTAAAGGTTCTCATTTATGCAGGTATAGTTGGGGTAGTCGCAATTCAACTGGACTTGTTTAGTCATGTTGAAGATGTTTCAGCACTCCTCCACTTTCAATCTGTGCCAGGAACTGAACTTAGGTAAATAAATACATTTGCCAGTGCTAACAAAAGGAGTCATCAATTGTAAAAAAATTAAATTTTTGTCAGCCTGACACTTAATTATGGTTTTACATGTGGAAAACCCTTTTGCCATAATATCTTCTGAACAAAGCCTTTCCCCATAACAAACATACAGGCCACTTACAGTATGTTGTGCTCGTAATGGCCTCTTGTTTCCAACCAATTTTCCCTGTCTCAATCACCTCAGCTACCACCTCAATGTCATTACCTGCACCTGGGATCACATCCTGTAAAGGTGATATGCCTGCCCATGAACAAGTTCAAACAAAAAATATAATATAGCTGCATATGATTTACAGGATTAGGAAATAGTGTAGCCTTCCTTTGAAAACTGATGGAAACATACTCTGTTCATTCTAAGCAATGTAGAAGATATTGCTAATAAATCATGAAAACAATTTATCCCATGTTGTTAGCTAAGAAAAAATAAACCAGCACAGATGAAACAAAGAGAGTTCTTGGGAAGAGTATTGTTAAGAAAGCACTGCACCCTTTCAAGAAGATACATTTACAATGGCTCATGGAAATAAGATTTATCTTTGAATCCATATAAACATTTCTTTAGTCTTGGGTACAGAACTGCCTTCTTCTGTGGGTCACGTTTTTTAAGAAGGTGTCTAGACTGCCTGCATTGTATCTTCACCAGTGAGGATGACAGCTGCTCAATATAGCTCTGTATTCTATCATATATCTGCTTGTCCCTCCCACACTGGCCACACAAGCAAGTTCATATCTCATGTCTCAGTAATGTATTAATGAGCAAGACCAAGTGTACTGCATCATCTTTCCTGCTACATCATTTAATCTGTAAATAAGCATTGACCATTGCAACACAAATATAACACTTTCTTTTCTTTCCACAAATATAGCCATTCATTTGTACTAATGTATAAAGGAAATAAAGTTTACACTGTCAAGCACATTTTGAGAATATAAGATTCAGTTTGTATATTATAGAACATTATATTGGCAAGGACCCTGACTACCTCTATATAGGGTAGGACTGATGCTTTAAGTGGAGTTATAGGCATCTAACAATAATGTCCTTAAGTGTGCTGAGGAATCATAAAATGTAAAATTATAATTTTATTGCAGTGACAAAAGTCATGCTGTGTCCAGCATATTTTAATTGTTTTGGTATCATCTTATTACTTATGTGTTTGACTATCTATTGGCATCTTTGGTATGCCACCAGGAAGTTAGAATGCTGCAGTAACATTGATAATTGTGCTAGACTTCTTCCAGTCAACCTTTGCAGAAGATGACTGGGCTCCAAAGTGCAGTCAAGAAAGAGAATCCCAAAAATAAAAAAATGTTCTTCATGCAAAAAGAAAACAAAAAAAACAAAACCAAAAAATCAAAAAAATAAATAAATAGCTTGTGTGCTTAGTAGCAAATATACATTCCTATTTATATTCTACGGTATGTATTTTTTGAGCTTTCACTGTTGTTCTTTAGCCCTGCTTTAAAATCATGGCATTAAAAAAACATCAGTCTTTTCCAGCAAATGTACCAGAGTTTGCTTTATGAGCACCACGGGAAAATTATGTTTTTGTTTTGTTAATATTACCAACTCAGAATAGTAAGGTTAGGTGTTGGGTGCAGAACCAGAACATCCAGTGCCTCTGCTTGGCTTGCACTTGGAAAACTCTCCTAGTGTAGGTGGTGGTGGTTGTGGTGATGGTGGGGAGGGGGTTCTTATTGGAATCAATGGGGGTTATTCGCAAATCTCCCGAAGGTGAGCTTAACCCGAGTAAATAACCCAGCTGAAGTGGAGTGAGCCGAACTACATTTGGTTATTCACTCCAGCTCAGTACGGCTGATTTCAACTCAGCCGATCTAACATCTGGATTGGCTGAGCTGAAGCTCCGGAAGCTCACTCACTGCTGTTTGCCCCTATTCTCATAGGGCCGAACGGCAGTGAGCGAATAGCCGAATGCCGCGAGACAGGGGAAGACTGGACCGGGGGGCAGGGAGGCAAATGCCCCGGGTCCTCTCTGATGCCCTGCAGGCTGAGCCGACACTGCAGCGGTATATGAGCAAGCAGAACAGAGGCTCCAGGGCTGTCACTGTGTACAGCAGCTCATTTCCCTTCACACTTGCTACTGTCCTCCCGCTTCTGTACAGTATGGGCCCTGCAGGAGGGGGGTGACTTACCAGTACAGGGGATGAAAGGGCTGCACCTACTGAGGAGACAGGCCAGGCAAGCAGGTAGCAGGGGCTAGGGAGGGCTGGAATTCTCTTCTTTGTGAGTGTTCTTCTGTTTTTGGTCCTAAGTCTACTGTGTTGCAAAGTCCTGAGTCCAGTGCATTACTAAGTCCTGAGTCCAGCAGGCTACTAAGTCCTGAGTCCAGTGCGTTGCAAAGGCCTGAGTCCAGTGCATTGCAAAGGCCTGGGACCAGTGTGTTACTAAGTCCTGAAACCTGTGCATTACTAAGTCCTGAGTCCAGTGCGTTGCAAAGTCTTGAGACCAGTGCGTTACTAAGTCCTGAGTACAGTGCGTTACTAAGTCCTGAGTCCAGTGCATTACTAAGTCCTGAGTCCAGTTCGTTGCAAAGTCCTGAGTCCAGTGCATTGCTAAGTCCAGAGTCCAGTGCATTGCTAAGTCCAGAGTCCAGTGTGTTAAAGAGTCCTGAGTCCAGTGCGTTACCATGTCCAGAATCCAGTGTGTTACAAATTCCTGAGTCCAGTGGGTTACCAAGTCCTGAGCCTAGTGCATTGCAAAGTCCTGAGTTCAGTGCGTTACAGAACCCTGAGTCTAGTGCGTTACAAAGTCCTGAGTCCAGTGCATTGCAAAGTCCTGGGCCCAATGCGTTACTAAGTTCTGAGTCCAGTGCGTTGCAAAGGCCTGAGTCCAGTGCATTACTAAGTCCTGAGTCTAGTGTGTTACTAAGTCCTGAGTCCAGTGTGTTGCAAAGTCCTGAGTCCAGTGCGTTGCAAAGTCCTGAGTTCATTGCATTACAGGGTCCAAAGTCAAATTCATATAGTGTTCTGCATTGCTGTATAATGTATTACTGGGATTTGCCAGTGTCATTCTGCATTAGAGTGTAAGCTCCTCTGTACAGAGACTGATGTGACTGGCTCAGTATTCTTTGGTATATGCCAGAGCTATATAAATGTATAATAATAATAATAATAATAGTGTGTAACTATGGGGGAGTCATTAAAGTGTAAGCTCCTCTGGTACAGAGACTGATGTGACTGGCTTAGTGTTCTCTGTACAGCACTGCGGTATAATAATGTGTGACTGTGGGGGGGACAATAGAGTGTAAGCTCCTCTGGCGCCCCCCCCAAAATCTTGCACCAGGGCCCTTTGTTCCTATCTTTCTTAGCAGCAGTCTAAATAGAGAGAGAGAGAGAAGGAAACTCTTATCATTCTGGATCAAAGCAGGGTAGCATCGTAAACCAAAAGGGTAGGGAGAGGTTATGTTTTAATGCAAATTGGTGTGCAAGAACATCAGAACGAGGAGTTCTTCCACCTCACACCCAAAGGTGTTTTAGGGTGTGGTATTTACACTGCAACCTTCTTAATCAATCATTAAATCTATGATTCTAGGAATCAGTAAACTGAGCCCTGTAGATAGTAGAATCCAGTGCAGAGGAGCTAGGGGTAGTGATCTACTAGGAATAATTAATCTGACAGGGAATAGGGAGAGAATCTATCTTCCACAAAGGCATCTGGATTTACACTATTTCACTTAGGAGAACTCTGCTGCCAGTTAACAGAGGTTCCTGCTTGCTGACCTGGAAAAAGCCTTTCAGTCCTATACATAGACCTTTGAAAGTGTTTTGTTATATCTGTTCAATAAGTGCAAAAAATACCTGTTGATTTGTCCAGAAAATTTGTGAGCTGATAACTTCCAGTGCTCTCTGCCTGTGCACAAGTAAGTATTATAGAGATGAGGTGATAGGCAGGGCCAGCCTTAGGCCTTTAGGTGCCCTGTGCAAGAAAGCTTTACAGTGCCCCTCAGTGACCACATCCCTCAGTAACGACACCCCTTAGTGGCCCCACCCATTTCTCCAATACCTGCACCATTGAAAGCCTCCCATTTTGTTTAGCCCCAGAGAAATAGATTATAAAGTATGAGAAAAATAAAACTTGAATTCAAAGGTATTAAACTTGTAGGCACAATATAAGTATTCTTATTAAATAAAACAACAGTAGGCAAACAAGTGATAAACAATAAATGTCAAACTAATATAGAGTCTATAAAAATAAGGCGTCAGGGTGTCATGCAGACCCTTTTTTTAAATAGGTGCATCTATTAAAGTAAAAACCAAAAACAGAACATAAAACCTAGACTACATGTTAAATATTGCATACTGTTTACTAAAACAAAATGCATGGTGCACACTGTTGCACATGTACAATATGTGTATATGTGTGGGAAGGGGGATTTGTGTGACCCCTGACATTTCCCTTTTGAAATCTAAAAAGAAATTGGGGACACAGAGTCCTCAATCTCTTTTTCTACAGCCTCAGCACTGAATGAATAGAAAGCACTCAGTACAGAGACTTCCCATTCATTCACAAACTGAAGATAGTAAATATTTACTATCAACCAGTTTTGAATGGGTAAAAGCCTCTGTACTGAGCTGCTTTTATCCAATCAGAAACTCATGAATGAACAGGAAGTGATGTAAAGTACTTCCTGTTCATTCATTACTGGGGACACATAGTGCTATGTGTCCCCAGTTTTTTTAATAAGCATTGGAGTGATCAGAGATCACTACAGTGCTTGTGCTGCACACAAAGGATCGGTAAATATTTCAACTATTTACTGATTCTCCGCTCAGCCATCCTGAAATTGGCAGGAGCCATTTGGCCACACACAGAGGCGGTCGGCCATCCTGGATCTGACAACGGCTCTGCAATCTTCTTCCCGCTCGTCTATCCTGATGACAGCGCTCCCTCCTCCTCCCCCCCTTCGGCTTCAGTGCTCCATTTCTCCTCGGATCCCTGCTGATTCTGCCCATACAGGTAGGGGAGAGCAGCAGGGATCCGAGGAGAAGCTGCAGGCTGTGCTGCCCCTCTACTCCCTGCTGCCACAAGGCCATGGCTGCAGCTTTTGTCATAGCGAGCTGTGTCGATCTCTTAGCGCCACTGTTGCCATGGTACCCTGTGTGGCCAGACAGCTTGCACACCTCAAAGGCTATGCCTCCTCAAAGGATAGGCGAGGAGTGGCTGACAACACCTTTTTTGGAAATTAAAGTCAAATACACAGCGTTGTCATGTCAAAGTGGAAGGTAGGAGCATACTATATTTTTTTGTACATTTTTCTGTACTTGCAGCATGCTTAAAAGGATAAAACATGTAAAATGTGCACATATTCCATGTAAATGTACTAAATATATATATTTTTTAATGTTGCCTTGACATATGCTTTAAACCTTAATAGGAAATAATAAGTCTGAAACCTTTCTAGAATTAACCAAGTGTTTTGCTACAGTATGCTAGGGCATGCAGTACAACTCCTGAGAACATATGTATCTAATTTAAGTTATAAACCATGCCATATTGCTAGAATGCTCTGTTTTATAATAATAACAACACTGTGAAAAACAATTCTTTGTAATGTTTACAGCAGAATGTTCACATTAAATTAGCTAAACAATGCATTACAATGTGACCATGAAGTAATAAACAGTGGATGATTCAGAGAATAAAATGTTAAAATAAAATTGTCCTGAGTGAAATTTGTAGGCTGTAATTGATTACCTCTTTTTGAGAATGCAGGTTGCCTGGCTGTCTCTGCTTTTAATCCTTTTAGTCAATGAGCTGCCAGAAGCATGCAAAGTACTGGATAGGAAGCATTATCTCCTATAACCAAAATTCTTCCTTTGGGTGGACTGACACTTTAAGATTGATACAAAGACTTTGTTTTGCTATTTGTTTTCTTAGACATGTTTGTGCATGATGGAATTTGAGTAATAGCTAACTCCCTGTCTGTCCACGGATAAATATCCCAGAGGGCCAACAGACAGGTATAAGAGCTCGTCACACCCACAAAAACACTCAATATGAAATAAAAAAGAAGAAAGATAGTGGGGGGGTTTTGTGAGTCGCTCTTTGTTGGAAAAATAACAGTACCAATGTACAAATAAAAATGACAACATTTTATTAATGCATCTTGTTAAAATCATATTCAGTTAAAAACAAACAGAACCAAGTCACAATATCCTTGTGACTGGCCAACTAGTCCAACATCAGTCAGCATCTCCGAGAAGGTGACCACATAATAATGGCTTAAGATATATATAGTCCAAACCCCAAATACTTATACCAAAGGAAATTTGTTTTTTGAACAAGATTACAACATAATTTCAATAGACATGTTTACAAAATTAATCAATAAATAAATAAATATATAAGAAATACATTAAATATAAATACATATGAAACACTAAATCAAAAACTCTAAAAAGTAAAACTTATTTATTTCCACTTTTTGGAAAACACCTTCAATGGCCTTCCGCCTGACCGTTATTGCTTACCGCCGTCCATATGTGGAACCATGGCCAGACCAGTTAAAAAATTATACCAATTTTTACCATATAGGGCTGATGCTGTAATTTTTGTAACCAAGACATCTATTGGTGCTTTGCAATAGCATGTCACATGCAATTTTTTTAACCCTCAAATCCAAAAAGTTCTAATTTTTGGTTATCATGACAGCTGCCTACTCTGAAGTCCATTTCTTCTTTAAGCTTGCTATCCTTCCTAAAACTATTAGGAAATTAACCTTTTTGCACACAGACAATGTTGAGATAAGGGGTTTTTGGGGAGCAGGCAAATGCACGTTTAATACAGTTTGCTAAACTGACACCATTTAGGACTCAAGCCTTTAATTTGAAGTTTCTTTAAAAATGTTCTTTTGGTTTCAAATGTGTAACAAAAAGGTGACATATAGAGCAAAGTATGCACTGTCAACATATAGTATGGTGTTGCTGGTGCCCCTAACAGCTTTAACGGACCCCACAAAGCTGTAAATTGAAGGAATTGTGTCTTTCTCATGTCGCGCATGAGGCCACATTAAAATGTCCCCTCTACACCACTGGACATGTTGTTCCTCCTTTTTTACCCCCAATAGTTAATCATTTTCTTGCATTTGGCTGTTGTAGTTGCCCTCCAGAAGCCTGAAAAAAAACCACCAGACTGTACTTAATTTACTTTAATGGGGTTTATATTCAATATCTTTCAAATCCAAAACATTTTGACCTGTTTAACTGAACTGCCAATGAATTAAACAGAGGCATATACTACTGCACAGCTAGAAACACCACCCAACTGTTTTCTTTTTTTCTTTTCTTTAATTCAACTATCTCCTGGTCACGGCTCCAGTCCTTGGTCAGAGGTGATTTTGCTGATCATTGACCTGGCTTGAAGCAAAGAAGTGACATAAAAAGCTGCTTTTTTTAAAATAAGCACAGAAGTGTGTTTTCTGTCCATCTGGCTGACATTGGTAAATCACAAGATTAGATGTACATACGGTAGTATCAAATCCTATAGCAAATAAACCAGAAACATATGTTTCTCTAAAGGTGAATTTAGCTGTTTGCGTAGAATTCCTCTAAACCTGTGATAATATGTATCTCATATGAACATGTTTTGGGAAAGCAGTGCTGTAATTTACAGTGATTTAGTTGAGGCCTTTTCAATTATTTATTTTTCTTTTATACATTGTTAAAAGTACTTACGGTACAATCTTAAGAAGTTTGCCATTTTATTGAAAGATTCAAACTATTTATTTTCTGGATTTTTATAAGTGGGGCTGAGAGGCAAATCCCTCATCTGTTACATCTAAACAGATCCTTGGTATTGGACTGGGAAGGACTAACAAATGGTGTGGTGTTTAGAAGAGGGAGGGGATAGTAGAGGCTTTGATTTTATCAGCTACCTGAGCAACGCCACCAACAACGCTCCTGAGGAAGTCCAAGTAACAAAATGTGTTGAGCAGGGTCAGAAACATCATTACATACGATAGATATGCTCCTCACTTTCAATGAGCCCAGGAGTGGAGGAGGACTGAACGCATTAGCAGGTGCTGGTGTAGCACATAAGATTGTAGGTGATTTAAACAGTTTTTAAGCAAATAAAGTTACAGTTTTACACTATGGTGATTCTCCATTAATCCGAGTATTTGATCTGTGATTCTAAAGGTGGCCATACACTTTACAACCCTCGCAAGACTTTTGTCTTGCGAGGGTTGTAAAGTACTTTAAAAAAGTACCATCTGCTCATCTTGGACAGGCAGATCGTACTTGCGATCATCGCAAGCCCGCCCCCCTGAGGGGTGGGCTTCCGATACCTGCAATGATGAACGGGCAGTGTGCGCGTGCGCACACCGACCTGTTCGGCAGTGATCTCTCGATCATGATTCAAACCAGCCGAAAATCTACGATTTTCGGCTGGTTTTCGAACATGCTCGAAATACAAAAGTCGTGCGACCGTACATTAGAAACGGCTGCACGCCTTGCATACACTGCACGATTATCGTACGATCGCGGGATTTCCCGCGATTCTCGTACGAGAATCGTGCAGTGTATGGGCACCTTGAGAATCGCGGGAAATCCCGCGATCGTACGAAATGCAAGGAGTGCAAGATTGCTCTGTTTGGGAAAATGTTTTAAACCTTTTTTGTTAGATGAATGAGTTAACCTGAACTGGGGAGGCACAAGTGAGCACTTATTTGTGGTGGATGGGAAATGATCGTTGCCAATGCTACAACTAAAAGCCCACTTGGGCCTGAAATGGACTAAGTGCACATTCATATTTTTGGAGTGGATAAAAAACTGGTTGTTATTGGTTATCACTGATCAAAAGGTCACATTTGTTTGGATCACACTACTAATTAAAAGTTTACATTATTTTAGGGCTGCACTCTATACAAAGTTGCTAAAAATTTGGTAGCTATCAGTTAGCTACCACTTTTTCATGATTCACAATTTACTTGAATTGCACTTTCCACTTTATGTCTGTGAAGGTTCTCATTTATCCAGGTCATGGTATATCTGTAAAAAAAATGTAGTCAAAGCAACTGGACTTGCTGTATTTTTCTTGAAGACGTTTAATTGGTCATCCAACCAGCTTTCTCAATTCAGAATTACTTGTACAAAAATTATCTAGGAATAAATATGGTGAATGTTGCTTCAATCCACATAATCTTTCAACCACAACCAGGTGTTGATTGCATTTGCATAATTGAAGCTAGGAGGTGTTATTAACCTGCCCGGAGAGAGGTGTTAAAACAGCTTTGTATGTGGCAGACAATAGATATTTCACCCCCACCTCTATGTCTGCAAAATGCAAAATAAATATATTGATGGGCTCAGTGGACTGACATTTGCTGCTGATAGGGTGTGCTAGTAACTTATTTGGAGGTGTTATAGCACCTATGCACCCCCCCTCGTGCCGCCACTAGTCATGTGCACCATCAGGTACACTTCTGCTAGTTTGTAATAATGTATGCACACGGGGGGCCAGCCATATTTATACTATCCTTTCCCATTAACAAGCAACATTCTTTTCTTACTTGGCCATGGCAGGGTTCAGTTTTTCTCAGATGCTCAGTTTCTCACATTGAGACATCTATTCTACTACATCTTATGTAGTAGAATAGATGTCTAGAATACCAACAGCAGTGAACAAGTAGCTGAAAATCAAGTTTTACCAGTATCTATGTATAATAAATACCCACATATTATTTGTTTCAAAACACACATTTCCAAACACACGGAGATAACCCTGGATTCACATGATACTCCTTGCCCTCAGGTGCAACACAACCCTTCAAGAACTAGTTACAAGGATTATCTCGCTCCTACACCCTGTCTGTGTATCTTTTCCAGACATCACATCGCTGATCACTGATTAGGCACTGCCCTGTTTGTTCACACTTTCACCTAGTTAGGGGCCTGCCATGACTTGGTTTGCCAATTCCAGTTCCTCTTTTGATCACTTTCCAAAGTGGAGATCTATGTTACCGATTTTCAGGCTGTCATTTTTTAAATAATAATTTAAAGGAACCTTGCAATAAGGAACATACAGAGGGTAACACTGCTGACCTGTTTCTTTAAAAAGCTAGTTGCCAGTATGTTCTTAGTCACTATCCCAGAACAAGTATGCAATTGGTGAAATCAGAGGAAAGTTGGAACAGCAGATTTGCATGATTATTTCAAGTCATTGATTCAAAAAACTGAAGCTTTGGATCAACATAACAGGCAGGCCACTAACAATTGAGAGGAAGCAATGAGAGCCTTTTTTCTCAGTACATGTTTTACTTTTGAGGTAATATTGAGAACCCTTGTAAGATTTATTTATTTATTTATTTATTTATTTATTTATTCATGTATTTGCTGTTTGTGTCCCATTGGAACAATTTTTGACTTTCTGTCCTGGAGACACAACTGGAAGCTAAAGAAATTTCTTGTCATAGGAACAAGTGTCCCAATTGGGTGATTCCCCTTCCATAGTATTTTGGATTTGCCATTATTATTTTTTGTCCAAGTGACAGTGGTCAAAAGGTTAAATACAGACAAAGTGAATCTCACCAGTGGGGGGAAGAGAAATAAAAACCTGACAACAGTTCCAACCCTTCCTTCTGCATCCAAAAGAGAATGAAATATTTTAGCTATAAGTACACTTAAGGGCTGTTAACGCCACTCTTTGGTAGACTGTTACACTGGTAAAGACAGATCAGCCTATTTAGTTTGCCAGGGAAATAAGTGACCTCACCTACCCAAGAGATGCTACTAAAGAGATAAATGAATAATGGCCAGCACAAAACTTTAAAGCATGCTCCCTAACTAACAGAAGTTTCCCAAAGTCAAAAAACAGTTATGGGTGGGTGGATGGCAGTCAGGTGAAATAATCCGTGACGTTAGGCATATTTATTAAGGGCTTCAGGGGAAAGATCTCCTTGCTGGAGAAGTTAATCCTGCATCTTGACCTGTCAGTAGGTCTCAAGCTTCTTTCTGTCACCTGTATAATGTAACCTAAAGAGCAGGGATGCTTCCTTGAAACAGGGGTTAATCTCTTTAATTACTTTTTGTGCACTTATTTTACATTAGATGAGCATTTATGTAGAATATGTGAGATCATGTTTATGTTTTATCTACTACTTTGAATACTTTTAATATTATCAGTGCTACCTGTCATATATTACAAGGTAATATCTCCTCTTATCTACTTTTGTGGCCATCAAAAACCTGTGTGTAGTAGTCTTTGTGAATAGTCCAGATTGCTCATATTTTAAAATCTATTTCAAGAACCAAATATTTGCTTTACAATCATTTATGACTAATAAAGGAGACAGTTGGGAAGGTAATTGCATTTTAAATGCTAATCTAAACACAACACTATTTGAATTATTGTTATTTTTTATCCTGCTATGTCGCTCTATTGCCTTGAGAAAATAAAAACGCTATTAATAGATGCCATGAAAACAGCTTGGTCTGCTCTACATTAGCTATTGATCTGCCATCCAAATAAAGTCATTGGAATACTTGCTTCAGATAATTATTTCCTAAAAGATGGCGATACTGGGGGTCAAGAAAGAACGAATCAATATGAAGAAATATTTGCTTTTAAGTTTATTTAAGCTTGTTGTTACTAGCAGTCTTGTATATATTGGCCATTGATAGAAGGAAAGTACATGACTCCAACACAAATAGTGTACAGGCCAGGAACCTTCACAATTCACATCATGTTCTCGTCAGACTGCCTTGGGGCTTAGGGATCAAAATCACATGGTTTAATAGTCCCATGGCAGGTTAACAAAACGCTGAGATTTTATTAGGGCACACACGCAAGTTCTGTGCTGTTTTTGGCACTATATTAGGGATAAAGAGGCTTTGATGAATAATTTAGAATGTCACCACATTGTTGTAGTATCAAATACTACACTAGAGTCATATGGGAATACTCCATCTTGAATGAATAGAATTTTCTTTACATGTTATTAATATATCAGGTGCCGTAGGTAAAAAATATATAGGCCATTGTCCTGTATAGCACTTGCCACCTACAGTATATGTGTACATCATTTGATGTGCTGGTGGGCACATCATTCCTCAACAAGTATCCAGGCATCAAAAATACCTGACCCTTTTTTTCCCTCAACAAACCACAGCACAGGGCATGTGTTTTTGTGCACACTTTGTAGGGTGAGCTAAAAGTTTAGGCTAGTTTCTTACTATGTGGATGTGCCTTTGGGGCCCCTTAGAAATGAATGAAAGCACCCCTAGAACACATGCACATTGCATGTATCCACATTGCATTGATGTACATTACAACAAGGCATGCATTTGAAGCTGTTCTTCTTTGGAGAAGTGTACAGGCTGCCATTGCTGACCTCCCATATGGAGTATATGGCGATGAGAAATTCTGAATTTTTTTTGATCTGCATACTTGTTCTCAGTCAGTGACTCAGAATCTTTGTAAGCCAGTAGGTTAGTATAACAGTCAATCAACTAGCATTTTCAGAAAGAAGTCGGCAATGACAAGCCTCATATTTCTTTTTGGATTTTTTTTACTTTAAACTGAGGTTTTAGTTATGTACTCCAGATTCAGTATTCAGAGTATTCAGAGTGTTAGGATTACAACTATCACTTCACAAAGCAAGTGTGAATTAGATTAAAGTGTATGTATAGCCAAAACTTTAGATCTCCAGAGAAGATGCGTCTGCACTCCACTGTTGTATAATCAGCATTCTTTGATTGTGATATCACCGTCTCCAGTGTGAAAGCTGGGTGTTAGATATGTATTTTTTCTAACTTTTCTCCACATGTGTTTTTTTCAGCCCTAATGCTGTGATTACAAAGGGGTTATGGTCCTGAATGTAATAAGCAGACCTTGCATTTAAGTCTGCTTTAAAAGCGCTGTCACTTTATTTGTTGCTATATTTTCACCTCCTGTTCTGGTGACCATGGTCACATTTTGGATTTCCCATCACTTTGCTCCTCCATTACAATGGTCACCAGTGCAAATAATGAGAGTGACTTTCTAGAGTGTAGAAACAGACAACAAACTGTAATATCAGAACCAACATATGCTATCCAATCAATTTTAGGTTGTATTCAGTCAGACAGACCCCAGCACTACAACAGTGTTGGTAGATCTAAAGATTTGCGTACAATCAGATTGTAACTTATGTTACTAGCTTAACTCTTCTCTACTCTATCCAAAGCTATAAAAAAAAGAGCACCTTAATATGTGTTAGTACTGTGGCGAGGACTGGATTTATCATTACTGGAGCCTGTAGACACACAACCTTTGGCGCCCCCCAAAGAGGATAACCTCTTTGACACAGAACATTTTCTTGTTTTATTGATTCCTACCCAGCTTAGAATATTGTTGCTGTGTAAATAAGTTTATATTTCTGCTTTTGATGCAAATAAATGCACGGTCAATGACTTTACAAGGGAAAGTTTCCTTTTTGCCTGTGCTGACAAGCTTACTGTGCCTAATGGTTCATTTGGCTCTGACTGTGACATACTGAATTGGAGAAGTATGTCTATGGCATGTTCTACGGTATACAGCATCAGTTTTGCAGTACACCAGGAAATTCAGCTTGGAGTTTTCTAAAACAAATAAAATGATGATATGAATCATTTCTAAGACAGTATATTCCATTTTCAAATGACCAGCATGGGTTGATTCTGATAAGCTGATAAAATCTTAAAATTATTTTTATATATATACTTATTTGACACATCCTTTAAATCAGGGATGTCCAAACTCCAGCTGTGGTGAAACTACAAATCCCATGAAGATCTCTCTCCGGGAATCATGTCTGTGGCTGTGAGAATCTTGGAAAGCCTCATGGGATTCGTAGTTCCACCACAGCTGGAGGGCCCCAGTTTGGACATCCCTGCTTTAAATGGTTCCCAAATCTGCCACGTACAATGCTCAGTACAAGCAGGATGTTTTATTTATTTTTTGCATTTTGAAAGCAGCAAAGAAAAGTGCGATTCCAGGACATGGCAAACAGAAGTTCGATCGTTGGTGGGGAGATCTGACTACTGCTTTCCCTATGTCTACCCTTAACTGTAATATTAGTTTGGGTTTCCACTTGGAACCACAGCATTGCCTCATTTACAAAAGCCATGATTTGAAAATCCACAATGAAAACAGTTTTCTCCCAATCCCTCAGAATCACTTTATGGGTCAGCTATGGCAGTGCAAGCAGCACAGTCTCTATCACAGCCGTTTGCAATAAGTTGTGTATATATTCTCTAGTTTACATTATGCTAAAATTGGTGTTTCACAGAATGACATTGACGGTAAAACCAAGGCGGTTGGGTCACTTGAGCAGGAAAGTAATACACAGACAAGAGTTGGAGATTTACATGAAGAGTAAAAGGGGAAGAAATTAATATTTACAAGTCCCTTAAATGTCAAGGCAAAGCTTAAGTAATGCATATAATTGAAAAAGGGCTCTAGATTGCTATCATTTTACAAAAATAAGCTTTTATTTCAGAAATAAAGATAATTAAGGCTTCAGCGTTCATGAATTAAAAAGCTTTCATTTCAGAAATAAAGATAATTAAGGCTTCAGCGTTCATGAATTAAAAATGCCTGATTTCCTGTCAAATGAATTTTGCCAACACCTGTTATTGGTTTATGGAATTAGTCTAGGTTCTGCCTATTAATTAAGCTCTTTAGTTGCCTCAAAGGTCGTACATACCCAGCTCATACAATAAACAGATTTTCCTAGAAATATAAAGGCTAGCAGATGGACTAGATCCTCAGTTCACCTGCAGATTCTACATAACCCAGTCACATTATCAAAATACTCCTTATCGAACCTATACAGTAAGTAAGGGTTAATTTACCTACACAGATCAGCACTGCACAAAGATGCATTGTTGCAATTTCATGCGCGCTAGACTGTGTTGCCCACATATTATGTAGCTCAACACCACTGTTAATATTAACATGTATTTTTTTGGGGCAACAGAATTGGCTACAGCTTTATACACAACATAAATGACCAGGAATGTCCCTTTAATGAGGCAGCCTAAGGTAACATCTCTTTGTGTCATGTAGGGGGTGTCAGACAGAGCAGCATGGCCGCTCTGCTGCACAATGTTTGCAGTGTGCCTGCCGCCCCCTTTCTGGCCAGAGCATTACAGGTTGCTAAGAGTTGGACGGTGGAGATGTATAAGGGGCATACACATCTCCCCGACCAGCTCTTAGCAAGGCTTTGGCTGGTGTCCAGCCCAGCTCTGACAACCAGTGACATCATTGGCCAGAAAGTCAACCTTTTTTTCAGGAATGATAGTTCATTTCATCCTCAAGACAAATGAACACTGACATCCTTATCATAATAAGCCTTTACATTTAATGAAAACATACTGAAGGAGGTAAGCTTGCATTTGTGTTTTTATGTGAAGGGTTACTGTATTTTGAATTGCAATGTTTTAATTAACCACTGTCCTGATTAAGATTCATCTCCATCCTATGAACTGCCATTCAAATCATAGCCTATTGGTTCTAGAAAGTTAATGTGGATCTTTCGCCAGACTATGGACATTGAAAAAAGCCCTCACTGACCTGTGTAGCTGCGGCCATTTTGGAGAAATGTATCCTCAAACTTCCTAACAGAGGCACTTGAATGGCAGCTTCCTTGCCCTTACTTTCTCTGGCAGCAGTCAGGCTTCTCAACTGATCGAACAGCAGGTGCTGAAACCAACTGCAACTTGATTTAAAATTATCCTATCACAAACTTAAAAGCTAGAAGAGAAGGTTCCTATGTATACTAAATTAGTGTTTTACCTGTCATGCTGCCTGTGCTGCTAATCATCACTCTCTTCAAGAGTTACAGTTCTCAGAGAATGTTCTTTATTGGACACACTTCCAGGAGTATCAGATTCCTGGTCCCTTGCTGAGCGTTGTGGTTCCTTCCACTGGCCCTTACATTACTGCAAGGAATAGCTGTGCGCACAGGGTGTGCAGGGTTTTCCTGGGCACAACCTAGTCACCCCGAGCACAACACCAAAACCGCAACAGCTGGTGAAGAGATCACAAAGATTTTTCTGTGACTGGCTCAGCAATACAGAGCGCAGCAGCACTTGCCACTTACATTTCTTACACATAGTCCTTGGTGCCTGGGAAGCTGCGAGGGAGCATGGCTGCTGCTTCCCAAGCTTCCCATCCAATCTCAAACCTGACCACCTACCAGGCTCCCTGATTTATTACTGCACCCTAGTTGGTGGTAAGGAGGGTGGAGATGGGAATCCGGGCTGTCTCAGGTCTGTGTATGTAATATATATATATCTATGTGTGTGTGTTTGTACTTTTGTGTGCACACCCTAATGCAATAGGCTGCACACGCCTATCTCGCAGGGCATAGTATTGTGAGGGCTAGTGGACATTCCCAATGGTGTGTTAAATGAAGAGAAATCTCTGGGCACTGTAGCTTTTAAAGAAAGATACAATCGAAGGTATGGATGTCAAGACAGGTAAGTATATTATCATTTTTTTTTTTTAGTTTTGTGTCAGGGTTGCTTTATGAGTCACTTTGGGGATCATTTACTCCACAGTGCCTGCACCTACAGGTGTCAAGAGGGCTTCGATTAAAACTCGTTTACTACTGTCTCCACTATTTTGTAAAGCGCTGAGCAAATTGTTGGCACTATATAATCCTGTATAATAATAATAATATTAATACTTCAATGTCCATGGCCTAGCCTCTGGCAGGAACTTTGCTATCTTTAACAACTTTGTCAGCTGAAGAATCTTTACATCCAACACTTGTTGTGCACTGTGGTTCCTCCTACCTGCCAGAATAGAATCACAGCAAGTGGCAGAAAGCTCAGGTATCTGACATACTTGGAAGTGTCGAAAACTAAAGATTTTGCTGGAGGCTGGAGTTCGGACTTGCCGCCTACCAAAGTGGTAAGTATTAAGAGTCTTGCAGGGGGGTTTATTTAGAATTTTTTTTTAAGCGGCAGGGTCACTTTAAGGGAGTAAGTGTCGAGAAGAGAGAACACTGAAGAGAGGATGTGTGTTTGTGGCTTTTGTATTTGAATAATAAATAATAATAAAATATGAACTTTAGATTTATTTAGGTTTGATTTCCTTGTTAGACAAAAGAATAGAGAACTGGTCAGTCTGATAAAGCTGATAATTTGCACTTAGATGTATAACAATAATAAATGCAATGCCAGGAAATTATAGGTTTTATGATCTTAACTCCCATGTTATATGCAGCTAATTAAATAACTAACCAAGAACATTCTGCATACACTGGTAAATTATTCAAGGGAATATGTGTGTTTGTGGGTGTACATGTTAGTACACATTTTGTGTCGCTCATTGTCAGCATTAAATCATCAGGAACAACACTAGTGAAGAAAATTGAAAATTACTTCTGCTCTAGGGAGCAACAATCCAACGTGGTTCATGGTGCAACAGCATAAAGGACCTGTAAGCATATTAAGACTAATGGGCAATCA
>NW_017306294.1:1845889-1860568 GCF_000935625.1 Nanorana parkeri | reverse complement strand
GTTGTGGTTCCTTCCACTGGCCCTTACATTACTGCAAGGAATAGCTGTGCGCACAGGGTGTGCAGGGTTTTCCTGGGCACAACCTAGTCACCCCGAGCACAACACCAAAACCGCAACAGCTGGTGAAGAGATCACAAAGATTTTTCTGTGACTGGCTCAGCAATACAGAGCGCAGCAGCACTTGCCACTTACATTTCTTACACATAGTCCTTGGTGCCTGGGAAGCTGCGAGGGAGCATGGCTGCTGCTTCCCAAGCTTCCCATCCAATCTCAAACCTGACCACCTACCAGGCTCCCTGATTTATTACTGCACCCTAGCTGGTGGTAAGGAGGGTGGAGATGGGAATCCGGGCTGTCTCAGGTCTGTGTATGTAATATATATATATCTATGTGTGTGTGTTTGTACTTTTGTGTGCACACCCTAATGCAATAGGCTGCACACGCCTATCTCGCAGGGCATAGTATTGTGAGGGCTAGTGGACATTCCCAATGGTGTGTTAAATGAAGAGAAATCTCTGGGCACTGTAGCTTTTAAAGAAAGATACAATCGAAGGTATGGATGTCAAGACAGGTAAGTATATTATCATTTTTTTTTTTTAGTTTTGTGTCAGGGTTGCTTTATGAGTCACTTTGGGGATCATTTACTCCACAGTGCCTGCACCTACAGGTGTCAAGAGGGCTTCGATTAAAACTCGTTTACTACTGTCTCCACTATTTTGTAAAGCGCTGAGCAAATTGTTGGCACTATATAATCCTGTATAATAATAATAATATTAATACTTCAATGTCCATGGCCTAGCCTCTGGCAGGAACTTTGCTATCTTTAACAACTTTGTCAGCTGAAGAATCTTTACATCCAACACTTGTTGTGCACTGTGGTTCCTCCTACCTGCCAGAATAGAATCACAGCAAGTGGCAGAAAGCTCAGGTATCTGACATACTTGGAAGTGTCGAAAACTAAAGATTTTGCTGGAGGCTGGAGTTCGGACTTGCCGCCTACCAAAGTGGTAAGTATTAAGAGTCTTGCAGGGGGGTTTATTTAGAATTTTTTTTTAAGCGGCAGGGTCACTTTAAGGGAGTAAGTGTCGAGAAGAGAGAACACTGAAGAGAGGATGTGTGTTTGTGGCTTTTGTATTTGAATAATAAATAATAATAAAATATGAACTTTAGATTTATTTAGGTTTGATTTCCTTGTTAGACAAAAGAATAGAGAACTGGTCAGTCTGATAAAGCTGATAATTTGCACTTAGATGTATAACAATAATAAATGCAATGCCAGGAAATTATAGGTTTTATGATCTTAACTCCCATGTTATATGCAGCTAATTAAATAACTAACCAAGAACATTCTGCATACACTGGTAAATTATTCAAGGGAATATGTGTGTTTGTGGGTGTACATGTTAGTACACATTTTGTGTCGCTCATTGTCAGCATTAAATCATCAGGAACAACACTAGTGAAGAAAATTGAAAATTACTTCTGCTCTAGGGAGCAACAATCCAACGTGGTTCATGGTGCAACAGCATTTTTTTTGTAAGCATATTAAGACTAATGGGCAACCAAAGAAAAAAAAAAGCTGCCATGAGGTTTAAGCACCTTTCTGCCTTGTATACAGCAAAAATCAGTACAGAATCAAAAGTCACTTGGATATTATTTTCTAAAGTGGGAACCTATACTTGGAAAAATGTTTACTGAGAGACTCTCATTGCTGACCTCCTTCTAAAAAGAATAGTTGGCTGGCTGCTGTAACTGACCCATAACAAGCATGCAGCAAGGGAAATCCAATATTACATTAGTGCTTTTGAGTCTTTATTTTGGGATAGTGACTTGTAAGATATTGAAGTCAATGAATCAGCAACTTGGATATATAACTCCCCCCCCCCCATAGTGAGGCCCTCCCTTACTTCCTCCCCACAAAACCAGGTCCAACTAAGCTGCTCCTCTTAGCTGGTCATGCTGTATTGCCAATGTCATCACATTCAATGCATTGTATTTGAGGACATTGCGGGGCCCATCCACATTCCAAGGCTGGAGCAAGAGTGGAGAAAAGTGCAGGCTGGCAGGGTAAGGAAGAATAAGGTAAGCTTTCCTCTCCCTTATATCCCCCTATTCTAAACAAGTATTAGAGTCTTACCACATGGGGAGCTACCAAAATGGGAATTTAATCAGCTGAACAAAGTTTTGGTTTACATTTGTTTTCACGGATCTCAGATTCTGCTTTTCAGTAGAGCCTGATTCCTTTGCAACAAATATGTGGAAGAAGAAGCAAAATTTGCTCCACAATGCAAACTCACTAAAAGGGCTGAATCTGATTGAACACTGCAACTTTGAAGCTGTCCAACCCTGATAGACTAATGGTTTAAAATCATTATTATTACTACGATTGTATAACTTGTCTTATATGCTTGCCAAAATGAGCATACATCTTGATACAGTCTTTATATTTTGGGCAAAACATTTTTCTCTGTTTGAATTGGGGTCTCCTATTGATTAACGTAATTTTTTTTAGAAATCTTTAGTAAAATCTTCAGTATCACTCCACAAACAGGGCCTCAAAGTCAGATTTTAACCAAGATAATGGTTTTTCTCTTAGTTGTAGAATCAACAGTGACCCTCGAGGACTTTATATTTTACCTCCAATATAATTAAAGAAGGTGAGCCATCTAACTTCTCATTATATTTCCCCTTTGAATTAAACTTCTATGCACAGTCATTCATATAGTGTTATGATTCTCTCCTTTTCCTCTCAACTTACTAAAACAAGTCATTGTTCTACACTACTGAGCTTATAGCATGGGAAATCCTCTACATTGAAAGCTTGTGTGGAATGTGGTGTGGGTGGCATTGTGAAACTTCGTGAATAAGCCACATCGATCCTTAAGCTCCTACGGCCAGCAATAGTGATGTAATACTAGAAACCATCTCTGTTTTGAGTGGGAAAACAAATTGTTCATTGTCACAGGGTTGTCAAGAGGAGATACAACTTTCTGTGTATTTCTATAAACTACCGTACCTAACCAATCCAGTTCCGCCTTTGTTTTGATTACAAAAAATTATTTTGGCCTGGGGATTTTATCCGAGATAAAGCATCCTGGATGGTGCACAACAATGCTTAATAACCAAATGTGTTAATAATATGAGCATGCAACTCCATTGGCCCCAAATTGTGGGAGAACAACAGATATCAGCGAAGTGAAAGTGGTAACCAAAGTGCTTCACAATTGATTAACTTTTTTTGCCTAGAATGGTTGGCAGTGTATATCAACTCATATCGACACAAAAGATATGCTAGATAGACAATTATCATTTTATATCTATGGGTGCTATAACCATTTTAAGCTAGAGTAATAAAATATTTCAGTATTTCATTACTGATCACTCAATATTTCACATATTTACGGATCCTCCACTCTCCATCCTGAACTGCTCTGCCCCCTCCCGCCTGTCACTGGAGTTCTCCCCACATATCATGCTCATCCTCCTGACAGCCAGTCTCTCCTCCCCATTGGGCACCGGATGCAGAGGCTTATGTCTCCACTGATTGATTTTGAATGAATAGCTGTCATCAGCAGCCTGTCAGCCACTTACAGAGGATCATCAGTGGGACCCTTCTCATATAAGCTTATGGCAGCTGAAGCGACCATGGGCTTAGAGCACAAGGCTGAATGCCAGAGACATAAGGCCTTAAATTGTTGGCAGAGAAAGGGTTAAAAGGACCCTTTTTGCCACCGTACAATATTTTTTTTCATTGTGTCTTGTTAAATGTCCCCCATCGCAGTGCAGTGGCCAGCTCCCCCATGCCTTTTTTGACAATAGATTCGATATTGGCCAACATTTATTAGTAGGAGCTGATGACACCCGCCCCCCCATATTTAATGAGAATGCTGTTAAGGTGTTGTTCAGGTTTAGCAAATTTTAGACAGGATTCGAAGAACGCCCTTCAAACTGAAGCCCAGCAGATTCGCTCTCCCTACTTGAGACCTCTACTTTCTAATTCTTACATGATATTTATTATAGGTAAAGGTCTGCAGTATTACTAAAAATAGTATTTTAAAAATAACTTATTTTGCATAGCCAGTTTTGCAAAAAACCATGCACATGATCTGTTCAGCTATTCACAATTTGCTCACAAAAGTAGGAAAGTCACTTAAAATATATTAATACCTTGGCGCCAAGGAGCTGTATTCTCTAAATGTTTATCCCAGAATCAATTTGACAGCAAAAGAACTATTTATGGAAATGTACAGATACTTTTCATTGAAACTGCCATAAAAACCTGGTGTTAATCCCATAAATGGAGCTTCAATAAAATATAATAATACATGAACCATGCAACTCAAAATAAAGGTTTGCAAATGTTTCTAAAGTTTAAACATATTTGCTTTTAACTGGTTGCTTGGCTTTGGCTGGCCTTTGACTACTTTCTTCATATCTGTAAAGAAAATAACAGCTTGACTTCAAGTGAATGTTTGTCTCTGGCGTCTGCCGTTTTTAATTGCATGGTTTTTGTGCATAAATCCGGCAAACAGACAAATCTCATCATTAGTTGCATAACAAAGTACCACCGGGACCTGTTTGTAATAACAGCTTTATTATTGTAAGTTGATGTATGCTTTCGGCAAGTCAAAATAGCCTCCAGTATAAAACAGAAATGTAGGGTGTGAACACAGAACCAAAATGTCATTTCTCAACAGATACTTACATCAGCTCAGTGTATAATTAGATTTAGACATGTGCACCAGCAAAAAATTTGTTTAGTTTAGTTTCGTTTTGATTCGGATTTTGCATTATTTGGTTTTTCGGATTAAAATACGTTTCGGAATTCGGATTCGGACGAAATTCGTTAGCGGTAGTCCGATCGAAAATTTCGTTTTTTGAACAAAATTTCGTTGTTTAGTGGTAGTCCTGTCGAAATTTTGTTTATGGACGAAATTTCGTTGCAGCAAAATTACATTAGGAATTTTTTTTTTTTTAAGTTTGCAGAAGATGAAAAAAAAAAAGCGTGAAGTTCCTCCTTAATTTATACCAGACCCTTTAGGTCTGGTAGGAATGTTAGGAGGGACCCCCCCCAAGTTAAAACACAAAAAAAGTGCGTGGGGTTCCCCCCAAATCCCTAGTAGACCCCTTAGGTCTGGTAGGAATTTTAAGGGGGAACCCCAGCCCCAAAAAAATGGGGGGGGAAACAGTCCTACCAGGCCCTTGATCCGAGCACTGGCCCGACAGGGCAGGAAAGGGGGGGGAGATCGAGTGGCCCCCTCCCTGCGCCTTACCAGGCCAGGTGCCCTCGGCCTCTTCCCCACAACCCTTACCCGGTGGTTGTGGGGGTCTTCGGGCAAGGGGGCTTATTTGCATCGGGGCTCCCAGATGCCGCCCCCCCTTTGTGAATGAGTAAGGGGTACTTGTACCTTCCCATACTCTAAAGGGTTAAATCAAATAGTTAGTAAAAAGTCCAGACTTTTGATAAAATCCTTTCAGGTTCAGGTTAGCCTTTAAGTTTATTAACCTGCTTTGTGTCTATGTGTAATATCTTTGGGCTAGCTTCACACCTATTCACTGTGATAAATCCACTTGCACTCCTTTGTGAGTTGCAGTGCCATTTCATTTATTGCTGCCTATGTCCTCAGTTGTGAGATTATCCCCACTTTGTGTATTTTTAAAGGGTGTCAGAGGAAGTGAGAGAAAATCTCCCCATCTCACATCCAGACCAGCGTTTCTCAGCCTTTTTTTTAGCCACAGCACCCTTAAAAAGAATTCAATATCTTGAGAGACCCCACAATGTTTTAACATGACATGTGGTCCCCCACCACTAAAAACAATACCGAAATCTTATCATAGACAGAGGTCTGGTATGGAGTCTAAGGGTAGGCAGGCAAAAAAAAAACAAGTCCTGAAAGAAAAAAGTTTTGTCTATATTAGTGCTTTAAAGGCCAATTCATTAAAACTAGAAAAAGGGGGGGAAAGCACAGAAGTTGATTAGTTTGCAATAACTACCAATCAGGTTTCACTTTTAATTTTATGGAAAAATAAAAGAAAAACTCTGAGATTGGCTGCTAAGGGGCATCAAATTTATAGCCTTTAAGGGACGTGGTAAGAAAGTAAACTGTTGGTTAGTTACTGTACAGTACAATCTACATTAATAATACTGTAGAAATGAAATAATAAAAGCCTCCTTGCACATCTCTATCTCACAGTGTTATTTTGCAGCCATCCAGGGAAAACCATTGTAGAAGCTCAGACAAATCTACTCCCACTGTGTGTTATCGACATAGATGGGAGATTGCTAACAAAGGTTCTATTGTCCACATAAGCAGAGGGGCACACCCAGGATACCACATGGCTTTACATTACTTGCTCTGTCTGATCTGTTGGAAACAAGCATCTCCTTCTACAGAGCCAAAATAAACCCGATACAACAACTGTGCTCAATTATGTTGGTACACTCTAGAAATGATATGAATACATAGTATTCAGAAACATCTGCTGCTCTTCAATACACTCAGGTCTGGGGAAATTTTAGTATACAGTATGTGAAGTCAAAACCTTTTTTTGTATCAGAATTTCATTATCAAACATTCAGATACGTTTGGATTCGTTATTTCTGTCATTCGGAAATTTGGATGCATCTGAATTTACCGAAATTCGTATAAATGTCAATTCGGAAAGAAATGAATCGCACATGTTTACTATAGAGTGAAAAGTGGGAAGGAGCTGTTGGCCCTATAGAAGCCCATTGTGGACATGTAAGCATGTAAATTGTGGCAGATTTTCCAAGGGCACAGCTCAGATGAATTGTCAGCAATATGGATTTTAAGCAATCTGGCTGTAAGCATATACTTTGCAGATGTCGGTTTTTTAAATCTCACTTTACAATCCAAAAATATCATACTACTTAATTGTTAACTACCACCATTTTATTCTATAGGGTCTTGGCATTCAGAAAATATATAATGTTGGGGGGTTTTACGTCATTTTCAGGCCTAAAATGTGGAATATAACATGGGTGCAAAAATGGAAAAAAGGGCCTCAGTCATGAATGGGTTAAACCCCTGTCAAGTTTTTTGCTGACCTGCTTCTTGTCTCTGATACGCAACAGGAAATGAAGGGGAATATCTCAAAAGTTAAAGAAATCCTCTCTTAGTTGTCAGCCAAACAAGTGTCCCATTGAAAGCTTTCCCCTCTATTCCTTTTCCAGTGAAAGATAAAAAGGTCTAATGTTGCCTCACTTTCAGTCCTAGGGACAATGGTCACAAAAAAAATACATAGAAGTTTGTCCACTCAGGACATGCTAATTAAAATAAAGATTGGCAAGAAAGGAAAAAAAAAAAAGAAAGAAAACGCAATAGAATGGAACGCAACGGAAGTCAATGGAAGACTTACGTTTTTGGTCTGTTTTGGAGTAAACAGGCCTTTAGTCCTTCATAGGAACTAGTTCATGCCAGCTCAGTAGACTGTTTTAAAAATATTGTATTTGTTTCTAAAAATAAAATGCAAATGTGTACCTTCATACTTTAAAGGCATTTAATAATTGCTAATTGATTAATGTTTACACTGTACAATGTGTATTTTTATATTGTAATGCCCACAATCCCCTGCACGCCTTCCAGAATTTTAAATCAAGCCCTTTGTTGGATTGTCTGAATTAAAACTAATATGGGAGACAAGGTGCAGAGCAAGGGTGGCACAAATTATATCCTTGGCATTCTGAAGCTCAAGTATGATATAACATACACTTGTGTTGGCAGGGGCAAGTGTTTAGACAGAGTGTCAGGCAGATTTCCAGGGTAAAAGGTCATACACAAAAGCATCTGTTTTTTATTTCCTGCCATTATAAGGGCTTATATGTCTTGATGCAAGGAAAAGCTAAAGTCAGCTTTTAAAAGCAGGAAACTACAGAAAGGGTCTTCTAAAAGAATGCAGGGACCAGTACAAGTCATTAAACACGTGCTAAGAATAGTGTGTATAGAAACCCCACAGAAAATAGGAGTCTTTATTGTTACACACATTTATATTTTATTACATACATTTAAAGTTTTATTTACTTATTTATTACAGGTATTTCTATTTAGCGCTGTCGATTTACGTAGTACTTGACATACTGCACATTCACAACAGTCCCTGCCCTCAAGTAGCTTACAATCTATGTTTCCTATCTCAGATGCACACACACACATACAAGGCATGTCTTTGGAGTTTTTTTAGGAAACTGGAGTACCTGGAGGAAGCCCACAGAAGCACAGAACATGCAAACCCCATGCAGATAGTGTCCTGGACAGGACACATAACATTAGAACGGCATGAAACACATTTAACAAACCCATGAGTTCTAAAACATGGTTATATTATATGAAGTAGTGAAGAAACCAGGGCTTGCAAAACAGATTTACACATCAGTAGCTGCTGATAACTGCTGGAAAACACATTTTGTTCTTTTCATGGGACATTTTTTATTACCTTCCAAAATGCAGTTTACCTGTCCCTTTTATTATCACTTTCCAAAATGCAGCATACCTGCCCCCATTCACACTTGAGCGTGTGCATTTTTTTAGACAATTTTCTGGATGTTTTTGAAAAGTTTGTAAAACTTTAGGCATATTTGTTTTGACCAATAAAAAGCAATATCATCTGTAGTATCATATGTCATCATCCTTGTATCTGATTCCTGGTTTTTCTGTGTGGTGTAATGGCGTCTTGCACTATCTGAGCTCCCAGTCTCAGAAAACTTCATGCCAAATTTCTTCCCAAGCCTTCTGCTGCTTGCCAGCGTACTTGTAATGGTCATCATGGGAGTTGTAGAGGTTCTTGTGGGCCCTCACCAGGTGGGCGAAAGTCTCTACATCCAGCATGGACACTTTTGAAACCCTCCAAACCCTACAAGCCTCAGGTTGCTAGGAGAAGGAAAGAAGGATGTTAGGCACAAAAAATGCATTAAAAAGCCATGAAGATTACACTAAAATGCTTGTGTTGCTCATTTTAGGTACTACCATTGAAGTCTGTAGGGCCAGAAATGCATGATTCTTCCCATAAAAACCTCATTTTCGTGTGACAAGCGGCAGCACGACGTTCAAGTGTGAAGTGGCACCATTAAATATCGTAGGAATCTTTATGTTGAGCATTGTCATGTGTCGGAAAACTCAGGTGTGAATGGGGCTTAAACTTTACACATACAATGACAGTGTACATTTATGAAAAACCGTAGAACTGGTTTTGAACTTGGCTACCTACTATATGTAACATAAAATGTTAGAATAACACAACATAAATTAGGTGAGTTGCGTTGACTATATGTATTGTGAAATTCACCTCTCACTGTTGATAAAAACACTTACAGAATCCTAGCAACAAAATACATAGACCAGTAAAGTTCTAATATTACAAACAGTTTTGTATGTACCTAACCCAGTTATCAGTCGTACATTTCATACTGGCAGACAAGAAAAAATTCTTGTACTTTTATCCACAACATCTACTAGACACTTGTAATATGACAAGGGTAGACACAATGACCTTGTTTATATACTTCATGTAAAATGTTTTTCACGCAGTGTTGGTAAGAGGAGCTTCTGTAAACAGTCAGAAAGAAGCCCAAAATGGGTTTGTCACACCCGCACTGCCTTGCCTTTGCTTTTTGAGAATTGTGTTCAGTATAATGGAGAAAACCCATTCACTCCATCAAAAGTAATCTGTTCCTTTTAACAGGGTCTAGAAAACATAATTTAAAGTTAATTTAAAGTAGTAATATATGCTCATACTTTGTTTTTTTAATAATTAATTCAGATCAAACAAACATAAATTGCCCAGCAAAGTATTTCTTTACATTTCTGCACAAGCTCTTACAGTCGTCATGTCTTTTAACAGCTTCCTCTCAGCTCAGCTCCCTTAAACATCCTGTCCAATACAAGATCACAAGGGACAGAGCAGACTCCAGTATTGTCCATCTACTAGCTTGGAGAAGGGAAGAGGGACATGTGGGGAGCAGGGGGAGAGGAGTGTCTTGTGTTGCCTTGCCCTGCCTAGGTCTCTCTCTCCTGGCTGTCTCTCATTACTCATCCTCCTGGCTGTCTCTCCTTGCTCTCTCCTGTATACTCTCTAAACAAAATGGCTGTGCAGCACTAAAGTGTTAAGGTTTTGCTTGAAGAAAAGGTAGCAACCCTAGGTGGACATCTGATGTCATTGGTTGCTAGGACTTCAGCAGTCCGAGCAAACCAATGACTGCAGAGGAGGTGGACACCTGACATCATTGGTTGCTAGGACTAAAGAGGAGTGGGCATGTGCAGGGCTATGGCTTGCAGTGGATGTTCTGGCCTTGGAGGCCAGTGCATCTACTGTCAGCCAACCATAGCAAAGCGCAGGTCAGTGATAGGTCCATGTCCGACTGTGGGCCAGACAGGGACAGCCAAAACTCCGGGTGTGGCCTGTGAGCATTTAAATGCCCAGGTCTGTTCTAGTGCCTAAAAAACTATGAAACAGCTAAAAAAACAAAGCAATGCAAATACTATGATTGGTTCATATGACTGGCAATAAAAAACAATGCGTGTGCAAACCACTTGCTGACCGGGGTGTTTACACCCCCTTCCTGTCCAGGCCATTTTTCAGTATTCAGCACTGCAGTACTTTGACTGACAATTATTCCGTCATGCAACGCTGTACTGAAGAAAAAAAAATTGTGACAGATAGAGCCTTCTTTTGGTGGTATTTAATCACCCCTACGGGTTTTTTTTTTTTAACTATATAATGAAAAAAAGTACGGAAAATTTTGAAAAAAACCTGTTCTCCCTACGTTATGTCATAAAACATTTATTATTACCCAATTTTTTGGTAAAATATAAAAGACAAGGTCACGTCGTGTAAATAGACATGAAAACATGTCAAGCTTACACATCACTTCCTGCATTACAACCAGGAGGAGGCGATCAAACGGAGTTCGTGTACTGATCTCCGTTTGATCTCCGGCCGCAGAGCTGCTGTGCTGGTCCCGAGCTCACACCTGGAACAGCGGAGCTCGGGAACGCCAGCAGCGGCTGCGACGGAGGGGGCGCACACCCGCACGCATATTACAAGCGAACGGGCATCTCTACAGACGCCTAAACGCTTGTATGTAAACAGCCATCGCTGGCTGTTTACATTCAAAGACGATTTCCCGTTCGTGCGCGCTGCCTGGTGGTGGGCACGAGCGGGGCGGGACGTTTAAAAACGCCCACCCGCATTTAAGAAGCCGCTGTCCGGCCATTTAATTACAACGGCCGGACAGCAGGTGGTTAATGAATAAAATATGTATATAATAGATGCCATTTTGTTGTAGTAGGTTTTCACTATATATACTGTATAGATATCTATCTATCTATATATAGATATATATATAGATAGATAGATATCTATATATAGATAGATATACAGTATATATATATTTTGCTTGTAAGCATGTCCTAAGAAAATAAATGAAGCTAATTATAAAATAGTTTTGACAACTATAAATTAATTAGCTGCAAACTCCAAATTGAATAGGTTACATAAATAAGTTTCATAATTTTACTGAGATGAGTCATAAATATTATTACTCATATATCATAACAATTGCCAAGCCTGGTCCAACAGGAAAGTGCGTACCACCTTTTGTGGATGGTATACTTAATTTAGTCATACTATGTTGCATGATACCTTAGAGATAATAAACAGTCCTCAGCTTGATTAAAGAGTGAGTATATGCTGAAAAAAATATGTACAAGCGAGCACAGGAAATATTGTGATGCATTGGTTCTTTGTATCAGGAAGATGTCATAACCAAGGAACATGCAAGAAATATACATTGAAAAGGATGCTCATACAAAATCAGGTAGCTGCAAACTGTGTGATGGAGTCAAGCATCGCTTACAGTGATCTGGAGCCTATTGAACGACGTAGAGTAAAATTAAAAGGTGATAACAAGCGATTCCACACATCAGAAGTACTTGTTATTTTACACAGAGATTGACAACAATATGGAACATTTGTGTGCAACTGGAAACCAATGACACTTTTTTTCCATGAAGAAAAAGAGAATGAAGCCTTCACCAAATGCATTGCACCCACACATTGGCTGAGCTCTAATATTAAGCATCCTGCAGACAGCTTAATATTAAAAATCCAGTGTATGAATAAATCAAAGGGAGATAGTTATAATGGTACTTAACATAAATGAATTACTTTATTATATAGACAATATAACAATAATATTTAATAATAAATATGCTGTTGAGAAGGGGTGTTGGAAATTATTATTATACAGGATTTATATAGCGCCAACAGTTTGGGCAGCGCTTTACAATATAAGGAAGACATTACAATTACAATACAATTCAAGACAAGATGGTAAGGAGGGCCCTGCCCGTGAGGACTTACAATCTAAATGCTACTGCATATACTGATATTTTGTCTTTTGAGCTGTAGTAGTTTTTCTATGCACATGTTTCCTTTACAGTGCTATATTCACATGTAATGTTCTTCTAAACAAGTAAAACTTATTTCAGCATTCCTCAAGATCTCAATGCTTCATCTAAACACATAACCAACAGGCAAGATGCTGGCCAGATCTTCCCAAAATGTGCATTTACTCAGAATGGGCACTTACTGAAAGTACTGTATAGTGTCCATTTAAAGTGAATGCTTACAGCTGACCATACACTATATAATACGATTGTACAATCTCATTTCTATAGTGTCCAGTTTTAGGCAGATATAAATGGACCTATTTAATTCAGTTATGTTTTTACTAAAATTACTCAACATGGAACTTTACTCTCCTTTTCAACTTTGCACGATCTCTATGCTCACCTTTTTTGTAAAAGTCCAGCAGATTCCACATCTCTGAAGTGCTTCCAAACCCCCCAGAATCATCAAGTTTGTATGAGTTTAGTGAAGTGCGTATGCACAGCTGTAGAGTGCACACTTAATGCATTCTCTGCATTAAGGTAAAAAACACCCAGTACCTTTCTATGTTCCCCTGTCCCTCCCACACTTACCTGTGGTCACTTGTCACCTCTGTTGGGTCGGGGAAGATATCCTCCGTTCCCAGGAACTTCCTGGTTGTGGTGGAGGGTACTGAAGGCAGAAGAGCGATAGGCTCTTTCGACCTTCAGTCAAACTGAAACTGTGAGAGTGGGGGAGGGAGCAGGGGTGTGGCTTCCAGCATGCTGTGTGTGTCTATGGACGCAAGCAGCTAGGCATGGGCACAGCTGGGAACGAGCATGCACAGGTATCTCCTCAGCAGCCGGCTAGAGAATGAGGAAACAAAAAGTTTAGAGAAGAACAAAAGTGAATTCACAAATGTTTTGGACTCTTTATCATAAAAAGAAAAACACATGAAGCTTTAATATCACTTTAATCCAGTGCGTGTAAATGCGGGTCACCGCTATCTATACAGTATGTGAGAACAGGCCCTAAGTATGGGCAATGAGGGATCCAGGAAGAATGGTGAGCAGCAGGGCTAAAGACGACTTTGGCATGGGGGTCAAAAAAGGATGCTACTGATTCTAGCATACAAGAGGGAAATCAAGGTCAATTGGAAAGTGTATTTAGTATTCAGTTTACTTTAGAATAGACTCTCCAGCTTCAGGAGTCAGCTTTGTTCCTGACTTCAGTTCTGCTTTTAGGGCTCATAAGCACACCGTGTAAAATACACTTGTATTTGTGCTGGCTGGGAGGTCTAGCTGCTGCGTTTTTCTGCCGGTAGGCTTGTATGGACAGAAAACATTGTGCGCAAACCTTCTGGTTTTGGTAATTTACAAACCCATGGACAGACAAACAAAGAAACTGGTCCTCCTGGGCACCTCAAATACAGGTGTATTTCACACTGCATGCCTATAGGTCTGTACATGAGCCCTAGATATATTTTAAACAGTAACTCAATAAGTCTTTCCAATTACCTCCTGAGTTGGGACTGGAAAAGGAACGATCAGCAGTTTAAACCAATCAAGCTAGCTGGAAGAGATAGCACAGAAATGAAATCATCATCCTAATTATCTTAAAATAATCTTCTTATTTAGGAGCACAGCTAAACTGCATATTCATAGACCCATCAGTTTAAGAATCCTTAAATCCTTATTTGGTTATGTTTAGGGCTCTGCCATTGTAAACTATAGATATGTTTTGTATAAACTGGTTTTCCTTTTTTTTATTCATGAATTTAGTGACCAAATGTTTCGTAAAACAACACATTCAGCAAACCAGTGGTGGGTGTTCTGCTCACCCGTAGAAGTGCTGTAGAAGATTGGCAATTCTAATTAATATTCCCAATGTTAGTAATGAAAGATACACTTGTAGCACTTTTGTATATGAGTCATTATGTTTTACACTGAAAAGCGTGGACCCAGGGCCATGCCCAAGAATGAGGCAGCCTGAGGCTGTTATCTCAGGCGGCATCTCTTTGGGTGACGTGGGGGGGGGTCATACAGAGCCTTCAGCCCCCCTTTCCGGCCAGAGTATCCCAGGTCGCTAAGAGCCAGGTGGTGAGATGTGTAAGGGCCAGCTCAGCTATTATCAATCTGGCACGCTCTGGCTGGAGTACTGCCCACCTCCTGGCAACCAGTGACATCAGTGAGCTCTGGGCTATGCTGGCCAGAGTGGGGCGGTGCACCTTTAGGACGCCAGCCACAGCTCTCTTAGGTTTCACCACCAGCAGCCAACGGTCAGTAAAACTGAACC
>NW_017306294.1:1837558-1845301 GCF_000935625.1 Nanorana parkeri | reverse complement strand
CCACAGGCATGATGATTACTCCCCCCCTGGCACATGATTACCAGCACCCCCCACCCCCCCTCTCCCCAATATCAGGCACTGTTTATGCTAGGGACACCCCTGCGTGTATCATACAATGTTATTTTATTTTATAAAGTTGCTTTATGTGTGGCATATGTGTTTTTTTTTTGTAAGACTATACTGTACTTTGTGTCACTGCTAAACTTACTCTGAGCACTTACTTTCCAAAAACACCGTCTAGCATTGGACAGTGGTTATTACATTTGGAAAGTAGTGTATTTTTCTTACAGATTTATCACATATTTTTTGTACTAAAAAAAACAATAGGAGGCTTCTATTGGCAGAATGTTATTACACATGGGGATCAAGGCTTTCTGTTTCTGATATAGATGAATGATGTTATTATGTAACTATTCACTATATAAGGTCATATCATGCATGTTCAAGGGATAAAAGGACATGTGAAGAAAAATGGAGATTATGGAAAAGGAATGTAAATCAAACGGCAATCAAGCTAAGTAAATGCATCTGTAGGTCGAGTACAGTCTCATGACTAGTTATAATGTGCCACCACTGTATGTCTGTCATTTAAATTAAGTAAAGGTGACCCGTATAATGTTACTTCCTCCTAGCTTATTCAAAAAGATTTGTTTTTTCCTTTACATTTCTCTTCTAGACCTCAATCCTTTCCGCTATAAACAATTTATCTTTATCTTATCTTGCCTTGTATTCACCATGATAACATTAACTATCACACAAAAAAGTGCTATAGAAGTTAAACTGTTTTTTTTTTGTGCTGTATTTTCTGGAATTTCATGTCTTATATATTCTATCCAAAAAAACATTAATACTTACATGTCTTTAACTTACATAAAGCAGCAAAACAGTGCTGACACTGCGAGGCAGCCTGGCTTCCTGACCGATCAGTAAGCCGAGGGGCAAGTCATGACCCGCAGTCTGGCTTCCTGACTGGTCAGGAAGCCAGGCTGCCTCGTAGTGTTGCGAGGGAGCATATAGCCAGTGTGCTTTCTAAGGAACACTCACTTCCCAGGTAATCAGGAAGCTGGGCTCATGCTACCTCGGGATGCCGATATCGGTACTCGGTATCGGTGAGTACCGATGAAATAATATCGGTACTTGTACTCGATACCAAAGAACCGGTATCGGTACATCCCTAGCCATATTGGTAGATTGTGCTTGGTCATTGAATGCATCTGTTTATATTAGTGTGCGTCTTTTTATAAATTCTTTATTTAAAGTGACTCTAAACTCAGGAATTATTTCTTAAAAATGCATTCAAGTACCTTATCAATTAACAAAAATGTATCTTATTTGTGCATCACTCAGCTGTAGACCCTCAAATCATCTATGGATTCGTATTGACACTGTCCTTCCTTCTGGAGGGTGGCTACTTTTGTTCCCCATGGTTCCTGTGTGTGTTGTAAAGGAACTACTGCTCCAAGCTCACTCCCGTTATGGACTATAAGCTCACGTTTAATTTACCAATTTGTATTGAGATTGTAGTCCATCACAGGAGTGGCTAATTTACAACACACACAGGGATCATGTGAAAAAAAGAGTAGCCTCTCTAGGAAGAAGGAGTGTCAGCACTAACTCAGAGATGATTTAGGATCTAAAGCTGAGTGATACACAAACAATATATTTGCAACTACCACCATTTTATTCTATAGGGTCTTGGCATTCAGAAAATATATAATGTTGGGGTGTTTTAAGTAATTTTCAGGCCTAAAATGTGGAATATAACATGGGTACAAAAAATGAAAAAAAGGCCTCAGTCATGAAGGGGTTAAGCAACAAAAAAAGGGTGAGACAGTGTTGCAAACAATCGTTGTGACAGTGAGTGCTGATGCACCTTATTATTCCTAGATTACAAATGCAATTAATGACAAGGGTCTAAGGCTGGGTTCACACCTAGGCGTATGGAATATGCGCGTTTGTCGCGCATTTCGTGCTGCACGTGTTTTCAGCGATTCGTGGCAAAAAACGCGCGTTTCCGAGAGTTACCTGGCTGTATCCCAATGGATACGCGCGGCAAATACGTCCCAAAGAAGCTCCTGTACTTCTTTGGGCGTAGGGCGTTTTGTAGCGCGTTCCTACGTGCTGTAAAACGCCCAAGTGGGAACCATGCCCATAGGCAATCATTGGTTTTCACATGTTGAGCGTTTTACAGAGCGTAGGAACGCGCTGTAAAACGCCCAGGTGTGAACCAGGCCTAAAGCAATAGCCAAGTAACCAATATGACCGTGCAGGTTGTACTGAAGTGCATACCCAACAGGTAAGACTGGAGCCTGTAAAGAATATCTGTTCCCCCATCTCATTAGCATTCGTCTTAATAACTAAATACTGATCTGGCCCTTGTGAGTGTGTGTGTTACCTCATTATGGACTGAATTCACAAAGCTAATACACCAGGATAAGGAGCCTACATTTTTTTTTAAAGTGACAGTTATTTTCAACTGAGCCCAATGAGATTTGAAAATGACAGCCACATGGCTAAAAATAAAGCTCCCTATCCATGCGTAAAGCTTAATGAATTAACCCTTATATGTACAAATCACTTCTCTTTACTTCTATTACCCCCTTTATTGTTCTTGCAGCACTCCGTAAGCAGGAATGCTTAGTTAAATTTAGTGTTGACAGATTGTAATCAGTCTGATGCTGATCTATAGTGCATGCTCATTTGGTTTCCCCTAAGCAATCTGTTATCGTTTGCATCTGCCTGCTGCTGGCAGTGCTGGGTGTATCCTTGCCGCAGTGCACAGCAACCAATAAGAAATCGCTATGAGTATGTACGTCTCCCTATCCAATCACTAGGAGGTTAATGGCCAGTGGTGCATGCTGGGGAAGACATAAATACTTGGGGTGGACCATGTGAGCTCTCTCTTCCTCCCCCAGGCCCTGCCTGGGGTGAGGCTGCTACTGATTGTCTGATATGGCTAGGCCTGAAGCCTGGGAACTAGCCATGTGCTTACACTGAGGCCTGAGTCTGGGGGCCCAGTAGCTGCTACTGATGCCAAGGATAAAGATATCTAATGACTTCTGATTTAAGTACTGCTTTGACTGGTGCTCTACACACAGATTGCCATGTCTCGGTTAAAGGTCCTAGTCTGTGATGGCAGAAGTTACTCTGTTCTATTGCTTAAAGGAGTCTACAAAAGCCTGGATGATCCTGACCCTTAACCTCTCTCTCTCCATGAAGTTCATCAATAAAGTTCCTCTCTGAGCCCAATGAGATTTGAAAATGACAGCCACATGGCTAAAAATAAAGCTCCCTATCCATGCGTAAAGCTTAATGAATTAACCCTTATATGTACAAATCACTTCTCTTTACTTCTATTACCCCCTTTATTGTTCTTGCAGCACTCCGTAAGCAGGAATGCTTAGTTAAATTTAGTGTTGACAGATTGTAATCAGTCTGATGCTGATCTATAGTGCATGCTCATTTGGTTTCCCCTAAGCAATCTGTTATCGTTTGCATCTGCCTGCTGCTGGCAGTGCTGGGTGTATCCTTGCCGCAGTGCACAGCAACCAATAAGAAATCGCTATGAGTATGTACGTCTCCCTATCCAATCACTAGGAGGTTAATGGCCAGTGGTGCATGCTGGGGAAGACATAAATACTTGGGGTGGACCATGTGAGCTCTCTCTTCCTCCCCCAGGCCCTGCCTGGGGTGAGGCTGCTACTGATTGTCTGATATGGCTAGGCCTGAAGCCTGGGAACTAGCCATGTGCTTACACTGAGGCCTGAGTCTGGGGGCCCAGTAGCTGCTACTGATGCCAAGGATAAAGATATCTAATGACTTCTGATTTAAGTACTGCTTTGACTGGTGCTCTACACACAGATTGCCATGTCTCGGTTAAAGGTCCTAGTCTGTGATGGCAGAAGTTACTCTGTTCTATTGCTTAAAGGAGTCTACAAAAGCCTGGATGATCCTGACCCTTAACCTCTCTCTCTCCATGAAGTTCATCAATAAAGTTCCTCAGCATCATATCTACAGTCTGGACCTCGCTTTTATCGGTCACTTTGGAGGGTGGTAAGTGCTAATGGGCCTAAGTAGTCATGACACAGTCTAGTCCTTCTATAAAATGCACTTTTTAGTCACTAGTGAACCTTTCCCCCATCACAATCCACAAACTGCTACAGTTAGGAACAAAAACTAATCTGCGACCAAACTTTAAGCTTAGGTATGTGCACGTAACCTGACATTATGCTGAATAACAAATTACTTTTCTCCTGGCTATTTCCCCTTTAATTGCATTAGTGCTTATGCAGAAAGGGGGATTCTTGATTTTTATTCCATGGGGTGGAAACTGCAAAAAATATTAAACAATTTATGTTTATTTACGTGATCTGAAAAATGGCCTGGATGGGAAGGGGGTTTAACACCGCGGATGTCAACTGGTTAATATACTTCATATTTACTGTAAGTAAAAACTAGACTTTAAACATTTACATTGCCATATTACCATTACCAGTTAGAAATAAAATTAATCTAATTGCAACATAACTGTGTGGCAGCTGAACAATCATGAAGAGCTTTTTGGCATTCTTGCTTGCATAATTAAGGCAGAATGAATACAGTGGCTCATATTATGCATTGCACTTTTAGGAGGGAGGAAACAATGCTAGTATGGTTAATAAATGCCACATAGACCGATTATGGTATGTTTAATGGATGCAGCTTCTACATTATTCATTAAACACAGTATGTGTAGATTTTCTATTTGTAATTATCACATGCTTCCAATCTGAAAATAAGAAATAGAAGCAGTAGATTCAAAAACCTTACACAAGTAATGTGATCAGCTAATGACAATAGCAAACCTGATAAACAGGGCCATGCAAGGTGACACTGCTGTGATTTAAAGAACATGACAATGGGGGCTTCTTTTGCCTTTAAAAGCTGGCGTGATTTATAGAGGTGTGTAAAGACTCAAGAGCCCCACATCTTTTGTTGTGTATTACAAAGATTTTCATGTGATAACAACTTCAAAAGGTGCATTCAATAGGACATATAATGATATGCAAAGTTCTAAAGTTAACTTGTCAGAAACCTGGTCATTTTCAAACTGAGTGAATGATGGAAAATACATATGCAAAGGCTACCTTTCCATGAAAAATGCATATTGAAATCATCAGTACAACTAGTAATATAGGCAGCTGACATTTTTGGGGAGTTCATAGTTAAAAGGCCTCTGCAAGTGCTTCACTGTCTAGCAAAATGGACCATAGAAGGAAATCTGAAATGGTTTGTGCTTTGTGTAATCTGTACGAGATAAGACTGCTACTTGCAATGTTTATGTCCCACTGGAGAAATTAATCAATGCTATTAAAGGGAGTCTGTAAATAAAATAATTAATTACCTGTACCACTGCCAGTGTTCACTGGCTTAAAGAGCTAAGCTTGCTGAGGAAGTTTCAGCATTCAACACTCTTCTGAGGGTGTCAGATGTCTGGTCCCCATGCTGTGGTTCCTTCCACCAACCCATACGTCACTACTGTGTCCTGTAGTGATGTAGGAGCTGGAGGAAGTAGCCACAGAGGTGTTGTCAGACATTCCTCAGAAAGCCTAACTATTCATGAAAGAAAATGAGCAGTATGGGTGATGGGATAGATCATTATTTATTATATTTATTTTCAGGGAAACATTTTGATAAGTTTATAAATCTTGCAACAGAGTCACTTTAAGTTGATAGCATGAATGATGAATTAGCCAACAAAATAGCTGCCACTGTAGGTGGCTCTAAACTAAACCATAAACATCAGATAATAGTCTAAATGAGGATAATGATCAATGATGATCACATATCTATGCACAGACAGCACTATTAAAAAACTGTGCAGTAACAAGTCTATGAGGAATCTGATGGTGATCCCATGTTTAAGAGGGTAGAGTAGATGTCCATCTGCTGACAGGTCTCAGAAGGTACATGGTTAGACAAACCATTCCCAATCTCTGTTATTGTACCCTGAGATAAGTAGTGCTGTCAGTGTCTGCTGGTGCCATTATCATCCTTTCCATTGTGTCAAATATGCTTGTAAGTAGAGCTAACCCTCAACTTTATGGAAAACTATGAAGTGGTTTTCCTGAGGCTGATTGCATTGTGCCTGCATTGCAGACTGTACTCAAAATTCGATTAAAGTACCAAAAGGAAAATGTGCATCTGGCAAATAAAAATTGGTGTGGTATTCTTTAGCCAGGCAGTATTAGCACCACAAAATGTATCACATCTGAAAATGAATTTATCACAGCTAAAAATAACTAATTTGCCACCAACATACCTGCCCTTGTCTTAAGTCTTAAACTCAACCCTTCAACTATAACTGTTTCCAGCAATTCTACCTGCAGCCACCTGTCTCTGAATAATTCCTGATGTGCTCCCAAGAGGATTGCTCATCCAGTTCAATGCAGAGCGGGTCTACCATCTACAAACTGTACCTTTATGCACTGTCCAGAATCAGTTTTTTGCAGCAAAGATGGATGCAAACACATTACAACACAAGCCATGGTGCTGGAAACAGGATTTGTCTCCAGTAAATGTAACCCATGGTTTTGGCTTTTTTCACAAATTGCAAAAAACAAAAAAGCAAAAATAATGTTTAATTCTATAGCTAACCATTATCACTTGTGCCATCATGACAATTCACATTAGCAATGTATCACACTATGACACTAATACTGCCAAATGATTTAAAATCCATAGAGGATACAGCTTTAGGGTACTCATTAATATACATTCGCTGATGTCTTTAAACCCCACCCCCGCCCCACCCCCCCTAAAATACATGTCTCTCAACCTTGTACAATATGATAGATTACAACCATTATTACAGCTTTCGCCTGACAGAATTAAAACAAGCGTCTTCCTGTGTACAGGTAATCAGATGCCTGCTGCTACAAACTTCTGATTATACAATTTCTAACATTACTATTCTTTTAATTCCTCACAACCAGACGTGCTTTCCGGCCTCTGCTTGTACTTGGCACTCGAATTTTGAAATCAAATATATCATTGCCTATAGTTTTCAAAGATTTATATCAAAACTTTAAACTCTAAACCCACCAAAACACCTTTAGGGTATAAACAATTGTGCTCTGCTGAATGATGCTTTGTTGACTCATCCAGACGCACCTTATTAATCCACAATGACAAATGTGTAAGTAATCATAAAAAAGACAACCAAACCCCAATTTTCCTACCTCGGGCTGTAAAAATGATATAAGATTACTCTGTGCTTGAATAAAGATCAGGGTTCATTTTATGTAGAAATATAATACAGAGTGGAAGTGAATGAAGGGTCAAGTGAAAGGGGAATCCTGTCTTAGTCTTTTTGGTGGTATCATCAATGTAATAATATTAGTTAGATACAGCTTTGATTTCCCACCATCTGATCTGCAAGTCAACTGCATAGGTTAATCATCTGCTTAAAGTGTCAGTAAACCAAAATCAAAAATATAATTTGCCTTTTTACACATTAGTCTTTTTGGTGGTATCATCAATGTAATAATATTAGTTAGATACAGCTTTGATTTCCCACCATCTGATCTGCAAGTCAACTGCATAGGTTAATCATCTGCTTAAAGTGTCAGTAAACCAAAATCAAAAATATAATTTGCCTTTTTACACATATGCATATGCTCCATTATGTCTAAATTACCTGGTGACCCTGCAGTGGCAGACCTAAGCAACAAAGGGCCCTGGTGCAAGAATTTTTTTTGCCCC
>NW_017306294.1:1828311-1835606 GCF_000935625.1 Nanorana parkeri | reverse complement strand
GCTCTCCTTCCACAGCGCTCGGCCGGCTCACTTTCTCTCCTCCCCGCTGGGACACAGAGCAGCGCCTAGCGGGGAGAAAAGAAAGCAGGGATGCGCCGCTGTATCGGCAGAAAAATTGCACTTTCGGCATTATGCGAAAAGTGCCATTTTCGGCCAATATGTTTTGGCAGCCGATATATATCGGTGCATCCCTAATATTTACAGCAATGCAGAATGGCACAGGCTATAGAGGACTACACATCCCAGCAATACTTTATATAACAATAGCATTTCTGTATAAAGTACTGCTGAGATTTGTAGTCCTCAGCAGGCGATTGCTTGTAAGTCATATAGCAATCGGCCGCTGTTAAAAGCGGTACCAAGAGCACGGCTGCCGAAGCAGCCGCGTTCTTGTTTTAACCACTTCTGCGGGCCGCGGTCTATAGAAGTACTGCGGCCTGGAAGTGGTTAAAGTGACATTAAAGTCAATTTTTTTTTATCCCTCCACCCAATGGTAATGTCAGCACTTACCTTAACTGATGTCTCTTAATCCGATCTTCTTTCCTGATGTTTTCATCTGTCCCTCCAGCGGTGCAGCGGGTGTCCGAACCATCGCTGACTCCTCTGTCCTTGCTGGCACTTCCTGTCCCACGGTGTCTGCATGCGGGTGCACGCATCCATATACTTACCTTGCGTCTCTCCTCGTCTCCCGGCCGAAAATCGGAACTGCGCATGCACCCGCCCCAAGATGCTTTGCGGCCGCCCGAGCAGTTTCGGATTTTCGGACAGGAGCTTGCGGCGAAACGGGGTATGTTTAGACCGCTGTTAAAGCGTTTTGTTTTAAAAAAAAACCCCAAAAAACATTTTGCATATATCTACTGCTTGCTAGCCTTATATATATATGTAAAAAAGCCGGAGGGTGGGGGGTCTGTTGTGGCCGCAGCTGCTCCATACCTCTGCCGCCTCTCTGTTTCTGTGGTTGGCTTGTGCTAGGACTAATCCACATCTTCAAGAGTACACTATTCACCGCCATAGTAGGGGTGCTGGTGACGAGTGTTATGGGGAGGGGGGTTGAGGTGATGGGGGGGTTGCCTGCTGCTACCTCAGGGTCCATCTCTTTCTGGCATCCGGCGTAGCTCACTCATGTTACTGGTTGCCAGGTGCTAGGCGGGACACCAGCCAGAGTGTCCCACTCATCTCCTGGCAACCAATAATGTCAGTGAGTTGGGTGGGAGCTCTTAGCAACCTGGGACCCTCTGGCCGGAAAGGAGTGGTAGGGGCACACCTGCCACGCCCGCTCCACCTGACCCAAGAAAATGCTGCCTGAGGCAAGCACCTCAGGCTTCCTCATTCTAGGGATAGCCCTGGTTGTTGCTGTAGATTGCCATATAATTTGCAAAACAAGCTCCCTGCAGTTGAGAAAGAGAAGTTTCGTGTGGCCTAATTTACAGATCCATCAGAGGCTATTGTGAAACAGACCAGAGGTTTATCAGTCCACATGAGCTCACTACAACTTGTCTCTTTGTCCTAAACTGTATGACTGGTATTTATACCCCTAAGCAGCTAGTTAATTATTTCATCATGGCAGTCAGAACATTTTTTTAAAATATAGATAGACCTTTTTGTGTACCCTATTAAATTGCATGGCTACCTCCTGACATTGACCACCTAACTATTCCTAATAAAAGTTTATCTCAAGCCACCCATGTAATGTCTGTGAAGTTAGCAGGTAAACAAGCTGCTGAAGGCCTGGTTCACACCTGAACGTTTTGTAGCGCATTCAACGCTTGGACGAACGCTCTACAAAACGCTCAATTATCTAAATCCCATTGTATTCAATGGGTCTGGTTCACACCTTGCCGTATTTCCGCCCGTCCGAACGCAATACAAAACGGCCTACGCCCAAAGAAGTACATGTACTTCTTTGGGGCATTTTGGTCTCGCGTTTCCATTGGGATACAGCCAAGTAGCCCACGGAAACGCGCGTTTGTCGCGTGTTTTTTTACCGCGACTCGCGGTAAAAATGCGAATCGCGGCAAAAATGCGCAACGCGAACCGCGCGACAAACGCGCATATTCAATACGCCTAGGTGTGAACCCAGCCGAAACCTGGTAAATAAGATGTGTAATGTGAAACATACTACCCAGAACTCATTTTAGCAAGTCCTTTCTCATACCTTTTTTTATGGAGACCATGGACATTATCTGTCAGCCCTCTGCTGCGCCGCTTAGGTGGAGCTGATATTTCTTGACAGATTAATTAAGCCCTTAATTGCTCCAGCTTTGTTGTAACTGTCACATAAGTCATGTTTAAACTTTTCATGCCCTGCAAGAAAGGTAGACGGGAGACTTCAACAACATTAAAGTTAATCATGCTCGTAAATAGAAATGTTTGTAATGTAAGCCAGGGCTAAACATATCAAGAATTATTTACCTTTTAATGGTACAATATGCCACTTCTATTTCCATTTGAGTAATAACATGTCATTGCAGATCCTGGGAAGCTTTTTTAATGAAACAGGAACTTTTCATGAATGTTCTAATTTACTTGTACACCAAGAGGAGCCTGCAGGAGCTTTAGAATTAAGCAAAGTCAATTCCTTTGGTACAGTGATACTGTAAGTGTTAGCAGCAGAATTATATCATTTAAAGGGATTTAATGCTATAATCCAAAAGTGAACCTCTGCTTTGGCCCCTTACTTTGCACTTTCCTCACAGACATCTGTGGAATACTGGCCCTGCTGCTAGTGTTGGCCTGGTAAACTATTCACACAGATATGTGTGTGGATAGGAATACCTCTTAGTAGAAACAGTGGATTCTAACACTGTGATCCCAGTGCTGATACAGTATCTTTAGAGGCAGGATAGGTTGGTTTTTGGTGTAGAGGATCCCAGTGCAGGAGAGCTAAGTATGCAAACAAGTGGGTATGTTTGCATAAGGCTTGGGTTGGGGTCGCAGAACTAGTTAGTGGGGCTAGTATCGGGGTTGCAGGGAGGGTTATGTGTGAATGGGGCCTTAGGGTAGGGCATCAGTGTAAGATGAAAAAAGGGTGCACCAATTTCTGGAAAGCAGCAGTCCCAGTATGATGGAAATCTACTTTATAGGCCAAATTAACAATTTGTGAAAAATAAAATGTTAGACCTAAATTATTTGCCATTATGTCATTGATATTGCCCTAACCTTTTTTTCTGCAGAATGTTACAGAGAATATTGTATTATTCAAATTTGATGTCTCCACATAAGATGCAATCACACACACACAACATACAAAAACCGTACCGATAGCATCCTTGGTGGGAATCAAGCACTGCAATGTAAAGTATCACTTTTATTATAACATTATGAGCATGAAGTCCACTATAACACTGTCATCCTTACAGTGAGCTTGTACTTTGTATCATCTTTACTCTACTGAATGGAGCATGTAGAGCGTGTATTTCCCTTCCATTAACTCCAATGCTGCTCCAGTCTGATGCCAGACCAACTAAGATTCCTGTGTAGGTTGTAACTTGCTTTTCAACTCAATAGGCAATGGCATATACAGTATCACTGGATTCTTCCTGTGGTACGTTGGGAGTTCTTACAGATATATTTCTTTAACATAATATCAAAACAGGGCATTCAACCCACATTGTTTTGCAAAATCGTTTAAAGAAAAAAAAAATGGTATGTGTATTTGCAAAGATAATCAACCTTTTTAGTCTGCCTCGACAGTAGCTCCCTAATTGCACCTCTCCCCCTCTGAATATATATATATATTTAAAAAAAAAAGTAGGGGTTATACCTCTCTCAAACCCCTACTTTTCGTTTTTTTCTATATGTGTATTTGAAAAAACAGAGAAAAGTCAATCTCACTACACTACACACCTAATGGACAGACCAGCTAATTTAATGAAATGTGGGTGGTGGTTTGGGCTGGCAAAGCTGGCCATTCATTATCCAGAATCTGCCAAACTCAGAATCCTCAGGAATAAAAAGAAGCCAGTTGGAAAATTGTAGTCCCTTGATGGACTACAATCTCATGTTTAGTTTTTTAATTTGTTTTGAGATTATAGTCTGTCACAAAAGTGAGCTTGGGGGGGGTCTACTTTAAAACACACACTCGGACCATGGGGAACAAAAGTAGCCACCATGCAGAAGGAAGGACAGTGTCAGCACCAATTCAGAGATGATTTGAGGATCTACAGCTGAGTGATACACAAATAAGATACATTTTAATAGATAAGGGACTTGAATACATTTTTGGGATCTAATGCTTGAGTTTAGTATCACTTTAATGCTGGACACATTTGATCTGGTACATATCTGATTATTTATTAAATACTTTGTCTACCTTATAGTCTAGTTGTTAGTTCTATGGGGTTTATTTCCCACCAGGTAATTGTCTGCATGGAATTTATACATGCTTCTTGTGTTTGTGTGTTTCCTTCTAGTGATATAATTTCTCACCTGCCTCACTTTCAAATGACCCTAGTGTGCATGTCTGCTATAAGAAAGGACCATAAAAAGGATACTGCATTGTAATCTTCTTCAAGGTGAAGGGACTGGTATTAGTAGTTTTATCGTTCTCTAAAAGGCACTACACAATATATTGGTTCAGGGGCGGATCTAGGGTCTAGTCTCGGGAGGGGCACTGCCAGGAAATAAGGTGTTGCTTACAGAACTGCCAAGAGGCTGTGCGGAGTCTTAGGTGGACTGTGCAGGGTCTCAGGAGGGCTATGCAGGGTCACAGGGGGAGTGTGTAGGGTATCAGGGGGCTTTTGTGGGTTTCAGGAGGCTCTTTGGGGTCTTAGGAAGCTGTGCATGTACTCAGGGGGGCTGTGTGGGGTCTCAGGAAGCAGTGTGGGGTCTCAGGGGGGCTGTGCATGGTCTCAGGGGGGCTGCATGGGGTCTTAGGAGGGATATGCACGGTCTCAGGATGCTGTACAGGGTGTCAGGAGGCTGTGCAGGGTGTCAGGTGGCTGTGTGAGTCTCAGGGGGGCTGTGTGGAGTCTCAGGAGACTGTGCAGGGCCTCAGGTGGCTGTGGGGGGGTCTCACTAGGGCTGTGCAGGGTCTCACGGGGGGGTGTGGATGGCGTGGTTCCCCAAGAAGGAGAAGGAAAGGTATTCTGCATAGCTGTATAATCATGATGCAGGAATGCAGAACACCACCAGCTATACGGGACTACACATTCCAGCAATACAGCAATGCTGATTACCACTGCCAACTATAGAGGAGTACAAATCCCAGCAATAAATTATACAGCAACGCAGAATGGCGTCAGCTATAGAGGACTGCAACTCCCAGCACTACATTATACAACAATGCAGAATATTATCTAAATACTCCTTCAGTTGCGTGGCCTGATGTGGCCAGTGTGGGCTCTCAGGTGGCCAGTGTGGGCACTCAGGTGGTCAGTGCAGCTATCGGGTGGTCAGTGGGGCTCTCAGGTGGTCAGTACGGACTCCCAGGTGGTCAGTGAAGCTCTCGGGTGGCCAGTGCAGGCTCTCACCAGGGGTCTGGACAGTCTCACTGATGGTGCAGGTGCAGCAGATGTGCCTCTCTACTTAGGTGGCCACCTGCTCCCCACTAGGTCTCCGAGAGGCCCCAGTGAGCGGCCTTCTAATATGCTTGGTTAGTGGGCCGCCTCTGCCTGACCAGGCCAGCCTGGATTGCCTCGGGCATATGGAGGCAATCTGTGCTGGCCGGGAACAGCAGTGCGAGTGGCAGAGAAGAGGCGGAAGGAGGGAGTGGCACCCCTCCCCGTATCCGCCACTGCAGTGGTTTTACATAAACACATGAACAATTGTACAATGACCACGTACATGCAAATATTCAGTCATCGCATAACTGCTTTTATTGTAGCAATTCCAAAATTCAGGTGCTGTGCTGAGTGTCCACGTTTTTCAAACTATGCCACTATAGATGTAGTTATACCAAATTGAAGATATATCAAAGTGAAGAGAACTACGCATTAAACTAAACAGCCCTTTTGTTGAATGTATTGTGTAGCTGTGCTATGATAAAGAACATTCTTATTACAGGAATAATTTAATACTGTATATTCTTATATAACTGATATGATTGATGGTTCATATATTATCTTGGTTTTTGTAAAAAAAAAAAGTTTCTGCTACAATAAAAGATCGACTTTATTGAGTTTATTTTTGTGTGATTCTTTGTGAAACTTTCCTAAATACAGACATCTGCCTCCTCCTTCCACCCTGTAATGGATCAACCTAAAATTACCTCCTTCCTTAATGTTATGTCTAAGAATAAAGGCCCAGCTGTCCAGACAGCAGACCAATCCATTCAATCTAACACACTGGTGATGTCACTGTGACCTACAGGAAGTTGGCCTGCTCTACTAACACAGCTTTTTAACACGAAGAAATGACTGTAGAATGAAATGTGAGATTCATCAGCAATACACCTCAGGCTATACAACCATGAATGCCTTTCATTTACATACATAGCTGAATTATTTTTGAAGCCTTGTAATAGCTTGTGTGTTGTAAATTTGAATCACGTTTGCATGCTGTCTGCAGGATATCTAACATTTTCGTGTAGTTCCTGGGGATATGCTTGCTGCACAGTAAAGAAAAGTCTCTAGAAAGAAAGAAGACGTTATAATATCTGAAATAGGATTTATTTGTGATAACTGTATAATGTATTTTTAAGTTTAGTGTACCTTACTGCACTTAAATCAAGACAAAAAAACAAGACAAGACTTATTTATACATAAAGAAGAGACAATGCTATGGAATCATAATGCAAACTGGTCCATCATTGAGATCCTTCTCTGCCTACCCAATAGTTGGGACCTGGACAGGTTATTTTTTTCAGTTCATTTGTATAGTGTAGATGAGTGACCAGACCTGGCTCTGTACCTCTTCAGCAGTGCTTCTTTATGCCATGTGGGCACTATAGGTCCATTTAACGATGGTATAACACTTTTGATTGCTGTTGGCAGCACAGTTCTTTCACAAATAAAGTGTCAATCACATTATCTCCCTCTGTTACAAATTAATGCATTTAAATAGGGATGCACCAATACCAATGCTAATATCAGCTGTTCACTCCACTGTTTGCTCTGCACACAGAGGATCGGTAAATATCACAGATATTTAAGGATCCTCTGCTCTGCCATCCTAAGTGCAGAGGCCGGCGGAGGGAGCAGAGGAGGGAGCGCTGTCACTTCAGGATGGCCGAGCAGTGAGGAGAAAGGGAGCCGACGGCTGTCAGATCCTGGCTGAGTAGCTCTCTCTCCTCACTGCTTGGCCATCCTGGATGACAGCTACCCCCTCCGCCCCCCCCCCCCCCCCCCCGCACAGGC
>NW_017306294.1:1817902-1828242 GCF_000935625.1 Nanorana parkeri | reverse complement strand
TCTGCCTCTCTAGAGCCAGAGCCAGCCCGGCCCACCCCTCCCCCCCCCCCCCCCCCCCCCCCGCTGGCTACAGAGCTCAATCTCTCATTGGATCCCCTAACAGGCAGGGGAGAGCAGCGGGGATCCGAGGAGAAGCTGGAGTCTGTGCCACCCCTCTTCTCCCTGCCGAGCTGTGGCTGTGTTGGCTGCCTGGTGCCCCTGTTGCCATGGTGTCCTGTGCTCGCCATGGTAACAGGGGCAAGGGGGTGCAATCAGTCCGGCCCTGGCTGCACCCCCTCTCAGCTGCTCCTGAGCCGAGTGCCCTGGACCAATGTATGGGAGAGGGGTCGGGAAAGAAGAAGGAAAAGAAGAAAAAGAGCTGAGGGGAGGAAAAAGGGAAGAAAAAAAATCAAGTGTAGCCAGGGCCCCCCTGCTGACCGCAAGGGAAGTATGAAGGGGCTGGTTGTACCCTCCTATTAGTAGCCCTGGTTATAAAAAAAAATACAACATAGTACAGATACAAATGTGCCCAGTACACACTATTTTCAATGCTGCTGTTATCTTCTGGTGGTTTCTGTTACTGACTGCCATATAAATATACAAGGATAACACTGGTCAGTGTTGCTATTTGGATAGGAGACCTCAGTTGTGCTTATTTAGGCTTGACTGTCATCCTTCTTACCTCATCGCCATTCACACATTTAATCCTATTTCTTAGAGCCCTGTACACTCATCCGGATGTTGGTAAATTTGTTTGTGTTTCTCAATAGAAATGTGAATTTGAATTCATATTTTACCAGCAGTCCTGACTCTACCTGTATACGTGTGCAATGAACTAATGTGCTTGAACATAAGAAAAGCGAATACTTTAAATAACCAACCACACTTATGTAAACATTCCCTCTTCTGTGAGTTGTCTGACAGATTGCGTTAAGGAAAGTTCTCAGCCCAGTAATGTGCAGGTACTTGCAGTGAACCTAGGGTGGAGAATGATCACAGGACAGGCATACAGCTCACTGATTTATGTAGTGACAGCTCGCCCAGAGCTCAGAATATCAAAGGAACAGTCTACCTTTTAAGAAAAACTGAATCACTTCTCAACTACTAAATGTTGTAGTGGTCATACTTAAGATAAAGAATGCAAATAAAATATTGCTAACAGTCAAGATCGGCCTTTCCTTTTTACTGCTGAATAATAATAGTAATAATATTAATAATAATACAAGAAAAGGAAGTTAAAACTGCAGCATACTGAAGTTATGCTGGAATACCCACATCTTTTGTACGCTTTCCTTATTAGTTTTACCATGAGGGAGCTATATTCAAACAAAATGGCATCACTCAAATTAGCTTTGTGAAAACCTGTGTGTTTACCATGCAGGAGCATTCAGGGCTGGTGCAGACCTGGGCTATCTACGACGCGTGCCTAGGGACCACACAATCGTGCACAATTATACCCAGCGATTTCTGCATGGCCCCATTGATTTCAAAAATGTACCTTTTTTTGCGACACGCGACCGTTTTAGCCACGATCATGCTCAATTGCACAGGTGGAATCGTGGCGGGAAACTCCGCAATCCGCCCGGAGCGTCTGGGATGCCATTAGAAAATAATGGCACCACCAGCAAGTGGTGGGCAACTCCGTGACCTCATGGCAATCCGTGCAGTATCGTGCATGATTGTCATGCAGTCACGGATCGTGCAGGTGTTAACCTGGCCTAAAGCATTCCACCTCCAGAGAGGATGCATTTCACATTTTTTGTGTATTTTCCTGCAGTAAAAATCATTTAGGATATTTCTTGAAACAAACTTCGAAATCCTCAGAGCTTATGAAAAATACAAAAAGTCATATTGGAATTGTTAAATAGAGCAAAACTGCAAAATTTTATCTGAATACAAAGTTTCAATCATTATCACACACGCAGAGATTTAAAAGGAGTAATACTGTTACCTTTGCACCCAACAGTCTACTGTACATTCTACATTTCACCCCTGGGACCTTATTACTGTCGACATCATTTTCCAAAGCATAAGAGAGGAGTAGAGTTTGGAATGCATCATTATGATCAACAGGGAGCAGTTGGCAATAAAACCTTTGCTGGAATGTGAACAGCCAGACAGAAAAGTGACAGAGACCTACATTAAAGCTCCCCAACAAGAGGTTTTCCATCTAGCTGCTGACAGTTCTTATAAAAGAGGAGAAACCACATCTGCATATAATTTAAGGCATTTACAAAGCAATTGTAGCATAATGTAACATTGTTGAATGCTTTTTTGTAGACTTATCATGGTCTATGTTGCTCAAAGAAGTTCTCTGTGTTTTTTTATGTACACACAACGAACTAAAAAGGAAACTGGAGAGAGATAGTGAAAAAATGAAAACCATAAAAATACAACATAGATCAGGTTGGGTCACCAGTTCAACTTAAAGTATGTCTAAACCCAAAAGCAAAAATATATTACTGTATATGGCAGCTTACCAGTTATTACATTTGGTGGCTGCATTTGTTTTCTTTTTTAGGCTTTTTTACTTTATTTTCATGATCCAACCATTAAGTCTGTCATTTTTCAACCTTAACAGACCAAACTGTCGAGCAAAAGTGGCAAATAAAGGGATGAGATAAATTATTTAACACTGACAGGGGTGCTTACATAAGTCAGCTTTCATTTATTTGTATAAAACCTTTATCCCAAAAGGAAAAAAAAACTGTTGCTCTAACTGCTTAAAAAGTATTAGCTGGAATTCATCTTTAATATGTCAGTCAAGTCCATCTAAATTTGCTATTGCATCTAACACTACCATCTCTGCAGAGTGACAATGCTGATGTCAAAGGATGGCTTTATTGCTCTTCCACCGAGTGGAGCCATCATAAGACAGGAAGTGTGTTACTGGCCAGATCCCTATATGAAAATAAAGTAATAATAAGAAAACAAATGCAACCACCACATTTAAGGATTGGTAAACTGCAATATATTTCAATTTTGTTTTTGGGTTTAGATTTGCTTTAATCTAGAATATTTTTTAACCTGAAATTGAATGAAAATCAAATAATCTTAACTCCTTAAGGATACCAGATGATATTAACCCCCTGCTGTCCGATCGTTGTAATTAAACGGCCGGACAGCGACTTCTTGAACGTGGGTGGGCGTTTTTAAACGTCTTATCCTGCACCGCTCGTGCCCGCCGCCAGGCGGTGCATGCGAGTGGGAAATTAACCTGCAATGTAAACAGCCGGCGATGGCTGTTTACATACAAGCATTCTAGCGTCTGTAGAGACGCCGGATCGCTTGTAATATGCGTGCGTGTGCGCCCCCCTGCGCTGCAGCCGCTGCTGGCGATCCCGAGCTCCGCTGTGCCCGTTGTGAGCCCGGGACCAGCACAGCAGCTCTGCAGAAACTAGCATAAAATAGTTACACATTAGTTCCCATATATTTGTGAGGGTAGTTTGACCTGAAACAAGGATAAATAGGCTAACAGATATGTGCTTTTAATTTTTCTTCAAAGCAGCTCAGGCCTGAAGTGAAACAATAGGGTGATTGTTCATTTGTGAGTAGAACTGTCTATGGCAGCACCCAACTTGGAATCCAAGGGGGACCACTTTGGCATTCAGCGATTTTTCAGACTGCAACCTGCCAAGAGATCTAATAACTACTCATAGGTGATGACTCAGTTTAGGGTGTGCCCTTGACAAGCCAGGTCATTATAACACTTTTAGTCATGATGAGAAATGTAACTCCTTCCCAGCTTAAAATTACTAACAGTTTAAACTTGCAAGTAGAATTACAGAATCTGGAACAGTGTTGCCCATTAAAAAAAGTTTCTCTCAGCCAATCTTTTATTTGTACCTGAAAATGTTAATGTTATAAGAGTAAAAAAAATAATATGTGGCTGGATTGTTATAAAAGGATCAAGCAAGTGAATTAAATACAACACATGCTTGGGGGTTATGTGCCAGGATACTTTAAAGGTGTCACTGACTATGACAGTTTTTTGTTCTGCTTAATTTTTAATACCATAAGAATAAAGGAGGCTATATAATACAGATAACTAAAAGGACACAATATTTTATGAATATGAACTTGCAAATGTAATTTGCTTTCCACATAATGAGGCTTTTTCTTAAAATGATCACAAACCTTCTTTTCAAATATATTTATACACTACAGTTTAGGTTTTCTGATAATTTAGATGATTTTCAAAATTGGCCATGAATTCTATTTTGCTTCAGTTCACAGTAGGGATGCACTGATACCGTTTTTTCGGTATTAAGTACAAGTACTGATATTTATAAATTCGGTAATCGCAGATACTGAGAACCAATACCGGTACTTCCGCTAGCAAAGAGCTGGCTTTCCGAGCAATCAAAAAGTCAGGTGGCGGGTAATGACATGCCACCTGGCCCGGGATTGCCCGGGAAGCTGGCTCCATGTTGATTGGCTGGGAAGCCGGCCCCATGCTGTTTGACCAGCTGAAATGCTGATTGGCCGTGTAGCCGGCTTCTCAGCCAATCAGCATGGAACTGGCCAAACAGCATGCAGCATGCTTCCCAGCCAATCAGGAAGCTGGGCCACAAGTCATTACCTGCCGCCCGTCTTCCGGATTGGCCGGGAAGCCGGCTCCATGTTCCCTTGGAAATCTCCCTCTGACCGGAAGTTCCGGTATCGGGGGTAGGTATCGGAGCATTTGGGCGAGCACGAGTACGAATACTCGCCCAAATTCTCGCTATTGGCACGGATTTCGATACTAGTATCAGCATCGGTACATCCCTAGTTTACAATGTTTGTGTGTTTATGTATGTGTGCTTCTGCGCGTGTGTTTTCTGTATTCCTGGTGCAGGTGTGGCCATCAGCCTATTGTATAGCATTTGGTTCTTCCTTACTCTTAAACATTTTGTGACAAATAAGATATGGATTATATATGTCTGTACAGTTGTAATGAGAAAATATGTCTGCTTTTAGACATAATATTATATTAGGTGTCAAAAGCTGCAACATTTCTGAGTTGACAAGCTGAAATTATCCATCCCTATAGAACCATCTAGTGAGCAGGGAGACAGAGGTCAAAAGTAGGAAATATATGTAGAATGTAAAAAGACGCTCACATAAACAACGCTACAACAAAAATGCCCCCCAAAAATAAATAAATAAATCTAATTTTGAGTATAGAGTAACACCTCACTAGCTTTCAGGGTTCCCCATAATTTTCACAATCAAATTAAAACTGTGACCAGCCCAACATGGCACCTGGGGCATGTACCTTGCATCTCTTGTGGTGTGCCCCAGGTACCGACACCGCAATGGGGTTTTTTTGCAGTCATGTATGACTCCCTACAAAATCTAAGATACCCTTGAGGAGTTTGACACTTTGGAGGGCAACTAAACATAGAATAGTCTTTATTATTCATAATTTCTTTGTCGGGGACAAACCCCTGATTGGACTGGAAATATTCCGGGTATGGAATTTGAGCTTGGGTTGACATCAGTGGTGTGGCTTTGACCATCTATCCTTCTTCCCATTCTTTCACCCTATCTCTCAGTCCTCCTACGCATTGATCCTTCTTCATAACTACAGTATGTTTATAGTCCACTCCTGCCATTTATTTTCTCTTCTATAGACTCACTTCACCCCTCACTGCTAATATGTAGAAAAATTTCACAATATCCACAAAATCCCTGGTGTTTTTTCTTTGACAGAATATCAAGCCTCACTAATTTTGTATAGTCTGGCACAGATCAGACTATCAGACTAGGTCAAATTGTTACTTTATTTCCTATGAGTATTATGTCTATTTCTTTGTGAATGTATCTTACTATGTACCTTGATGTCAGTTACACATTTGAGCAGTAGGTGTCTGTTTTCTATGACCTGTATCATGTTTTCCTGTGGAAGAACAAAATAGAGAAAAAACATAAATGGTCAGTCTAAATGTGCCCATAGACATAAGATGATTTGGGATTTGTGGAGCAATCCTGCAAAACCCCAGTCTGTTCTTAAAGTGCAAGTATACACAAAACATTTTTTAATGTTTTGGATAAAGTAGGGAAGTATTAAAAGCCCTGTCAGTTTATTTTTGATTGTCTGTACTCTATCGAAGAGATTTGCCTTCACTTCCCGTTGTGAAGACAGAATGGAAGTGAGGGAAATTCTGCTCTCAGTTGCCCACAAAATTATTCACTCCTTCGGAAGGTTTCCCCTCTATTCCTGCTATGGAGACACCAGTAAAATCTTAGCTTTCCCATTATTCTATTCTATGTTTTAATGACAACAGCAAACTAGACAAATGGAAAGAATTAATCTTTATAGTGGGACACTGAGAGAAGAAAAACCTGACAGGTACTAACCCATCCCCACTCTACCCAAAAGTAAAGAGAAAGTTTAGCCTAACATTAACTGTTTGCAAAAAAAAAATCTCTCACTCTCTCTATTTCTATACATACAGTATTTATATAGTATATACATTGTATTAATTTACTTTATATATTATCATTATGGTTATGTTTCAATACAATATATTCCATATATGTAGAATTTTTACAAAATTATGTCATATTGCATTCCATATTGTCCTATACTTTGTACTTTGCACGCTCCTGTGTGTTTGCTTGCTCAGCTTGTGTTTGATCTTTGGGAGGAACAGCCTGGTCTGAAAAACTCTCTACTTTGCAAGTCATGATTTGCAAATAATTATTATCAGTAATGATATCTATTAAAGTGGAACTACAGCTTAAAATGTTTAACTTTTCACTGGTCTCCATTCCCTGAAGCCCTCCCCAAGATCTTTAAAAAAAAACTTGCCTTTTTCAATGTAGTCTTCTTGCTGGTCCAACAAGGTCACTGGAGTACTTTTAGCCCAGGCTGCATGATGATGCTACCCCAGGGGGTATGTCAACAATAGGTTGAGTTTACAGAAAATGGGTAGAATAATGCTTACTATCATCCTGCCCAAAAAAAGATCAGCGACACTGGACAGAGGATGAGGAGGCTTTTTTTTTAACACAGGAGGCAAAAGGAGCAGAAAACAACAACAGAAATTTTTTTTGAGTTTTGCTTTAAGAAATGTTTATGTGAACACAGATTTTCATACATTGTCTAAAAACATCAGAATCCCAATTAAAATCTCCTAAAACCATTTTCTACTTTTTTTTTCTTAGGTAGAGAGTAAGATGAATTAATTTATATTTCCAGCCATATTCACTGACTTGTGACATTTCCAAAGTCAACAAACTTCTGCTGAAATCGGTATGAATTTATTGTGCCAACACTTCATTTTTTACACTAGGTCTAATTAAGATCTAGGTGTAAAAACAACATCTCAGTAGAAATAAAAACTTTACTGCTATGCCTTCCTTCCTCCCACAGTTTCATTCACCTCAAAATTTAAGATTAGTAGTTTTAAGGCACAGCTGCAATAACACTGAAAATAACCATATCCAAAACAGAGATCTGCTTCAAATATATTGCATACAGACTTTATAACTAAAAGAAATGTTATACTAAAGGAAAACATAAAAGATATTATTTATACAGGCTTCCCTCCTTCAACTGCAATGTTGGGGAGTGTATTCACAAGCAAAATGTATGTTAAAGTTGACCCTAAATAATGCACAGAAATTAATCAACATGCAATAGTAAACATAGTGTTAGAAATATCACGGTATATACACTATAATACAAAATTTGGGAAAAGTTATATATTTAAGAGTAAAACACCTAAATAATGCACAGAAATTAATCAACATGAAATATTAAACATAGTGTTAGAAATATCACGGTATAAATGGGGAGGTAGAAGGGTGTCAATGGAGTTAGGTGGGTCATGCGAGTAGCTAACTGAAGATCCGGTAAACATAATCTGAAAATTGTTCGGGGTTGACTATGAAATGTAGATGCTAAAATATGGACCAAGTAGTGAGATTAGCAGTATTTTAAATGTTGGTTGTCTGTGTGTAGATGTAAAATTATGTTATCGTAAATTATATTATTAATTATGTAATTGTAAATTATTATTATGCACTGTTGAAAAAATCTAATAGAGAGGATTTAAAAAAAAAAAAAAGTTGACCCTGCACTCCAATGAATGTCCACTTTTTTAGTGTGGCCCTCTTTATCCTTACTAAAATGCTTTATTACCCTTCAACCTTCAAATCTTTGAAGGAAAAAAATTAGATAATATACTCACCTTTCCCCTGGCTTCTATAGTGCAAGGGGTGATCACCCAGCCGACAAGATCCTGGGGAGCGCCGAGTAGCTCAAATCAAGCGGGAAGACGCTGCAGCATTGTGCAGGAGTGTCTTCTGGCAAGTTTTGGCCTGCTCAACATTCCCTAAAATCAAGCCCGAAGTATGAAGACACCAAGCTTGCCTAGGCACCACAGGCAGAAGCTGGGGAAATATATAGTAACTTTTTTCCTCCTCAGCTGTTTTATTTAAGTTCACTGCAGCAATTAGCAGTGAATAAGCAGACTTTGCAATTTAGGTGATAGGTCCACTTTAGTGCCTTATGTATTTATATGTCCTTGGAAACAAATAGAGAATAAGTGATTGTGAAGAAGAAAAAAAGAGGCAAGGAACTGAAAGACCTGTGTGCAAGAATGGAGAGAGAGAACAAACAATATTGGCTTCTGGGCGGCAGGTTATATCCAGTTACCATAAGATGCACAAGTCTCATAAAGCAAGCAAAAACTTCCCTTACCCTCCCTGATTGAGCCAAATCCTCCTTCATTTGTGTCTCACATGCTCCCCCTCCCAGACACTGCAGCTCACAGTGGGAGGGTTTCAGCAACAGAGACAGTTAGTTCAGAAAGCAGAGGGCAGGACTAGATGTGGTGCTGACTTACAAACTTCAGGCTTGTGAATCAGCGGTGACAATGCTGATAGCAATGCCCCCCGCAAACATTTTTTTTTTTTATCCCATTATAGTGCAAGCAGACACAGCCTACATTGGCAACTCTGCTCAGGAGAAGCGCTGCATCATTGCCACACCATCACAGGTAGATGCATTACATGGAATTTACTGGCAGAACCAATAGGTATTTGTGGAAATTTGCAGGGAGATAAAGAAAAAACGAAGTGCATATGCATTTATAATTAAAGTTTATCGCTATGCATTTTTTTTTAGGTTTGGATAGAGCAGGAAATTGTTAGTTGGGAATGGTTTTATTTATGTAATGCTTATTCAGTAGATATTTTTGTGATTTGTAGATTTTTTGCTGCACTGATCTTGATAGGTTCCCTTGCTCATAGGATTCTACGAGGGGAATGTTCAGCTTCATATGTTTTGGGGTTGGTATGTATCGGTAACTTCTGATATAGTTTCTACTGATGTAATTTTATATAATTCTTTTTCAGATAACCAGAGATATATCAATAGCCCCCTCTTTTGTGACTCCTTACGGCTTTCTGTTTAGGGAGATTGGGTTGGCCGCAGTTGCAAATAGTGATGGGCCGAACAACCCCCTGTTCAGTTCGAATTCGAACTGTAGAACATGGAAAAAGTTTGAATTTGAACTCGAACTCAATGCAAGTCTAAGGGGACAGAACTTTGAAAATCAATTGACCTCGTTTTGAAGGCTTATATGCAATGTATTGGTCATAAAAAAGGGTATGGGGATTCGGGTACTCCCTGGGGGACAGGAATCATTGAAAAAAAAACTTTTAACAAATACCGTTTTTTAAAGGAGCAGTGATTTTAACATCACTTAAAGTGAAACAATAAAAATGAAAAATTCCTTTAAATATCGTGCCTGGGGGGTCCCCTTAAACTACCTGTAAAGTGGCGCATCTGTACGATGTATAGAACCTGTTGCAGCAAAAATTACATTTATAAAGAAAAAAATGACATTTAAAAAGAAAAAAAAAATACCCGACCCTTTAGGTCTGGTAAAAAAGTTAGGAGGGACCCCATTTTTTTTTTTAAAAAAGGGAAAAAAAAGTGTGGGGTTCTCCCCAAAAGTCATACCAGACCCTTAAGGCCTGGTAGGAATTTTAAGGAGGAACCATCACCCCCAAAAATGGGGGGAGAAAACCTTGGGTCCCCCCTACAATTCCACACCAGACCCTTGATCCGAGCACAGGCCTGGCAGGGCAGGAAAGAGGGGGGGGTGAGCGAGCACCCCCTCCTCCCTGTGATACCAGGCCACATGCCCTTGGCACTGGGAGGGTGCTTTTCCAGGGTCGCTCCTGGAAAAGCACCGTGTCCCCGTGCCAATTATTTTTTTAAAAAAATGGATCCACCAACGTAATTCAGCGTCAATCACGACGTCCAGCATTGTCCACTACGACGACGTCTTGATTAAATTGAAAAAAAAAATATGTTTAGACCCAAAAACCACGGCCGCCATCCCATCTGCTCGCACCGAACC
>NW_017306294.1:1812744-1817444 GCF_000935625.1 Nanorana parkeri | reverse complement strand
CTTGATTAAATTGAAAAAAAAAATAGAATTTTTTTTAAAAACCACGGCCGCCATCCCATCTGCTCGCAACGAACTCCCGCCGCAGAATGGCATTTTGACAGATGCTGGCAAAATATGAACAATACAAACAATATAAACAATTATTAACAATTGGGCTGGGCCCTGATTAGGCAAAGTCTTGCACCTGACCAGGGCTCACGAGCACACCAGCGAACACCCTGACAGTTCGTGTGTTCGCCAAACCCATGAACTGCCGATGTTCGAGTTGAACTAACCTTCGACTGGAACATTGAGCCCATGCCTACTCACAAACACTGATTGGGATTTTAAATAATTTTTAACAGTTATTAGTCATTTGATCTATACCACAAAAGCCCCTCGTAGTTTCTCAAATATCTGTTTAATTATATTGTTAATGGGATGTTGGTATGCCCTGAAAGGGATTATATGACCTATCCACACCATCATATCTTCTTACTAAGTTTGTATTGCTGTCTGTGTCCCCATTGGGTAGATTCACCCTTCTTTGCCCTGCTGATCTGTCAGGAAGGTAATGCCAGATGGTGTATCCACACAAGCACCTGTGCGCAGCCTCACACACAGGATTGCTACTGACCGCACATAGGTGTGCAAGGGTTTATGCGGCTGTGTGCATGCTTCATGGTGTGTGCACACGCTTGTTGCTACTGTTGACCTCAATTTCACTATTTAAACTGGACAGCTGCATGAGGCCAGTGTTGACTTGTCTTGAACAGTACCTGCACATCTGTGACCTCTGTTTCTGACTGTCTACCTGATACCAACCTGGCTTGCCTTGACCTACTCTTGCTCATTCACCTGTTGCTGACCTCAGCCTATACCTTGAGCATGCTGCCTGCTCCATCTTTGCCTGATCTACTTTCTTGTTACTGACACCAGCCTGGACTCTGAACTTGCGGGCTGTCTGCATTCCGGTTGTGCACCCATATGCATGCACATGTTTACGCATGTCTGCCTACAGCCATATACAGCAGTTGACTTCCATGAGAGGCTGTAGGCAGCACTGGGGACTGCACTTGTTTAATCATTCACCTACTTGTTTAAACACTTTGTCACAGAATTGGGCATTGTAATGTGCAAACCAAGTTTGCATAACATATGACTCAACCCAGTTAAATAAAAATGATTTGCTTTTGCTGTTGTGTACAGTCACTGTAAAAGGAAAGGTTAGCTGCAGTTGGCAGGATAGAGAATTTGCCACTGCCTGATGAAAAAGGAAATGCCTGGCTAAGTGGTGATATCTGTAAAGAAAAAGTAGATAAGTGTGACAGCTCTATATCTTTAACCAAATTGTTGGATGATGACATCACTACAATCGACAATGGAATGTATTACAGCTTGTGTTTTGTGATACCGCTCAGGCATAGTACACTGATCGTCATTAGATCAGCTTGCAGATGAAGGTACAATTTCCATTTCAGGACTACAATAAGAATACCAGCCATTTGTAATTCTATGGAAGTAAACAAATTATATATTAAATTAGGGGTGCAACTCAACAGATAAGGGATGGGGCTTGGGTTTATTCTAGGTAACTTAGTAGTGTTCTCATTTCACAAGTAGTCTGAGCTATTTAGTGATGAGCATTAAAAGCAGAGGGCCCTGGGCCAAATACAGTTTAGCACCTTTCATTGGATAGCACAGAGGAGCAATAATAAAAAATAATTAAAGAGACAGACACTCAGATAACGTTTAGTGGGAAAAAGTGGCCACTGTGTTTATTAAGGGGTAACCCAAAATTTTAATAATGAACATTAAATAAACAAACAGGCCTGTCTTTAAAGGCACAGACCCAACCATATAACCAAAACAGATAACCATATCACAATGTCCATCCATGGCTAAACTGGATGACTAACCCCCACTAAAAAACACCATGATGAGAAATAAACAGCAAGCAGTGGGAAGCTGGGAGCCACAGTCTGGATCCTGTAAATGGTCTGGAAGCTGCTGCAGCTGGGGAGGTATAATAAGCTGTAAAATGCATGGCAAAAGGCCAGCCAAATTGATCAATAGGGTGCTGTTGCTGTGGGGAAATTTCCCACACACTTCACCAAAAGCGACCTGCAAACTAGAAGAGGGAGGAGGAAGAGAAGCATAGCACCCTCTGGACTATCACATGGGGTCCCCATATAGTGCTGGGATCCTAACATTCTGTTATTCAGTTGAACTGTTGAAGCATTGACTCTTGAATTTTCTAGGGGCCCATATAATACTAGTGTACCACCCCCCTAACCCCCTGAGGCCTGAGGTGGGCCCCCCAAAGGATAAGGAGGTCTGACATTTCACTCTCAGGGGTGAATCCTTAGCTGGTTTGTGGGATGTGATCAGTAAATTGGGCGCCAGTCACTTTAAGGATTTTTTTAGATGCTTTATTAAAGAACAAAGAGAGGGTATAAGATTTCAGACATCCATGGCAAAACTAGACAGACTCCAAAATTACCAATCCCTTCAGGCTTCTACAGTGCAGAAAATACTTCAGTAGAACTGGGATTGACACTGTGCCGTAGAACAGCTGAATAGGGATGAACATGAGATCTTCCCTGAAAGAGACAACAGACTTATTGCTGAGGTCCATGTCAGCTTTTTGTACCTTCAACAGTCATAGGGCTCCTCTGGTCCTCCTCCCCAGATAGTGCCAGACCATACCTGGGTCCACATGTGGCCTCCTCCGGGCTTGAGGCCTAGTCAGCTTCTCCAACCTTGTACATGTCACCCCCAGGCTAGGGCTGGGGCGGACTGAACCCCAGCACATGGCAATCCCTAAGTATTTATGCACTTCCCCAGCATGCACCACTGGTCATGAAACTCCTAGTGATTGGCTGGTGAGGCATAGACAATCAGGGACATTGACAGGGTGACAGGGTCACACCCCACTCACAGGTAGGTGCAATCAATAACAGAATACCTAGAATTAACCACATGATGCCTGACTACAAATTAGCCAGACTGATTACAGTGCCAGCAATACTAAATTTAGGTAGCCACTTCATTTAGGGTGGTATGGGCTACACTAGCAATCACTACATAGTTTAAGCTCACAAAGTTGTCTTACTTCAAAAGTGCCACCTTTTGCACATTAACTTATTGGCTAATCATGGCAGTCCCATGATCATGAACCAAGCATACTGAAACCCTGATAATTTTTTTAGTGCTTGCAGCGGCAGGTAGCAGCCTGGTCTCATAGCGGAGTGCCCCTACATGCTCAACATTGACTTGGCACAGGACTTTGCTAGGAGAATGATCATTTATAGATTGCTGTTGGGAAGGGGTTACAGGTTCACTGTGGCTTTGGGCAGACTAAATAAATTACAGTTATAGCTTATTTTACAAGAAGGGACACAGACTTTAATTTTTTTTGTATCCTCCTTCCTTATGACTATAATAGAATTATAGGGAATCATTTTAAGATAAGGGTCAGGAAGATGTGCTCATACACTCGCTAACTGGCCCTTGTCCAGCCTGACAGATAAGAGCTCTGCATAATGTTGTTTACACTGGACTGACAAAGCAATAGCACAATGCATTGTGGGAATCTGCATTGCTTCACTTGGCAGTTTTCACGTTTTGATAACATTTGTGTCCCAGCATTACCTCTCCCCAAAAGCCTTTCCACTGCAGAGAATAAATGTGGCAGGTTACTTTTTGCAGTTTGCTTCCTTTCAGTGTGTTTCCTGTAAAACATTGTAGTAAAACATACATTAAAAAGGTTACTTTTACTTTTAAAGAGGAACTTTACCCTTATCTTTGAAATGACAACAAAGACACCTTTAGAAATGTTTAGTAATGACAATCTACAAACTCATACGTCAAGATAATTGCCTGCTTTTTATTCTTTGCATACCCTTTTCTTTTTTCTTCCCCAGTCTTCTGTCAGTGGCCATTTTTACTAATGGCACATTAATCCATTTCCCTTTTCTTCCTGGAACTCTGGCACATGCAACTAAGACATGTGACCATGCAGTGGGCAAGATTTCCAGTGCCTGTAGGCATAAATGGAAATTGATTTACCCTGAGCTAGTGCCCTTAACTGCTGCGGGACCCGCCAGCTTTCACATATACAGAGAAGGACCCTGGCATTGCGTAAGGCATCAGAAGGGAATTTTAAAGGGCAACCTTACACAACGCTGGGGTCCTTCCCCTGCCTTTGCTGAAGCCATCGGTTCCTATATGCGCTGCTGGTCTTGGAACAGGAGAGTGCATTTTGTGCAGAATGCACCCTCCTTGCTAATGCCAGTGTTGTAGGTACCTGCACGGTGCCCCTCTATAGAGGTTGCCTGCAGGCACATGCCTACTCTGCCTAATGGTAAATCCAGCCCTGACCATGTACATCATTTCAGGGGGAAAAAATGCCTTTCCCTGAGATCTCGTAAGATTACAGATGAGATTTTCCAGCAATGCTCTAGTGATCTTCCAAGGAGGCAACGCTTTGACACAGGCTGCATCACTAATACCCAAGAGGACCAGGAAGTGCAAAAACAGTAATTGTTACTAAAAGAGAAATAGGTTTGTTTAATGAATGCAAGATGATTCAAGAGCTGCACACTGATTTGATTTGTAGTGAAAGTGGGTCTGCTTTAAGTAAAAGTTTATGAGGTATGATATTTCCCACAGGTGTTTTAGCCCTAGTGTGTGTATATATATATATATATATATATGTA
>NW_017306294.1:1787056-1812694 GCF_000935625.1 Nanorana parkeri | reverse complement strand
ATATATTATTTTTTAACTTCATACTTACACAATATTCCATGCTTACCCGGCTGGTGATTATAATTTCTCACACAAAGCACCTATTTTTATAAGCCTGTGGTATTTTACGAAGAAGCGCTCCAGCTACTGCAGAAAAGTTTCCTTCTATGTGGTGCATAAAGAGATTATTCCATAAAGCAGAGCAAAGACCAGTGATGGTTACAAATGCTAAGGTATGTTCCTTACATTTATTAGAACTGAGGAAGCCACTTGGATGAGTGGTGAAATGACTTCAAGATTACAGAAAAGGTCTATACGCATGTGACTACTCCTAGTTATACAATGACCTGGATAAATGCAGACCTTTACAGGCATATACTATCAGACCTCATACTAGTGAGTCAGATTTTGATTTGCTGAAGTCGGTTCAAAACTGCACATTTCTGTTTTCCACATTAAACAAAACTGATAAATACTTGTAGCTTACAGATATAGAAGAGGCAATGAACCAAAGCTCCACAGTTCTCACACTGAAACTGTCAAGGAATGAGGAAATGGTTGCATGTTACCAACCCCAATGATCACGTTTTTATTTGATGGAGGTTCCTCAATCTAGAATTTTCTAAAAAAAAAAAAACAGTTGGCAGTTTTCATTATATTAGTATATTAACAGAACTATATTCAAAGAATGTGGAGACACAAAATTACATTGCAGTATGCAATTTATGTTAAGTTGTATTATGAAATAGCACTATAAAACATTTTTTCTTTTTAGTTTTTTAGCACACTCATATAAAGAAAGAACAAAAAGGTATTGCTTCACATAAACAAATCAGTTTTGTCTTAACAGCCATTGTATTGTTTATTGGGACAATATATTGCTGGTTTAACTGTCACATTGTTAAATTTCTCTTCTGGAACATGCATGCATGTGTAAAAAATCACGTAATATTATCCAGCTACTCAGTCTGGTCTAACCCATAATAACATTTAGAAAATCACTCTAGTTAACATTAATCTAATTTTCTAGTTGTCCCAAAGAATATTGCAACATTTATTTATGGTGCTACCCTGTCAGGTGCCACTGGATAGATGGGTCCTCCTGCCACTCCATGTGATGACCTGCCCTGTACCTAGAACCGAAACAGGAAAAAGCCCTGGAAGTGAAATTTGGCTTAAACAAATGTAATACAGAATTCATTAGCTTGGTATTGAACTATGGCACAGCAATACCAAGGCAAACACAGCTCAGTAGATTGTAGCAGTATAGTAGATTGTAACAGTAGAAACTTTATGGGGTCATGCTTATATATCCCTTTCAGTTCCCTGACCAAGACACTGGCCAGCGGAGCATTATCTACAATATGATGGCTTTGGGGCCCTTTAACTCCTTGTGGAGAGCTCACCCTCAAATAAGAGTACTTGTAACTCACTGAAAAAAAAAATCAGCACTGCAGTCTCCTTTGGCAGAACTCCACTTTCAGCAGCATAGAATCAGCAAACGACAGTCAACAAACACAGTAATGGCTAATAAAAAGCAAATCCTCAAAATATTTTTCCAGCAACCCCGCTGCAAAATGTAAGTAACTTAGGCTTAGTCACAGTTTTGTATCTTCTTGAGATATACAACTCTTCATTGTTCATTGGTTTACTGATCAATAGATCAATAGAATATTACATAACCATTAGCTATTTAGAAACAGTGTTAGAATACACATTACTGTGTTTATAGCAACAACTTCTGCAGTATATATTTTCGGTCACTAGACGGCAGTGTTTTTAAGTTCTGTTATCTATGGTATATACTCTGTTGTATTGAATAAGGTAGAAAATAAAGCTGTGGCTTCCTTCCTGTTTCCAAGCCATGAGCAGCATGCATATCAGACTGTGTGCTTGTGTTTCTCTGTGAGGCTGTGCAAGAAGTTCCAACAAACAGATCAATGGATTTTATTACACAATTACTGCAGGATCCTGGGCACACCATTATGTAGTGGACAAGCACTACTACATCTCAAAAGTAACATATCATGGTCAACACTACAAATACTGATAATAGACTATAGGATAAATCTGACTGTATTGTAACAATTCTTAAAACGCTTCTATTTATATGTGTTAGTACAGGATAATCCTATGCTTAGAGGTGCTCTCTTTGGATGCTGTGATCCTTAACAATAAGCAACTTGTGTGAATTAGATTTATCATAAACATTCATTTTGCAAATGTACCCATAGACAAGTACATCAATAGAAAATATGACTTTATTTCGAGTGATGTGGGTACGCCTGTCACTACTTTCACTCTTAGGACTTTTCTACCACCTCTTCTCATGTCATATGTTCTTTAGGGTCCTTCCCCCATCCTAGGTCACGGATGTTTCACCGGTTTAACTGGTAGAGAGGGCAGTCTGGCCTTAGTACACAGCTGTCACATCTGCTGTAATCGTAAAGCACGATTAAGACTGTGAAACCTCCCTACTCTGCAACTGCATAATTATTTAAAATGTAGTCACTTGCAAGTGACCTCTTTGTTCCTACAACTACTTACTGTAATGAAGCATTGTAAACCATTCTCTTTACTATGTATGTTCATTATAAAATTTCAATAAAAATATTGAGACAGAAAATATGACTTTAAACATGTGAAAGTTGAAATGTGTGTTGTTTAGTAGTTAGTACTGTTGCTTTACAGCACTAGGTCCAAGGGTTTCACCGGGAACCTAGTCTGCACATGTTCTTACCATGCTTGTGTAGGTTTTGTACACATTCTGCTGTCTCCTCTAACAATCCCAAAACATATCATAGAATAATTAGCTCCTACCCAATGGACCTGGTAGGAGCATGAGATTGTAAGGTCCTTTGGGAGTGGGCACATATGTGAATGGTTCTATGGTTCACTGTTATGATAACGTTGGCTACATTAAAGCATTTTATTTGAGGTTTGGTATATTTCTAAGGTCAGGTTTTCCCTGTTTTCTTATAACAGCACATTGGTCATGACTTGTAAGAGCGAATAAAACAGTATGTATGTGTTGCTATGTTTATTCACACTGTGAAAGGTGATTTATGTGACAGTTGAGATAAGTAAAAGTAACATGCAGATTCTTTTCATTACTATTAATATTAATGGTTTCAAAATTACTTAAAGGAAAATTCCACTTTTGTAAAACAATAAAAACAATATATTTATAGAGGCAGCCTGAGGTGGTTGCCTGGTTGCCTCAGGCCGCATCTCATTTGGGGGTGGCCAGGTGGTGGTGGGGGCAACCACAGCGTCCCAAGTTGCTATGAGTGTCTTCCCACCCAGCTCAGTGACGTAACTGATTGCCAGGAGGTGAGCAAGAAGGTGAGCAAGAAGATCTGGCTTGCATCCCCCTAAGCATCTAGCAACCAGTGACGTTAGTGAGCTGGGCAGGACGCCGGACAGAGCTGCTGACAGCCCCCCTCCAAACGACAAATCAGCACAACAACCCCCAAAGTGGCACCATTTCCTGGCAGAGGAGAATACCTTATGAACAGCCTTTTATTTATATATATATATATATATGTATATATATCACCCCCTGTGTAGGTTATTGGCTCCCTGCTTTTTTCCAACACTCTACACAGAACGTAAGCTCAAATTTTAGTGTTGAATCAGTTTTTATTAGCATATTTAACAGTATTCAAACGATCCGTATCAAAATACAATAATATAAGAGAGACAATAATAGAAGAATAAAACATCTGTGATCTGGCAGTGATATCCGGTAAGGTCATTTTAGGCATTCGCTGCAGCAGGCTTTTTTTCTCTAGTAAAATAATTTTCCATTTAGGTTTATGCCTACACCTTTTTAGTTCCAACTCTGAGATTGATATTGGTGCTATGGTAAAGGCAGACCCTCCTACTAAGCAGTTAGTTTGAGTAATGCCACTGACAAAGCCTATATAATAATCACAGAAACTGCAGAGGGTGTAAAGTAAAGCTAGTAAAAATCATTGCAATGTATATAGCCCACCTGGAGGGGACTGTTCTTGCTCAATAAGACTAGCAGGGCTTTTCACAAAAGGGTGAAGAGTTTGGAGAAGGTAGGAGAAGTGAACAATCTCGGAATAAACTTCACCCTTTAGTGAATAGACGTGTATTTTTTTGTAGTAATATTACCTATCCTAACCCAGGATTGTTCCCCTTTCTCCTTGCACAAGCTTTCTATGTGGTTTTATGTTCACAATGCCATTACAGAACCAAATAACTGATAATACTGCATGCTGCTTATTAATGTGTATTTGCAGCATAGAATGACTTTTTGCATGTTTTACATGTATTGTACATTGACTAGCAACAAGCACTGTCTGTAGTGTTCACCATAGACATGCATTAGAGTTCATTATCTGTAGACTTAAAATATCTGATTCCACCAAAAAACAAGTTATGAGTTCTGAGGTAAATTATAAATATTCAAAGTTAATGAACCATTGCAAATATGCTTCTAACAAAAAATCTACTGCAATAGTGAAGGACAGCTATATGCATGCTGGTAAACTTATGGTTCATGGCAAGGTATCAAAACAAAAGTTGTGATAAAACGATTTCCAGGAATTTATCATTTATGTAAATCATTACCACCTATGCCAAACTTGGTGACTGGCCAGCACCAATTGGTATGTAGACTGCTAATGCATCACAGAGGATGACAGCTATAACTGTGAAGGGTGACCTCTACAAAATCCTTTCTTCATCTTTATAGTCACTTAGCAGTAAAAAATATGCACTTCTGTCAGGAAAGATCACAATATAGGAAATGTGTGACTATATTTGGTGGAGCCACCATAAATAAAATCATTACAGAACCAACCAAATGTCCACTCTAATTTAAAGCAGTGGTGGTACAAAGTTTATATGGCAATAGTTTTGCCCCTTCTGGGTTAGAAGCAATACCCCGTACTTTGCACTCTGCAGAATAGTTAACATCTGTAGAAATCTTATGGAACATCTGGCCGTAAATTATCAGCATTAATGAGAACTAAATTGAACAGCAAAGGAAAGCCAAAAGTAGCCAAAGGAATATTGCTGTTTCGTGGAATAAGGAAGCAGTGTTAATAGATGTCTAGCCCCAAGAACAAAAATGTAATATATTTCAGCTCACCAGTCTTTAGATGTGGTCACCAAAATCACCAAAATCCACAAAAGGGAGGTAAAGTTTCTCCTAATTAAATCATGATATTAGGCATGTAGAGTAAAGTTCTGTGAGTAAAGAGGTCAAAGTACTGTTTTATCCAGGTAGATGTGTTTATTTTTGTTTGTTTATGTGTGAGTACGTGCATTCTGCTGTGTGCACTCTTATCCTAGCTAAGGGAAAATGAAGTCAGTTAATGATTTTCAAAGTTGAAATCTTTTATTTGCTTTACACAGTGGTTGGAGGATTTTTATGAAAGGTAATGATACATTTATATCCCACAGTTTATCAAATAATTACATATACAGTATTACCACATACTCAACTAAAAAAGCCTCCACAAACTATTATGAGAAAAATACAAATATGTTATTTTTTGTTTCAGAGCGTTTAGGACAAATATTTCCCAACATTAAAGGATGACTTCACCTTTTGCAAAAATTAATGAAATGCATAATCAACCAGCTGTCCTCCGCTCACCGCCATTACACGTTCGGACGGCTGTTAGCTCACGGCCGGATCACGTAAATACACTTAATTTTTTTCGCTAGGGGGCGCGCGGGCAGAATCCCCCTCGGAACGTAAACAGCCGGTACTGGCTGTTACATGCCAGCTTTCCTGATAGAGAAGACAAAAAATACAGAAGCGCACTACCAAGTAGTGACTGAGCAAGAAAAAATAATAAGGGAATAATGGAATGAGACTTACCAGGGTGTGGGTACTAGCACGTTGTCAGCGGCGAGAATACGATGTCAAAGGGGATTTTTTGAAAGGATTTTGGATTTAGTCACTACTTGGTAGTGCGCTTCTGTATTTTTTGTCTTCTCTATCAGTAAAACGTTGGACACCCCGGTCCGCAATTTTAGGAGCCGCACACCTAGTGCCGCAACCGACATTTGTTTACCCTCACCTCAGGGGCAGCGCTGCATTAGAGGACATTTCTCCCAATTTTTTCACATGCCAGCTTTCGACTGGCTCTATGAAATGTGTGTGTGTCCCCCTCCGCTGCAGCCCCGCTCCGCTCTCCCACGCTGCTGCCGGTTATCCTGGGTGCCGCTGTCCCCCCTGCAAGCCCGAGACAGGCACAACAGCTGCCTGTAATGAGGAGGAGGAGAGATCAGCATTCCCCCACCGTTGATCTCTCCTCCGTTCTCTCTAAAGGCGGAAGCGATGTGTATTATATAACTTCCGCCTTTAGCTGTCATTTCTTTGGCTGCTATAGCCAAAGAAGAAGCTGGAGAAGCAGATTGTGGCTGCTGCATCAGCTGTGATCTTGGTTTTAAACACATTAGCACAGGATGTTTAATTACATACATCGTTACTAAAGTGCTTAATATGGTTACTAAAAAGAAACATTTTTTATTCAAGGTGAATATGAAATATTGCATATTTTGTATTTTTATATGTGGTTAGCAGGTAGAACTCTGGGCTCCTGTCAGGGTCTGTGTTTCTGCTTTGCCTGTAGATTATGGATCTCAACAGCTCAAAGCACAAAGATCTTGTATATACACATACACACATGAATACAGTATATATATATATATACACACGGTATATACACACACATAAAACATAAGTTTAAGAATTATTATTAAACATCCTCTTCATAATGAAAAAATACAAAAACCACATAAAATAAAGGCGGTGACGAGGTGGGGGGATGATCCGAAGGTGAGCTTCTGCCAACTGTCACCTAATGCCTCTTTTGCTCCTCTTTTATAGGTACAAATGAGGTATGAGCCTAAACTGTTAGAGCTGAGCGGATGGTCATGGGGCCACGTGAATCCTGCATGAGTACAGAAGAGAGGGATACACAAAATATCCAGAATATCTAAAGCTTCCTGGTTGCCACCATCCCATGATAGGAGCTTCACATATATTCTGGTCCTATCTCATCACCACTACTTTAAAATTATCAAAAGCCTGGGCTACTTCTGAAGTGGATTATAGTACTTGAATATGGCATATTTTATGTCTAGCACATCTTGTTGCACATTTTACATCTTAAATGTATTGTATGTATATATTTATACTTTCAATAAAAGCAGATTAGATCAACAAAAAACATAAATTCTGTTTGGTTATAAACAAAAGGATACAGCACAACCCGTGTTTCTGCTTGTACTGGTAGTAATATCACTCTTTGAGCTAATCATTCTCATTTTTATTTTTAAACCCCTCTCTTTGACAAGGCAAACTGCGATTCTGAGGAAGGGGGTATGCCCCTGAAATGCGTAAATCCAGCCTAAAAGCAGTCGGAGTGGAACATTCCTTAGACACTAATCTTGTGGGCTCTTATTGAAAAGCGTGACTGAAATTTCATAATTGTGAGTATTTATAACCATTTCTATTATTCAAATAAAAAAAGATTTCACACAAGGAGGTGGCGCTTTGTTGCTTTTGTCTTTTATGCATCTGATGAGAACCCCCAGAGTCTCTTTGATGAGCAGCCTCTCCAAAAGATGTGGATATTTTACAAGAAAGACTACTCCTGGAGGATTGTGTGATGGTAATCATTAGCGCCAAGAGTTAAATTGACTTTTTCTGGAAGTTGATTTGTTTCTTAAGTTATATATTAATTTGGGGGAAATGAATAAGAAACCTAGGGGTAAAATGGAGGGAATGCATTTGGAAAATGTAAATGCAGAGCAGAGCACGTTTGGAATTATAGTTCACAATTCTATCAGGATTCTTCTCTGGTAACTGATATGGTATAGGACAGCTGCCTTGCTTACAACATATGGGCACCTTATTAGTGAAACATTTGCTGCTATGAAACTCAATATCGATGTCAGCTTTACACTTTTCCTTTATTCATGTTTGAACTCTTCAGCACATCTTAAATGTCCCTGCAGTGGTTTACATGCTGATGGTATCTTTTTTGTTTTGTTTTGCTTAACAACTCGGCCATTGCCATGTATCCACCTTGAGAAAAGAGCATTAGCTGTTTTATAAAGTATATTGACATACCATACGTAGACTTGCATCTTTTCAGGTGTACACTGCAATTGACAAGGCTATCCAGGATGTTCTGGAATGCTGCTACATTACACTAATTTTGCATGAAATACGTTTAGTACAACTAATCACATACCTCCTGGATCTTACCTCCAGAGATCCAGGAGGACACTTTTTAGCAGAGAGTAGCATGACAGAGGATAGGCCCCCCTTTACATTGATCATGGAGAATAAATATGCAAAAAATTATGGGCTGAACCCACAAGTGCTTTTTTCTTACCTCTACTTCTTTATACCAGCAAAATTACAAATGCAGTACCGGTAATTTAGAGGTTGAATGGAAGGTTTAGTGTAATACAGTATAACAATTCTGGTATTTAAATTGTGCATTTTTTATAGGTCTATTAATCAGACTAAACAGGAGAAAGAGGGACAGAAGAATTAGTTACAAAGGGGGCATTTTGTACTTTTTATATAATCAGTAGGAGAACAATGGGGAAAAACACTGACCCCATAGTTCTCCTTTAAGGCAATTCCACTTTATTAGTAGACATAATATGGTGAAGACCGAGGCTAGTGGGGACACTGTTAATCCTTTTTCGGTATTGAAGGTTTGCATGTATTTTGAAATTATCATCCAGGCCTCATTCGCACTTTAACTCCTATATTTAGCTTTTCTAAACTCAGTAGAAGTTTCATAGGAAGTACAAACGAAGTTTATGCTTCGCAGATTGCTTTTTCCTGCATGAAGTTGTCTTAACCACTTGCTGCCCGGAGAAACTTCTTACATTTGCACACACATGATAAAATCTACATTTTTGGCTATAAACAGCTTCAGACCTCAAAGAATATTTTCTGAAAGCAGAGGTCCTGTAGAATAAAAAGATGCTAGTTGCAATTTTTAATGTTGCACGGTATTTGCACAAATGTTTATCAAACAAGTATTTTTAGGATAGAACACAGTAAAATGAAATTTAGTGCACGGAAACAGAATATAATACCCAATTTTTTTGTAAAATATAAAAGATGGGGTCACGTCGGGTAAATAGATACCAAACATGTAAAGCCTTAAAATTGCGTGCATCCGTGTGCACAGTGACACTGGAAGTGATATAATGCACAACATGCTGATCTCCCTCCGATCCATCAGGGGAGACCCACTATGCCGGTCCCAGGCTCGCACGGGGGACAGAGGTGCCCGGGAAGCCGACGGCGGCACCGGTGGCGGCGGGGGACACATCACCGCACCGTACAAGCGATCCACGCCTGTACAGACGCCGTAACGCTTGTATTTAAACAGCAATCGTCTGCTGTTTAAAACGCTACAAGGACACAGCAGCGACAGCAGCTGTGTTCATGTTATAACCACTTGCAGCGAATGACGTGTATTTACGTGAACGTGCTGGAAGTGGTTAAGGCTCGCTTACATGTTGTGTGTTAAGCCACGTTTAGAGCTTCAAACCAGATCCCGGATGCACAGAATTCTATCCTTGCAAAACGCATTTAAACCGAATGCAGGTATACGCAAAGACTGAAGGATACCATTTATAATTAATTATATGCATTTATATGTGTTTAGAAATGTGATTTAAACCCATATAAATGCAGGATTGACACTGCCAGTGTGAGGCCTTAGTGCTTGTTCATACCATGTCCATTTAGCTGCATTTTTCTAAACACCATTGCACAACTGCAGCTGGATGGACACTGTGTGAACAAGCCTTTACTGTTTTCCTATCACAGTGAATATTATAGCAAATTATGCTTAGATAGAGTTCAGTGTCACATGCTCAACAATCATTTTCAAAGGGGAGTCACAAAGTAAAGTCCAAATTGCCTTCATGTCCTACTTGTTACAGTCACACGAGCACGTTGCATTGGTGTGCACTGAAAAAACCCAGCACATGCTGCATTTTTCTGCATCGTATAAGAAACAACTATAGCGCATCACAAAGTGCTGCTGCAAATAGTGTTAAGGGACTATAAAGTTTATCAAAAACAAGCACTTGTATGCATTGTGGGACATAGTGTGTGTGCACAACATAAAGCCTAACACGTGCTCCACTGGTGTATATGGGCCCTAACCCTACCTCTCTTTAGTCACAACAAAATAAAAAGTTTGAGCTGGTGTTGGACTTTTAAAATACAAATTAAAAGTTGGAAAAAATACTTTTTTTAATGTAAATGTGTAAATAGGGTAAAAAAAAAGACAACTTTGCCTATTGATTAAAACAAAAGCATGCAATTCCAAGTCAAACGAAATCATTGCCATACAGAAGAAGACATTTCTTCCTGTCCTTTTGTCATACTATTAGACAGAATGAAACATTTACTTCCAGCTAAAGGCTGTAGACATAATACATCTGATTAGGAGACAGAAGAAAATAGATGTTTTTTTCCAATGCACAACAGACAAAATGGCATTCTGCACAATGGAAAAGCATAGACAGCAACTTCCTGAACAACTTATTGTTACCACAATTCACTATCACACCAAAAGGAATAAAGACCTCAGACCAGACACAGGAAGAGTCACTCAAAAACATTCAAAAATGAAAAGTACAAGAAGAACAAGAAGGAATCAGCCAAGGTGGTTTAATACTCCCTACAGGGCTCATTGTGCCATCTCATAGGTAAAGTCTTAGGGCCCAGTCACACTAAAGAGATCCATTGCAGAGCATCAATCCATACGAGTTAATGCGCTATTTTTATTTATGTTAACATGCCTTGCATTAAGGTAGCTCATTCATAATGAACACCAATGCACTACAACCGATGAAAAAATCTGCATGACCCTTTTTTCAAAACGCAGCACACCGCAATGTATAGTATGCGCGATGTTAGGATGTACACCTTGTGTTAGGATGCCTTCGCAATGAATGGTACCGCAATGTGGAAGACATATAGCAGACTCATTGCCACAATGCACAAGTATGAATAGACCCTCAGTAACAAAATAAAGCTGGGCCATTAAAAATGTGCATATGATGAAAAATTTACAAACCAAGGTTAACTAAAGCGATAACTATATGTCAAAATTACCGCGCCCCCCCCTTACTCCTCTACCTTTGGCCGCTTGGTTAGACCCCAATTAAGTACGTAACTCAATTAGTTAAACTCGTCAAGAATCCTGCTAAAAAAATGTTAATACATCCACTCGCGGCGCAAGTGAACCTTCAGCAGTCTTCTTTCCACTCACACTGTAAGATCACACAAAGGGCAGCTCCCCAAGGTGAGGGAACTTTCAGATCTATGCAGAGAGAAAATACAAAGAGCGTCCAATCTATGTGAAGGACCATTTATTAATGAAGGGGGCATGCCCCTGAAACGCGTTAACCCAGTGGGCACAGTGCCGGCTGGAAGGTAGTTTGTAAGCGTGTCCTCCTTATAGTGGGAATTATCTACATGCAGAAAATAATCTTGACAAGCGGGCTACCAGGGACGCAACAATTAAAGCCCTCTGGCAAACTCTGTGCTGATCTAGGAGACATGCTAGAGCTGACTGGGGTAGGGCAGCACTCCTACCCAGCATTCAGCATAATTTTCACCTCAATGATGCAAAGGAGCACTAGAAAAGATTAGGCTACTCAGTGGAAGAGTCTGGCAACACTGTCAGGAATGTCCCCCATGCCTCCCAGCACACCTCTAGAAGGGCATGACCCAGGGTAAGTCAGTGGCAGGCACACATTTTCCCTGTGTGCTGCAACTTACACCTATATACAGCCAGAGTGCCTTGTCAGTAGGGATAAGGTTCAGGTTCTCTGCTACCATGGGTTCAAGGTGAATCCTGTGGGTTTGAGATTCATGGTCCCAGCGAATTTATGTGCAGATTTGTCCAGGAGAATTTTTTAAACCATAATGTACTGCATGGCTTTTGAACAATGGCAGACAGGCTTAAAAGGGCCAGTAAAAGGAATTCTGGATACGCCATCACCTTCACTATAAAGGGGGGAACAGAGCAGCCATAGTGTCAGTGTATTGGAGGCTGCTGTAGAAAAAGCTGACAAACTGACATAGGGAGGGATTAGAGTGGGTTAGGAAATTGTACTTTAGTTCTGATTGCTAGCTCTTTGGAGAATTAATCCCTTTGCTGCTGTCCTGTCCATAGCAAACTGTTTTTTTTTTTTTTTTTGCTACAAGGCTTCCCTTAAAAAAATAAAGTGCGCATTATTTAGAATATTTAGATATTTTTTTATTGTATGTTGATAGGGCCTTTTTCTTTTTTTCTTTAGGTTAACGCCTTTTTTTTTCTTCACTAAAAGGCTTCTATTGAACACAAAATCAGGCTGTTTGATGTTTAGTATTTTGGGGTTTCTTAAATGTTATATTAAAATGGCCTTTTTTTGTTAGTGTCCGTCAGTTCTTGGAGATGCCTTTTGTTTGCAGCATGCAGATGCGTTGTTCGAAAGAAAAATAAAACTCAGTGCAATAACAGTGTGCATCTAATCCACCTCAAGTTATATCAGTCATATTCACCACACTCCCAATACTAAAATTAAAGTTAGGTGTACTTTGCTTAGGACTATCAACCTCTATTAAAGCTGTCCTGCTGCTGCCCAAATTTACACTGCTGTATTCCCTGAATTGTTTTAATTCTTATAGTAAAATCACAGCCTGTGCTCTTTGTCACTAGTAAATTTGGGCCAGGCCTTGCTCTGTTACTGTTCTGTTGGGGCTAATTTTACATTGCTGTATCATCTGCCATCTTTTTATTCTTAATATTCTGATTTTTATAGAAATTGGCCAGAGACAGAACAGTTTTGCATCAGTAAAAACAGGTACAGACTCAGCAAACTATCCCAATGGAAATAAAGATAGCATCTGTGGAAAATCATGTATTGTGGAACATGTTTTACTCTGGTACCTGGAAAAAGTTACCAGAAACATGTTGTGGTCCAATATATGATTTGCCACTTGTGCCATCTTTTGCTTATTTTCACTGAATCCATGGGATTGTATGCTGTACACCCCATCAACACCCATCATACCATAACAATAAACCTAAATAATAAAGAAAAAACACAAACAACAAAGATTGTGGAAAAACTATAGGCCATGGGTTTTAATCAATTTTAACCATAAAATAGACTTTAACCTCTATTACCAAACAGACATATTGTTAACTATTAACAGGCCACCATGCTTAGTCATCAAGACACAAGCAACAATAACTTACTTACACTAACCAAATTACCGTTTACCAACCACTGTCCATCCACTAAGTGGGCGATGTTACCCCATAAAGATTGACTGTGACAAGGGAAAGTGGAGCAAAGGGGAGGGTGGGCAGGAAGCTGATCAAAAGGTCCAAAATGAAGGCTGAAGATAATCTAGAGGTGAGTCCAGCTGCCGGTCCTGAGGTAACAGCTGACCCTGCCCAGTGACAGGAGAGACTATAGAGGTGAAAGGTTACATTCATTGGCCAGCTTGTAACCTGAAAGACAAATCAGAAAGAAACAGCAAAGCAGCCCAACAGAGATATGTACTTAACAGTCACCACAGACCTTCTTTTGAATATAATTATAAAAACACATGGGTGATAAAGGCGACAATCCCATGGGGCCATTTTCAAATTTTTTTCTTTCGCGGTCCTAACATTTCAAGCCAGCACTCTACACAGAACTTGTAGTTCATCATCTACTGAGAGTTGCACCACGGTGGTGACAGGCTTTGTGTCACATAGGGATGGGCAATTACACCAAAGTCCATTGTCAGACAGTAAAATGCTTGAAGTAAATAAAAGTGTAAATTGGAGCACACAATTAACATTTCATTTCAATCAATGTTGCTTACATTTTGACTAATATTATTAAACAGGATTTATATAGCACCACAGTGACTATAATAAATATTTAATTTGTACCATTTAACCAAAATGTAGTAAGTTTAAGAGACCTGTAATTGCAAATTTTGGGCAGATTGTAATGCATGTCCATTTATAAAACTTGTTCAAATCCTGCAACATCCACCCGAATGCTAAACCCTTCAACCCACATATGATAAATATATACATGGAAATGCAGTTTTTATCTTGCGAACAGTAGACAGATGAAGAGCGCACAACTCACGAGATGAGAATAATGTAAAGTATACACTAATCTTCCATTGAATACACCGCTCTCACATAATAAGTATTTCTAAAAACAAAAATGGATGATTTACAGTCAATGTGGTCACATGTATAAACACAATACCATTCATTAGCAGTACTTTAACTGCTGTAACCATCCATGCATCAATGGTCTCACGGAAGCACAAACACACATAATAAAATATCCTTCCTTTGTGCCATCTTTCACACAGTAGATGCATTTATATCAAAGTACTATAGTAGGTGTACACCCAAAAAAACAAACAATTGCTTTATTACAGCTGTGCTGAGAAGCATAACTGATGGATGCCAGCACCAGCGGGTGCTGCACCCAGTGAAAACATCCGTGGGTGTACTTTGGTCTAGCTCACTGGATTCCTAAAAGAAGATGTTCACAAGATGATGAGTGATTGACCACTTCAAAGTAGCTTGTGTCCAAGTTCACCATATCTTCACACTTGCTCAAGATCAGACAGGTGCAGAAAAGGCTTCTTTCATTTCAGTTGTGAAGGTGAGGCTTTTAATACATTATAATAAACTGTACGCAAAGCAAACATTTTCCTCTGCAACATCAGACGACAAAAATAATTCCCACACATTGTTTTAAAAAATTAGATTTGCATAGATTTAGACATACAGTATGTGCATAAAAAATGGCAAACCTGAATGTGACAAATAAAACAAAATTAATTTGTTAAATAAAGGAGAACACTGCAGTGAACTTGTAGAGCAGAGTGGGAGGAAGCAAATATATGAACAAGTTCAACAAGAAGCACATCCTTTTCCACATCCTGAAACAGCTCTATGCATGTAAAGAATTATCCATAACCTTAAAGTGGAACTCTGCGCAAATCAAATCTTAACCCTTGCACTGCAAGGGTTAAGTGCTCATTTTGCCCAGGGAGCTAAAATAAACAGAGATATACTCACAGGAACTGCGATCCCAGCTCGCTATTAGACCAGTCTCTTCAGCCTCACTTCCCCTCCTCTTTGGTGGTCTAAGGTCTTGTGAGTCATCATGTCCAATACAATGTATTGGACGTGGGGATGCCAAGGGACATTCAGTCACTGGAGCGGAGAAGAAGGCAGGCTGGAGGGAAAGGTGTAGGAGTCGGCTGGGATCATGGTTTGGGTGAGTATAACTTTGTTATTTTAGCTCCATAGATAAAATGAGCACTTTACCCTTGCAGTGCAGAGATAGCCCCAGTGCAAGGGTTAAGATTTGATTTGTCCAGAGTTCTGCTTTAAAATCTCCTGCCTAAGGGCTCATGCATATTGAAGTATTAAAATACATCCATCTATGGCGGACCTTCTCTCAGCTGCTGGCAGAAAAATCAAGTGTAAAAAATGCAAGTTTTGGAGCGTAATTACGATCACGGGTGTTTATAAATGTATGGCATATGCATTCTAGTGGCTAGAATACATTAATATTCTAGCCACTTGAATGAATTTATGCGCAACCATGTGCATTTACGTGCATCTACACGCATTTACTCATGTATGCATGTAAATTGTGCCAGTACTCTCTTATCTGAACATATTGGCACAAATTGGCTGAAACAGAGCTGCCTTCGGAGGCATACAAAAAAACAATAAATGCCACTAAAAGCTTACCTTTTTTTTCTGCCCATGTGAATGAGGCCGAACAAACATGTACAGGCAGTGAACAGCAGAGGACAACTGGTGCACAAATTGGAAGCAATACAAGCATTATTACCGGACTGTAGACATGGAGATCACCCAATGAGAGGTTCCTCACCACACTTTTCTGGAGTTCACTGTTAATGAAGACATTGATTTTAATAGACATTCCACTTAATACTATTTTTACAGTTCTAAAAAAATGAAGAGAGATTGCATAACTCCTTGAAAATCAATTGGTAACAAAGATCCAACATTCCAGTTAGCAGGCTGGGGGTGGAGAAGATTCCAATATATTCCTTAATCTGTAAGTGAGGTCATCCACCAGGTTGTGATGTGTAATGAGGCTGTGAAAATCTCAGGAATGAATGGACAAATAAATACAATTTTTCAATAAATATTTGGTGTGCTTGTCCACCAAAACATTAAACTGTAGGTTCCCATGCTGAATTGATTTCCTCCATCGGAGTTCAGGCACCTTTCTCCAGCATTGCCAGGTGTGCCCACAGTAAAATGGCTGCTGGTGTTCTGTCCCCACCTTCTCCATCACACTCAACATTCTGCATCCACATTCACTTCCACTGTGAGCGCTAAGTTAGCAGTGCTGAGCGCTGACTCAGCATTGGTAGCGGCTGAGCAACTGAACATACCTCTGTATACAGTCACTGACTTATATGGGAGGCCATACACAGCAACTCTGACTCCCTAGCAGAAAAAATACAGCCAAATTTATGTTGTATGAATGCTAGCGCCTGTGTGCATGAGGGCCCACTATGATTTTGGAAAAGTCTACATGACTCAACCAGAAAGTATCTCCATTAATTATGTTTTGCTGCCAAATCATCATAAATGTACTATTTTACAGAAGAAGAAGTTATTAGTTACAGGAAGGTACTGCAGAAAGAATATTTTTATTTGTACCACTTTTCCTTTCTCAAGATACATCACTGTGTTCCGGAGGAGGCTATAATAAGAAATGGTTCTGCGAAATGTTAGTTTTCTGCAGAAGCCGTGTATTGATAATGCCATACCATGTTAGTGAGGTTGACTTTGGCTGGAGCTCATTTGCCATGAAAGGTTTTATGGGACATTATTTATTACTGATGTACTGGAACCTAATGGAAAATGATATGACAAAGTATTTCTGTTTATGCGAATGTTACAACATACAGGCTTAAAATGTAGACATTGTAAACTAAAATATAAACAAATGCTAACAGTGCTAGTAAGCGGTGAAAGTTGGCTCTGTGCATACCAATGTACAACCGTAATACCACATAGGCCCTGTATTTGATGCAGCCGAGACTTTACCAGTTTTAACCATACATAGAGGAAGCTCAGCCTGACTTACTGATGTTCTTATAGAACTTTTGGTTTCTGTGGGAGACAATGGGACCAGTGATATGACCAGGGGCGACCCGAGGCAGGATCCTCAGTTGGCATCTCAATGGGAGGGGGCAGGTGTGTGTGGGGGAGCGGCAGCAATGGCCGACTAACAGCATTTCCCCCCAGCTGACTGCTCAGCCGCCCGCCGCCTCCTGCCCGGCTAACAGCTCGGCCGCCATTCCCCCCTTCTCCTGGCCACATTAGGGGGCAAATAAGATAGGAAAGGCCCTGAATATGACCACATAAACTATCTCATACACACATGGTCCTGTTACTTAACCATTTAAAGCTCTTTAAAGGTTTATAGCTGTAGGTACATTTTAATGCAAGAAACATGAGTATGTTCTCTCCAAGTTTTATTGCAAGATAAAATGTGCCTTGTCTCTTTCTATTTGCTGCCTATTCAAGTGCGTACTGTCCTGACACTAGTCAAGAATGTAGTTGACAGGACAATTTGTTTGGTTGCAGGCTAGCTGGCAGGTGAGCTGGGGATTTTGTGTGTTTTGTATTGTTGTAAGCCTTCCCAATGTGCACCGTGCCATTAAGGCTAGTTATAGATTCATGCAGGTAGCATTTTTGGTTGCTGGGCCTCCAGTGCGTCCCTGCACTTTATTAGGAGGAGTTGGCTACCTCCTGGTACACCTGCATGCAATTTATCGACTGCATTAATATGCTCACACTTGGAGACTCACATACATAGAGTTAGGACCGCACCTTGCAGAGGTGCCTTGGCGCGGCGGTGTGGCTTCTACATATTTTTGGCCAAAGGTTTGTGCAACTAAAACCTCTGATTTTAACGCATACTGTTGACAGGGCTATTTGTTTGGTTGCAGGCTAGCTGGCAGGTGAGCTGAGGATTTTCTGTGTTTTGTATTATAAGAATGTAGTTTAACCTTTTGCTGCCATGGGCAAAATACTATGTCTGTGGCACCAAAGTCCTGTAAACTGGGAGCAGCTGAGAATCAGTTTGCATTTCTTCAGGGAACTCCTGGCTTTCTATAGGAAGCATTACAGCCGCCCAATCACCTCAAAAAGTCCTGCAACATGCCGCTGCCCCCCCCCACCCCCAGCGACTACCATCGATTATATCCTGGGCTCCGCTGCCACTTCTGCAGGCCTGGGACAGCCATGGCAGGTGTCAGCAGGGACAGCAGAGAGAGAGATCAGCAATCATCTATTTGCTGATCTACCCTCTGGTGGATGAACCCGGAAGCAACAAGCATTTAGCCACTTACAATTTCTGAGCTATCATTCGACAGCTGCATTGACTGGGTAACTGGTTATGTGCTTGATTAGCTTCATTAGGGTCCATAGGTGATGTTAGGGGTCTCCTTAAAGAGGCCTTTCACCAGAAATATGTTATCACATAGTGGGTCTATCAAAGTGTCGCCTATGGACAATTTTGGGTACCAATGTTTTTCACCATTTCACGGGCACACACAATTTTGAGGTTTCATGTTATTTACTTAATGCAACCCCATCTTTTATATTTTACCAAAAAATGGGTTTTATATTGTAAAGAAAACATCATAAAGACAGCACCTTCTCCTCGTGCATTAACGTTTGTAAACAGTATGGTAAATTTAAAAGCAGCTAACTACTCACATATACAATAGGAAATCCATATAAATAAGACCAACACAGAACAGTTGGATACTCTGGAACAATATTCACATGAGGGTGGACCACCACACGATTTCATGAACTGTATAAATAATAGTAAACAGCTGGCGCATTTCGGGGGACTATCCCCCTTCCTAAGAGATCACACCACCAGGGTTAATATTTATATAAGAGCAATGATAGACTTACTGTATTAAAGCAGTCTAGATCAGGTGGAAAGGCACACCCCCACATGAGGCTCTTCAAGAGACATCCAATCAGGAAACAAAGCAGTGGGGGAGAGACATTTGAACATACAGGGTAAGGTGAAGAAGATACCGCCAAAATAACAGATCTGCCATATGACGTGGGGTAGATCCAATCTGCTATGCGATTGTTCATGTCAGCTGGGTGGACTTCAGATACCTGAGGGAGGGTTGGCTTTAGGAGGGGCAGACCTTAGCTGGTATAAAAATATGTATTAAAAAAATATTCTTAAAAAGAATATTGTGTTTCAGTGCACTAAAATGTATTTGAATGCATTTTGTTACTGAAAATTGCAACTGCCAACATTTTATTCTACAGGATCTCTGCTTTCAGAGCTCCAGGTTCTCTACTTTCAGGGGCATTAAGCAATTTTTAGGCCTCAAGTGTGCATTTTAACATGTGTGCAAAAAGAAAATACAAAAAGCGCTCTGGCTGTGAAAGAATTAAAGGGCTGTTTTTTTTTGGGGGGGGGTCCATGTCCCCCTTAAAGTTGCATTAAAATGACCCTCTCCTGACTGTATGGGATTTTTTAAACAAATTTTTGCTTGGATGAATGCCAGTGCCCAGATCCCCGTGCCCTTTATGGACCATAGCTTGCCTATTAGCCTTGAAAATAGCCAGACTTTTGTGTCAAGATTTGCCCCCATAGACTTCTATAGGTTCAAAGCTCAGTTCAATTTTTGTGGAATTCAAGCAGAATGTGGGCAGATTTGCTCATGCCCAGGTAAGAGTATCATAATGTACAAATATTCTGTGCATTTTTGCATATTTGGGCAAGAGCTCCTGGGGGTTCAAACAGTAAAGTCCCACTTTAAGCTATACTATAAGCAAGTAAGAGAAGAACAAAGGATATGTATTTTTGTATATTTAGTTCTGTCATTTACAGAATCTTTAACAAAAAAAATTGTACAAGTGTAATATTAATAACCTCTCGTTTTGGATATGCTAGTTCACCAGATCTCTTGGTGATCCATTGTCTTCAATACGTTCTGTGTTCCTTGACCTGCAACAAGTATGCAGATCAGGAGTGACTCAAAGACATTGAAGCCGGAGATAGATAGGTAACTCGCGTTTCCAGAAGCTGTAGTTACAGCAATGGCAACTTCTATATTTCTCTCAGTAAAGGTGTCATGTGTGTGAAAAGGAAACCATTTTATGTATTTTCAGTTCTGTAAGTGACCACATAAGAGTTGCGAAATTAATATTTAATTTTGTCAGTCTATATACTATACCAGCTGTATTTGCAGGACAGTTCAGAGCATGCTGATTCGTTTGCAGAATGATATAAGACAAAAAGTGACATTTAAAAAGAAATAGATAGCATTCTTATTGTTCTTTCCAGCGATTGAAGAAAACTGTGTGCCTTCCTCAGTAAAGCAGTAGCCTACACCACCTACTCAGAAAACTATAGACAGGTCAGTAAAAGATGCTCTGGGTTAGATCAGCCTGCAAACTACTTTTTGACTTCTTGACTGAAAAAAAACATTATTCTGTATTGTTGTATGATCTGTTTTAAAAGGTGCCTTGTGAACGACACATGTTAGTTACTAGTCTCAGTTCCATTTTTTAATTATGAAAGTTGAACTTTTACAGATATAAAAAGCACAAAATAAGGCAGCTTGACTTGGTATCAGCCTCTCACTGTACAGCTCAGCTGAGCGAGAGGGAAAAGCATCACAAATGGTCCAGCACTTCAAGTGCTGACGAGAACATTGTGATAAAGGGAGAAAACAAAGTGACTGAGAGATGATCTCATCACTGTCAAGTCACTGGCTGGGGGTGGGTCCGTGACAGCCTGACAGCCTGACAGCCTGGGCTTAGAGGAAGTGGGTTGAATGATGCGGGTCATTATTCAAATGGGAATACTAGGGGCATCTTGTGGCAGAAAAGAAGCACTGCAGGCAATGACTCAACTTTAGAAGAGTATTGTGGCAAAAGGTGTTTTTTTAATTATTTCTGGGTTGTTGTATTTTAGGTTGGGCTTTGGTTGGGTTAGGCAATGATTTAGCAGTGGATTCTACTGCCACATTTGCCATCCTTGACAAGAATAGATATATACTTAAAGCAGAACTCGGGGGAAATGTTTTATTAAACCTTGCAGAGGAGCTACCTCCCTGCACTACAAGGGTTAAGTGCGCCTTTGGCCTAAGGAGGAAAATAACAAAGTTATACTCACCTGATCCTCAGAGCTGGCCAGCTGTGACAGCGTTTCCTACAGCCTGTCTCCTCCTCCGCTGCAGTGATGATATGTTCCTCAGCGTCCTCACATCCTATACACTGTGTATAGAATGTTATGACTCCCAGACCTTAAACTGCTCCAGCGGAGGAGGAGAGAGGTTCCAGGGATCGGTCTAAGAGCAAGCTGGCTTTGAGGATCAAGTGAGTATAACTAACTTATTTTACTCCCTAGACCAAAACAAGCATTAACCCTTATAGTGCGGGGGTAGCCTCACTGCAAGGGTTACTAAAAATTTCCCCAGAGTTCTTTAAAGTGAATAAGACAATAAAAAGAAGCAAAACACACGCATACAACTTGTTTGCATCTTCATCAGGAAGCAGATACAGAATCTACAGCATATACAAAGCTAAAGATATCAAGCTGGCTGGCTTTCACATGATCACATGATGCCTAACACAGTTACAGCACCTCATTGGTTGGACATTCTAAATAGTTTTATTGTGCATTCTATCTTAACTCTAGAGGCTATGCCAAGTAAGCGGAAAATATTTTCGGATCATGGCAGATAGCTGGTGAGCATTGTTTGGTTTGGCAGACAGCACCTGTCAAGTGTCCAGCCTGTGCTGTCAGGCGCTCTCGTCAGTCTCCCTCCATTTGTTTATTAGATCATGACTTGCCTTACTGTAAATATTCTGTCCAGTGGGAACCAACTATCGCAGCAATACAGACTGCAGACTGATTTATGAGAAGATGTACAAAAATAGTCAGTTATTCCACAGGTCTAAAAATGCAGAAACAGGCAGTTCCAGTACAATACGTGCCATAGACTCTAGGACGCCAATCCACCAGTGTTATATGACAAAGTCCTTATGAGCTGCAGCAAACACATTTACAGTGACATTGTTCACTGTGGCATGTGTGAACAGACATATAAGGGATATTAGTACACGTATGGGTATGTTATAACTGTGTTGGGACATTAGCCTGTAAACTAATCAAGGGCAAGGAACTGATGTGAAAACATCTATGTGCTTTGTGAAGTCCTGTGTAATTTGTCAGCAGTATATAAATAGGGAAATATAGTCTAGATAGTTTTTTCTATTATGGGGACACCGAAAAGATGCCAAGAAAGCCGTGGTTGTCACATTTTAAGGTCTTTAGTGTATACTATAAGTTTGCGCAGGAGGGCTTGGGTAACATATGCTTTTTATAGAAAAAGCAATTATTATGAAAGTTATAACATGACAATTGTTCTGCCCTGGCAAAAAAAAAAAGTTATAACATCTAAAGATATTGTATATTTGTAACTGAGGAAAAAAAGAGTATGCTTTGTACTTCTGGCAACCAGGAAATTACATTTATTTAATCCTCCATTAATCAGTGCGTAAGAGTCAGAAAAATATAGGTTCTTTGTCACACTGCCCTGTGATCTAGTTGTGGGAATTACTGTGGGGAAATGCAACCTGTATAATTATTCCTTGCACTAACATATATTTGGTTATAGCCATTTGTTTGAATAGCCATTCAATCATATTGCCATAAGTCTTCAAATGCATTGTATTTAAATTGTGGAGTAAGTACAACATGCTTAAGAAGATCCTGGCAGGTCTCTAAAGATTTAAAATCATAGTATACTCCCCTCTCCAGTGGCCCATTTTTCTTACCACCCCTCCCTTCCAGTGCTGATACCTCAGAAAGTCTTTTCAGCATTCACCACTTAAAGGAGAAGTGTTGTTAGAGTAAAATGTGTTCTTCCTAATACTTAGAGCCGGCATGTGACACTGCAGCTGTCACACGCCACTCTATAGATTGAGAGCTGAGCGATCACTAACCACTGATCTCTCAGTGAAGTACATCAATAAATGTATTCCTTTCACCCAAAAACGGAGTAAAGCCAAAAAAAAGTTCTGGCTTTAGCTCTCTTTTAAGGAGTGTGCCCACTCTGCACATATTCTTTCCTAATGGACAGAGATAAAGGTGGACACATTCCCTAACTTTTTGTTCCATAGACACATGTCACCTGGCAATGAGAGATATCTAAAACAAAAACAAGAACAGCAATAGAAAATAAAGTCAACAAAATCCTTCACTTGCTTGATTTAGTTAGTTAGTTTATTTTGTAGAGCTTCTATTAAAAAAAGGTAACCTTAAAGTGACATTAAACCCTCAGATTGTTTAACATAAACCAATACTGTAATGTGTGCTTACTGTAATCCGTGGTTGTTTCCCTTCTCTTTGCTGCTCTTCCTTTTAAATCCTCATGTCTTCTCATGCTTGGGGAGAACTTCCCTTTTCAGCTCAGGGCCTCTTCCTGTAGTGCTGGCTCAGGTTTCAAGCCTATACAAACGTATACACAGACACCGTGTATCCATTCCTGAGACAAGGCAGTCTGCTGCAAAACAGAAGTTCTGCCCAGCATGAGAACAGATACAGATTAAGTAAGGTGTTGATATCGGTGTGGGTATGCTTTAGCTTTCCTTATTATTGATAGTGAGTCGCTTGCAATTAACCACTGCACTACCGCATCATTTTAAAATAATGAGCAGGTAGGTGGCACTGCAGGCACTGCAGAAAACCCGCACGGGTAGCCAGTATGCCATTTCAATGAATGTGATCAAGCTGTAATTAGACAGCGCTGAGTATAGGAAAAATGTACAGATCCAATAAAGCTCTGTGCCTTGTGATTGCTGTGAACCAATCACATCTATCACAAATGTACACAGCAAGAGGATACACAGAGCAACAGGGTGGCATGTTGACCATAAAGGGGACATACTGACTACCAATGTTATAATGTTATGGGGACACCATTCACGACTAATATTTAAAAGGACATTCCCCACCACCAGTACCGTAAGGGGGCTCCTGACCAGTGACATCTGCAAAATGTTCTGTGCATTAGATAGTCCTGACCCCTTCACTCTGACTGTTGCACTGTATATGCTATATCCTAAACGAAACAATTTTGGGGTAATTTTCTGGCCTCCAGAAATGCAATAGGCAGACAGTGTGATGTATTGCACTCTCAGCTTCACCCTACACAGAGATTTCCCAACTTGCCAGACAAGTGCAAGCAGACTGAGAGTGCCCATCACGGAGCAGGTTAACTCCACAGTTTTACACACACAGTTTTACACACACTCCCTTTACACACACAAACAATAGCTGCCACTATGCATTTTAAAGTAAATGTGCACCATTCACAGCATCGGCTGTAGGAATTCTGACCTCTGTAAAATATCTGTGACACTCACTGCCATGCCCAGACAGGAATGTATTAGAGTTTTTAATATTACAGCTTTTTTCTTCAAAGAAGCAAGGATTCTTTCATTTCTGATTTAGAGATTAAGCTTAACAATTTAAACTATAATTTTAATTAAACAATAAAATATTTACAAAACAAATATATTGCAAAACAGACAAAAAGCAACAACAAAATAAACAGGATTTAAAGTAAAAAAAAGTACTTAGCAAAGTTTGCATGGCTTTTCAACGTTTCTAACTATATCCATATTTTCAGATGATAAGGTTTTCGCAATCCTACCACCAACATATTATTAAACAGAATGAAATTATGATTTATTAGAGACCAAATATGCATAATTCCTAGGCATATTGTGCTTAGGAGATCTGATATATTTTTTTACCCTGCTTCTCATAATATAGGCATGTTTGGTGTCTACCTGGCTGTTATTTTCTTATACATTAGTGTCACTGCATTTTATGAATATCATTTTAATATAGCAGGAATCATGGGTTATGTGTAGAGTTGGCTCTTGCAGTTCAATTTCAGTAAAAAAAAACAAAAAAGCAGAGAATATGTATTTGCACAAATCTACACAGTTTTATGACAATTTATGACAGCAATCAGCAGGTTTAATCGACGATCGAAAACGTTGGTAACGTTTTCAATCGTCGATTTTAATCGACTAAATCGATAAACTGTTGCAGCTCTAGTTCTGATATAAGGGAGGCTTACAATCCTGCTTATTGGGTTTGTCATGTCTACAAACCTCTTAGTGGGTCTATGTCCTGTCAAATGAGCTTTAACTGGAATGTTTAATGAAATTTATGATGGCTCTTCTTCACATCTTATGCTGACTGTGTTGTTATTTCCAAGAGTGTTTCAGTTTGGCCTGTGACTTTTCAAATATGTCACTTTCTCCACCACAGTCATAGGATTTAAATCTGCCCGTTTTCATTGCTGAATTGCGAATATTGGAGGGCATCACTGTGTTTAATACAACTTTCCCATTGAGTCTGGGGTTTGCCAGACCTCATTAATTTTACAATCAGAACATCAGGATTTGTATTCAATATAAAAAAAAATTATATAGTAAAAAATATAATATATATATATTATCTATTATCTAATGTATA
>NW_017306294.1:1734905-1786977 GCF_000935625.1 Nanorana parkeri | reverse complement strand
TAATATATATATATTTTCTATTATCTAATATATATATCTGTCTCAAAAGTGACATACCATTTGCGTACAGTAATAGTTATTCAAACTATCACAGCACTGAGAAACAAATCGCAAGGTAGTGAAGGGGTACGTACAGATTAGTACTCAAAATGTTAAACAACAGAGGACAGAGATCTGGGGGCTGGTAGTGTTTCTCATGCAAGTAGCTTAAATAAGCGTGTCAGGGGCTGTACTTGCGGTGCCCAGGAGAAATGAACATTAAAGTGATCACCCAGCTAGAACACCTACAGAAAAAAGGGCCGCTACTTTGATCAAACTTACAGTAATTTATCAGCACATAGGCTGCTCATGCAAATAACACTATCTATTCCATGTATTCTAGAAAACTATGCTAGCAGGCAATATGTTTTCACTGAACCATGAGTTCAGCTTTAAAATCGGAGAAGTTATAGACAGTGAAACTGGTTTATGAAGTAGGAATTTACCAGACTTCTGCTTCACATGTTGATGCAGGACATACGTACACATAACACATACTGCACAATGACAGTTGTCTGGACAGCACGTCCTTGAGGAATGTTGAACAACAGTCAGAAGTTATGCATTGAGCACATATGGAATTTCAAGAAGAGATACAGTAAATGCAATGGAAAAGATTCAAGCGTATGTAAATACATTTACTGTAATCTTTATCATTAACAGAGAAAAATTAAAATTCCTGTGCAGCTGACAAAATGCATTGTTTTAAACATCTGCAGAAAGCACATGTGAAGATATTGCAGCAATGGGGTACATTTATTTAAGGGGAGGTTTTTCACCTATAACAGATTTGAGATGTGATTTTTCTTGCACAGGTGATAAAATGAAAGCAACCATTGGCTGCTTGCTAATGGAAACTGCTCTATGGTTCTTCAGATCTTATATAAGTGCTCCCTTGTTTTGTTTTCACACAAAGCATGATTCAGTCACCAGATCTCCTACATTTCTGTTATATACTGCATGTATAAAACTATAGTTCTGGCAGAATGTTTTCATCTTTCAAAAGGTGGTTTATAGTAACTCACTATAAGATTTGAATAAAGTCTGGGATTCTGGTCAGCCATGGGGAAGAAGGAATTGCATTTGTGGTTTTGAAGCTATTTCTTTTACTGAATGATGTACAGAGCAGCATCACAAATAATTAGCTATATTGAAAAAAGAGTGCCTTTACTACCTGCTGGACATTTTAATTCAAATAAAAAAAAAGTTAATGGTAAACTGAAAGGGTAAATTAGGTGTTGACGTAGATAAATGTTATGGTTTTGGGAGGGAATGTTAAGTGTTAAGGGCTCCGGTTTGAAGGGGTTAAAGTGAGACTTTTCTTTGCCCATGCTGGAGAAAGTAAAAGGTTTACTTTATTGCTCTCACTCCCTCTTTCCCAATGTTTCTTTATTATCCCCTGCCCCTCAGTTTACCTCCCAGTATGCAGTGCTGGGTGCCAGTCACCGGACCTAAGCATTGTCAGCTCAGTGCTACAGCAAGTAAACAGCGCACTGACTGAGAAAACCCAATATGAGCATAAGCAGTTGTAGAAGGGGGTGTGGGCAATTAAGTGAACCTGTAACCTAGTCCCGCAGGAGCAAAGAACAGGTTAACTTTAAGTGTGAATGTTCCCCTTTTAGGATAGGGTATGACAGGGTTTCAAGGGAAGTGCTGGTGTTTTGTTTTTGATGCTAACAGGTGAATTATTAATTCAAGTACTGGTGACTTTTGGCTAGGAATTACAGTTACAGCGCGGAAGATCATTTCACTTATTATTTGCAAGATTTAGGTGTTGGTGTGAAGTAAAGTGTTAAGGGCTTGTTTTGGGGTTAGGTTTAAGTGTTTAAACTGTACGTTTTTAAACTAAAGAGCACAGGGCTGCATTCTTTTGTGGTTTGGGATTGTCAGAGGCTCTGTGAGACTCTGTGATGACACTGGTACCAAGGCCAAGAGGGTCTTGAAGCAATGATCTAAGGTGAGTATCTTTTACTATTTTTTCTTATTTTGTAGATTTAACTCAATGTTTTACTTGGCAGGTGGGGGAATAGGAAATGGCAGGATCTTACATTTTCAATTAAGGTCCACTTTAATTATTTGTCAGCATAAGAAGCTTTCTAATGGATCCCCACAGATCACATCTGTCCACATTTTATTGCTCGGAAGTGGCTTGCTTTCCAAGTGGTGCTGGACTTTTCAGGTAGGATGTATAAAGCAGGTCTTGCACCAATCAGGAAGCAAGATCTTAGGATGGTAAACAGCCAATAAAAGTACAACATATACACTGGACAAAAATGCATAAAGTAAAGATCCCATTAGCAAGGTTTTCACGTAGCAGATATTTAAGCTATCAAGGGGCATTTGCAGGCCTCAGAGCTGTGGCATCTGGCAGCAGGCATGAGGCATGTCACTGTGTCTCAGATTTCTTGTCCTCATAACACCGCTGTCTGAGTAATAGCAGTTATATCCCTTTATTTAGTAGGAGAAGCAAGTAAATTACAACTGTTCTTTTTGCAAAAATAAGTCGACATATATAAAGCTATTTTTTTCAGCTGTTCTTTTTCTTACGCTTTTTGTAAACACTCTGAGGAGCTTTGCCACTGATTTGTTTATACAAGTGTACTAAATAAATGAATGGAAAGCATAAGCAGCATCAAAGCAGTTAACTCAACACATAGGATTAAAGACAAACCACAATGCCAAAAGTCTACCAAACACCAGCTCTTGAAAAAGATGAGGTCATTGTAACGAATAAAAAGCAATATAGTATTCAGCTGGTAATAAATAAAAGCATGCAAGGAACATAACTTGTAACCATTTTCTTGAACTTCTCAAAGGTACTAAATAAATCTACCTAATCTCTTTTCATTACAATTTGTGACTGAGAAATTCCTTTTGAGTATGACTTCAGCTGCTCTGATATGTAATAACTGTTGGCCACAGACATGGATTTAGGAGATTTGCTGCAAAGCACTGATACTGTGCAAGAATGCATCCGGATCCCCTTAAGCCATTTTATTAGTCAGTGAAGTTTGGAAAAGAGATATGTACTCAATGTACAAAACATGATGGTCGCTTGTTGCCCAAAATAGACTGACCTGATGAATCTAGGTGAAAACAATAATCCATAATCAATCACGGCAAGGTGAGGGTTCAGTTTCGTGTGTGATTTGTGCACTCGCATGACCACAAATTGTTTGTAGAATTTCCTGTGATAAATCTCTGTTATGGTTACCAAAGTACTGCACAAATATCTCTAGTGGTATGCGGTAAAAGTGGTATGCAGCAAGGCTAGGAATCTAAAGGGCGGACTGTTGAAATATCTTTGCTTTCTCTACTGTCTGGTATCCATCAAAAGGCGAACTCGCTCTAGGTATTCTACCAGCCACTATAGGCTGTCATCATGGGCATTGCTAGACATTTTATGAAGAGAGAGAAAAGGCACTGTTTTCATTAGATGCTAGAACACTGGGTCAGGTGCACATGACATGGACATCAACATCAAAATCTCAGGGAGGAAAGTATGAGAGGCATCACAGGTTGAAGTGGCAAGAATTAAACATATAGCTGCCCCAATATAGATGGAATGTGTGTGTGGCCTGCAAAGATTCTGCTCTGTGAGGAACCTGCAGTTCCCACTCATACCCCATGAGATGCCACTGGTCAACCATTCATGTGGCCAGCTCTCATACCAGCATTTTCTCCAGCATTATTAATATACAGTTTTACCAGGGCCATCATCTACTGGTTCAATTAGGGAAGTGCAGCACGTACCGTATATACTCGAGTATAAGCCGAGTTTTTCAGCCCATTTTTTTTGCTGAAAAGTGCCCCCCTCGGCTTATACTCGAGTCAGCGTCTCGAGCTGGTCAGGTTTCTTCTTACTTACCTCGCCGAGCGTCGCGTCACTGCTGCTCCGGTGGGCGGCGCTCCGAGCGGGGTCATCTGGCAGTCTCCGGGTCCTAATTTAGGTGGCCGGAGACTGCCAGATGACAACCCCAGAGACTGCCAGATCGCCGTTATTCGGGACGGCTTATACTCGAGTATATACGGTACATTTTACAATATCTGTGATTTCAGTAGCCCTTAAACACAAGTATTATGATTTTGGACTTTTTTTTCTTTCTCTCCCTGTGTCTCTCTCCTTTGCTCTCTCACTCTCCATTTCTATCAATGAAATTATATCTTCAAAAAATTATCTTTTAGTGGGAAACATATGAAACATTTCATATTAGTGTTATGCAGTCTTCTATCCAGTCAGCAGATGTAATGCTATTCTGCTTTTTTACATACCAGGCTATTTCAGCTATCAGCTCTGCTGAAAGAAGCCTCTTGTTCACAGAACTCAAATAAGTCATCTTACCAGTGACCCAACCCTTATTATATGATTCAGTGCAAGGTTTTATTCAGAAAAACTGAGCCTCAAAGCAAGAGTTCTCTGCTGTGCTGTCTCTTTAGCTAACCCATAGTGTTTCCTATGTCAAATATTATATGCGTATTTGCAAAACAATGACTAAAATAAAATGGACTTTTATAGTTTTCCTTTAAATGACAACTATACCTTTTGGCACAAATTGTCCTTCAAAGGAGAACTATGAGGTGAATGCTTTTCACTCACCTCATAGTTCTAGCCGACCTGTGACAATGAGACTGTCACAGGTCGGCTCAGTAGATCGGGAGGTGAGCGAACACATACCGGTGTTCGCTCACCTCTCGATCCTGTCACGGCTCTCTGCCGTAACAGGGGAGGGGCTGGATTCCCCCCTCCCCACTCCGATCCTCCAGCGCTGACTGGCAGAACGGACGGGGGAGGGGGCGGGTACAGCTGGCTCTGCCTCTAGATAGGCAGAGCCAGCTGTCACTCACGCAGCTGGGCGGATCTCGGCACAATTGTCGGGATCCGCTTCAGCTGCGGCGTCTCAGTATACCGCGAGCTACAGCTCGAGGTATACTGAGCCTAGGGTGACGGGAGGACGCTAGTTTGTGTCCTCCCGTTACCCTAAGGAGAACTATGGGGAAAAGCCTTAGCCCCATAGTTCTCCTTTAAGGTAAGTGCAGTCCGCCTGGTGAAATACTTTTGTCCATGATCTAGTGATTTTCACTGTGCGGCACTGCCCGGAAATGCAATCAGCCCACACATTCTTTAAATTATCATTTGAACTTAGATTTTCCAAAGCATGTTACAAACTAGTTAAGAAAAACTTGTTGCATGTAAAGTAATTGAAACTTATGAGATAAACTAAATTATATCAATATTTCAAGATTATTCATGTAAAACCAATATCAGCCAACCAATGATTAAAGTGTATAAATTTATTTATTCCTAAAGCTTTTTTGGGGGGGGATAGCGCAAGAAAGGGTTAATGTGCCTGCCAGTTTATTTCTTTGCTGTGTGTGTACCATTGGGGACATTTCCCTTCACTTTCTGCCCCAGAGACTTAACAGAGAAAATCTCACAAAGTGACTCAAATTGCCCTATTAGACAGTTGTGCCCAGAAAATATGTCCCTATTAGAGGATTTCTCCTTACCCCTTGTTCTGGGTACAGCTCTAAAATTTTGCATTTCCCATCTCTGTCTTTGTGATAATAATCACCAGTACATATAGAGGGGTGATGAGGATGGGGACAAAGACAGCAATAAAACATGAAAGAGGGTTCAACCTTTCCCCACTCTATGGAACACAAAAAAACCTAGGTGCCTAGAAAAGGACAAAAGTTAAGAGAAACACCACAAAATGAATGCTAAAATGTATTTAAAAAAATAAATAAATAAGCATCTATATTTTAAATAAAGTAGGTAAATATTATTGCAAATAATATTGGACTGACTAACAGCAATGCTTTCATCATAGTAAAGTGCAATGAAAAGATACTGTATGCAACATAATATTTTATGTACAACTCATATTGTGTACATCCAAAATAGATGATTCTTGAATGTAACGATATCCATAATACATTGCAATGTGCTAACAAACAAAGAATGCAAGTGCTTAGCGCAGACTGAAAGAAATACAACCGTTTAGTTTTGTTTGTTCTTGTTTTATTATACACAAGGAAGTACTCAGAAAATCAGACACTACAGCTGGGAAATGTGATATCCTGTAAAAGAAAATGTAACAAAAAAAAATAGGAAAGACTCAACAACAGACTCAAAAACTTTTAAAACAGAGCACCAGTTCACTCTCCATGAAACTCTTTGCTAGACATACTGTGGTGTACCTGCATTAGAGGTCAGTAGACTCTATGACCTCCAACAATACTCTTGATAACATTACGGCCATGATTATACAGGTACAACTGATAAGTAAATCACTCTGCCTGATGGTGTCTGTTATATTGCTAGTGCTGAAACACTCTACTTTCCAGTGCCCAGAACCTGCAGCCACTCTGCATACAGTGGTTCCACCATGACAGCTTGCAATGATAAACCCCTACATAGCCCTACATAGAGGGGTTTTATCAAGTGTGACTGCAAAAGTGGAAAGCCCAACTGAAATTTTAGTTTAAATTTGCTAAATATATTCAAGGTGCATCGAAACAATAGGTGTACCAAGTCTTACAGTTCATTTTCTTCAGAAAGCAGACACAGCCTTTTGCCAGCACGCTGTATACATAGTATCATAGTATTTGAGGTTGAATAAAGACATAAGTCCATCAAGTCCAACCTATTGCTGATGTGTGCGTATGTATATATGCACACACACACACACACATATATATATATATATATATATATATATATATATATATATATATATATATATATATACATACACATACATATATATACATACATACATACAGAAAAGAATACTTGCTGTGTTGGAAGCAGTAGCTTCTCTGCAGTGGTCCAACATGCCCCTTTCTGAGTCAGACTTATAGCTCTGCAATTAACAGACTCCCTGCTGACTGAAGAGCTCTAGTTCTGTCTATGAGGAGGTGTATCAAACCTTTTCAGAGAGATCACTGCTTCCACACAATCAGTTTGCACCTTTGTGCCAGTAATAAAGCTAAAAAAAATACAATATAAACACAGGACAGACAAACAAACCTTAAAAACCAATTAGACTACATGTTCGATATAATTATGTATGCCAGAGGTAGAAGTATAAGGAAGGACACAGAAGATGGAAGAGATGATAATCTATTAGGGTATAAGAGAGGGATACAAAAGTGGAAAGAGCTTTCAATCTATTAAGGTATAAAAAGAGGATACATAAGGTGGAAGATCTATTTGGTTTAATGGGAGGATTGAGATCCAACTCATGAAAAGACAGGCAGAATACTACCCAATGTTCTCATGGAGATACCCGTCTGTGTATACACATATACTTACACAAGACTGGCCTGAGGTTTATCCCTTGTAGCAAACATACTGCCAAATATGTAATACAAAATAATGTAGAGAGACAGAGGGCAGGCAATGTAGGAACAGCATTTCTTCTATTTGTCCCGTACACCTGCAATAGTTTGCAGAGTTTTTCAGCAGTGACAGAGCAGTACAGTGGTGGTATGGCTTAGTGGAAATGGGTTTCATAGCACAGACTCTTGGCTCACGTAGGAAATACTCACTGACATTTTTAAAGTGTCACAAAACTTAAGAGTTAAATCTTAAAAATGCATTCAAGTATCTAAACTATTGAAAGAAATGTAGCTTACTTGTGTATCACTTGGCTGTAGATCCTCAAATCATCTCTGAATTGGTGCTGACACTGTCCTTCCTTCTGGAGGGTGGCTACTTTTGTTCACCATAGTCCCTGTGTGTGTTGTAAAGTAGTCACCGCTCCAAGCTCACTCCCGTGATAGACTATAACTTCAATACAAATTAGTTAAAGTGACATTAAACCCTCAGATTTTTTAACATAAACCAATACTCTAATGTGTGCCTTACTGTAATCCATGGTTGTTTCCCTTCTCTTTGCTGCTCTTCCTTTTAATTCCTCATGTCTTCTCATGCTGGGAGAGAACTTCCCTTTTCAGCTCAGGGCCTCTTCCTGTAGTGCTGGCTCAGGTTACAAGCCTATACAAACGTATACACAGACACCGTGTATCCATTCCTGAGACAAAGCAGTCTGCTGCAAAACAGAAGTTCTGCAGAGCGTGAGAACAGATACAGATTTAAAAAGAAGAGCAGCAAAGAGAAGGGAAACAACCATGGATCACAGTAAGGCACACATTACAGTATTGTTTTATGTTAAAACATCTGAGGGTTTAATGTCACTTTAATCCTGAGAGTGTAGTCCATCACGGGAGCAAGCTTGGAGCAGTGGCTACTTTACAACACACACAGGATCATGGGGAACAAAAGTAGCCACCCTCCAGAAGGAAGGACAGTGTCAGCACCAATTCAGAGATAATTTGAGGATCTACAGCCGAGTGATACACAAATAAGTTACATTTATGTATATAGTAGAAGGTACTTGAATGTATTTTTAACATTTAATGCCTGAGTTTAGTGTCACTTTAATGTGCCAAGGAGAGCTGCTATGCTACAACAGCCATGAGCTATCTGAGTGGAGGAATTAAAGTATGACAAAATTATACATGTTTGCATGTTAGAAGGAGACCAGAGCATTGAACTTTCAGGTCATGAGACCTAGCAGCACTTTCATACAGATGCCCAAATTTGCCTACAACTTCTTTCCAGAATACTGGTCCCTTTTGTTCTCTTCTTATAGCCATTTCTGTAATCCATGCTAAACGTGATCCAGGAAGTCATACTAATATGAAAATTACATTGCTTGCTCTCACATTACCTTTCAGATCTGGATGGATTGCACACATGAGACATCAACTACTTTGATAAACAGAATTATGATTAAGGAGTCTGCTTAGTGCTATCAAATCCAATGTTCATTCTAATCAGTTAAAGGAGGTGAGGTTGTGATCTTTGTACATATGTGCTTTGGGTGCATTGTACAAACTGGAACAGTGTAGAAAAAAATAAAACTTGTAACAACTTTGAACTCCTATTTCTTTCCGAGAATGAATGCTTCAGCTTTATACCTTATGATACATGAGGGAAAATTGTAAAACTATTCTTATTCCACTTTGAGCTCACATACATAACTAGCACATTGTCTCAGCTCAACATTACTGATTCCATACAAGTCAAATGTTCACCGCTATTAAAAAAAGATTGATCATGCTTCACCCATGTACATAAAGTAGAAGTTGTTCTTATGTCACTGGACACACATAAATAATGTACCCTTTCGTAAAGCTCCACCCTTTTGTCAGAAATCGTGGAGATCAATGATGTTGCTTGTTTTCTATAAAGATTTCATACACAATACCACCCAACCACCTACAGAGAAAGAGGCTGCTTGTTTTCGGTCAACAGGAAGTCTTGTGACTCCCCTAGGTATTCCCTATACCGCCATATTCACATTACTTTGGTTGCAGTGACACATGTTCAGTTACACATTCCTTTTTTCTTCTTACTGAGGTACATACTGTCAAGGTCATGCAGAGATTACACAGGTTGACCTAACTAAGATTGAGCAAAGAATGATTAGTGCAAACAACATTAACCAAAACAATTTATGAAAATGCATCTCTTTTCTGACCATAGCATTGATTTATTTAGTTGAGTGAGCATTGTATACTTGCTACACGGAAAAAATGTAAATTTTTTTAAAAAAAGGACCAGTTTACATGAACACATTTTGTTAAAGTGCCTTAAACAGTCCGGTAGGCTGCATATTGGATGAGCTGATCAGCATTTTTTCATTCAGTTAAATAGAGTCTTTTTAAAACCCAACACAGTCCATTTAAAATGCATGTCTGCATAATGCACATTAATGTATATGTTCTTGTGTGAATAAGCTCCAGGTCAAAGGAACCAGGGCTGCCATCAGGGGGTATGGCCGATGCACATGTGAGGGGCCCGGACAGCCTGGGGGGCCAGCCCCCCCTCCCCCAGCCCACTGACAGCGGAGGAGGTGGAGGCGGCCAGGGCCCAGCAACGCCAGTCGAGCGGTAAAGGAGCCCGGGGCCCAGCAGTGTCGGTCCTGCGGTGGAAGAGGCCATGCCCCAGCAGCGCCGGTCTGGCAACAGAGGAGGTTTGGGCCTTGCAGTGCCAATCCAGCAGTAGAGGAGGCCTGGGCCCAGCAGCGCCAGTCCGGTGGCAGAGGAGGCATATTCAGGGAAAGGGACCCCAACCAGCCCACCTAAGACCCCGCAGAGCCCACCATAGAGAGTCTCAGATGGGATGTGCATGATCTATGGTGGGCTCTCCAGGGTCACTCTCAGGTGGGCTGTTTGGGGTCTCAGGTGGGCTCTGCAGGATCTCATGTGGGCTCTGCGCGGCCTCAGGTGGGTCCTGAGTCCAGTGCTTTACTAAGTCCAGAGTCCAGTGCTTTACTAAGTCCAGAGTCCAGTGCGTTACTAAGTCCAAAATCTAGTGTGTTCCTAAGTCCAGAGTCCAGTGCCTTCCTGAGTCCAACGTGTTCCTAAGTCCAGAGTCTAGTGCGTTTCTAAGTCCAGAGTCCAGTGCATTACTAAGTCTTGAGTCCAGTACATTTCTTAGTCCAAAGTCCAGTGCCTTCCTGAGTCCAACGTGTTCCTAAGTCCAGAGTCTAGTGCGTTCCTAAGTCCAGAGTCCAGTGCATTACTAAGTCCTGAGTCCAGTACATTTCTAAGTCCAAAGTCCAGTGCGTTACTAAGCCCTGAGTCTAGTGCGTTCCTAAGTCCAGAGTCCAGTGCGTTCCTAACCAGAGAACATTGCATTATTAAGTCCCGAATCCATTGCTTTACTAAGGCAAGATGAGCCCAGTGTGTTACTAAGTCCCTAGTCCAGTGCGTTACTAAATCCAGAGACCATTGCGTTACTAAATCCAGAGTGTTACTAAGTCCAGAGTCCAATTCATATACTGTTCTGTATTGCTGTATAATGTATTGGTGGGATTTGTAGTACCCTACAGTCTGTGCCATTCTGCATTAGAGTGTAAGCTCCTCTGTGCAGAAACTAATGTGACTGGCTTAGTGTTCTCTGTACAGCGCTACGATAACACCAGAACTTCAGTGAGCAATATAGACTCTGGCATTAACCAAAATATATGGCCACTGTCAGAAGACTGGGGAAGGAAAGAGAAATAAGGTATGCAAAGAATACATACAATCTACAAACAGATACTTCTGGATAATTGTCGGCTTTGTATTCTACAAACACATACTTCTAGATAATTGCCGGCTTTGTATATCTTTGAAATTCCTTGTGTCGGTGCCACTGTCGGCACCCTTCAACCCGGCATTTCTCAATCAGCTGATTGAAGGAGCAGGATTGAAAATTCTCGGCCGAACGGAGCTAGCAGCCAATCAGCTGCTAGCTTTGTTCAGGCATTCTGACAGTGGCTGACCGCCGCTGTCAGAGTACAAAGGAAACAGCTGGGATTTATTCATCAATGCTCGTAAGAAACTGTTCTATTTTTTTTCATTCAGCCCAATAAAAAAAATAGAACCGAGCATACCCGGCTTTAAAGTGAAGATGTCTGAAAGCACTAGTGTAAGGCTGGCCATACACTGTTAGAATTTCTGCCAATTCACACCAGTTGGCTGAAATTCTTGTGGTGTGTGGCCCTGATTACTCAAACAACTTTTGTTGAAGGAGCCCGGACGAAAATGTTTTGTGAAACAGTGACTTCAGTCAATCAGCTGCAGTCACTGTCCATGGATTCTGAAATGGTTGGTGCCGGCTGTCCAAATAATATAGCCTCAGCAGGAGATTTGTCCTTTCATGTGAATGGAGGAATCTTTTAGATTTTTATAATTAGTCCACAGGCTGAAAAAACAATATCTATTAAAGTAAATTACTGTGTTTCTTTTTGAGCCCCTTTACAGTATATCCTAACTCCAGCCTTGACATGGAGATTCAACTTCTGCGCCAAGATTAAGGCCCCATTCACACCTGACCGTTTTGTAGTGCGTCCTACGCTCGATGAACGCACTACAAAACGGACCAAAATGTAAAAAGCATTGAAGTGAATGGTATAGTTCCCACCTGTCCGTATTTCCGTCTGTCCCGAACGCACTACAAAACGGGCCACGCATGAAAAGCTCCCGAAGCGTTTTTGCTGCGTATTGGTCCGTTTTGTAGCGCGTTAGTGCCCATAGACTTCTATGGGAACGGACAAATCACTGAAATCGCGCATAGAACGCGCGTTCCACACATGTCTACAGAAGACCACTCCCCCAGAGAGCTGTTGAAGAAGAAAAAGATGGAGGATTGTGCCATGCTGGATTCTGAGGCCTTTATCAGACAGGTGGAGGGAAGGCCATGTATCTATGACTGCATGTTTCCTTGATTATTTTGCTTGCAGTTGATTTGCCAATCCTAAACGAATAATGTATTGTGGCTAATGACTGGCCAGTCGCTAAATACCTTAAAAATGAAAGATAAAAGCAATAATTTAATTAGTTCATGTTTACATTTTGTTTCCACAGTTGATATGATGGAAAAAAAATGGCGTAGTATGAAGGACGCGTTTACACGGTTTTTTGATTGGACGCTTGCGGAAAAACAGGAATTCTTCTTCATTGGATACCTCTGTTGTCGCTCCAAAACCCTTCAAAACGCGCGTGCAACGCGCGTTTCTAATGTAAAAAAACGCACTAAAAACGCACATGAAAACGCACCAAACTCCGGGAAGAAAACGCGCGTGTGACGCGCTTATGCAATACGCACAGGTGTGAACCAGGCCTAAGCCCCTTACTAGTTTTAAGCCCTGCCCCCTGTCAAATGCCAGAGTCTATATTGCTCACTGAAGTTCTGATATTTGACAAATAAACTTGGTACTATGCTATGGCCCTTTACCCATACCTGTAAAATAACAACAAACACACCTTTAGAAATGTTTAGTAATGACAATCTACAAACACATACTTCTAGATAATTGTCGGCTTTGTATTCTTTGCATACCTTGTTTCTCTTTCCTTCCCCAGTCTTCTGACAGTGGCCATGTTTACTAAGGGCAGATTACTAGCTCTCCTATTACTTCCTGGATTTCTGGCACATGTACAGTAACTTAGACATGTGACTAGGACATGTGACCATGCACATGATCTCAGGGGAGGAAATGCCTTTCCCTGAGATTACAGATGAGATTTCCCAGCAATGCTCTGCTGATGAGAAGGCAATCCCAGAGTGCATTGTTTTGGCAAACTGAAGTCATTTGCACTTTCAAAGCAGGAAGTGAATGCTCTGCCATTGTAAGTATTTCAAAATCACAGCATTTTACACCTGTCATATGTATGTTGTTATTAATCATCATACATAGAGGCATGCATTGGTAGAATTTGATTTTTGAGTGTAAAGGTCCACTTTAAAGGCAATAAAGAAAAATGCTTTTGCAACATAGTAACCATTTTAAAAAGTATTAAAGAAGGACATCATTAAAACATAAAAATGTGTTGAGCTGGCCTATACCTGATACATATAGAAAGGAGTTCAAAACACTTCCTCTGGCCAGACAAACCTGCCTTTCACTGGACTTTGTCTGCATGAGATCAAGAGACAGGAAAATTCTCAGGTTAAAATTACAAGAATAGTTGTCACCCCTGCCAGACTGCTTTGCGGTGTGAAATCCAATCTCCCAGTCTCGCCATGGAGAATAAATTAAGGCAATTTCTGACAGGCGGTCTGCTAAGGAGTTCAAGGCAACGATGAACAAATACGTTTCTATATCGCTTGCCATTTCCCAGCTCGCAAAACTAATTGACACAGTTCTCTGCAGGATATTAGGCTAGATTATTCAGCAAGGCCGGTGCTTTGCTTGGTAGTGTTTCCCAACTAGACATGGAAGCAGATTCTATTTCTTCCTGAACGCTGATCAGTTCCAGATATGATTTTGCTGTGTCGCCTCTTGATGTAATTAGAGATTTGCCAGTTGTATGAGACTTCTAGCGCTCAGTTCTCACACTGCATATCTGTGACATTAGCAAAGTGGGTATTTGTGATATGGATTGATGTCTTTCAACAAACAATCTTTTTTCTTTTACTTTGACTGCTTCCCCTCTCTGTTAAAACATGAAGCATAATCATTGCTATTTGTTACTGTTGAACTGCAATGATCTGTACAACAGCTGTGTCTCAGCCTTGTGTCTTTGAAGGACATGGTACAAAAGAGAGACCATAAAGCAAATAAAGCAGTGTGCTTCTTTCAGGTCATAGGTCAAGTCTTCCTTTGATGAAAAATAAAGGGAACTTGGTGTAAAATGGTCATGGAAACTCAGTAGTTCAAATAGGAAAGGTGGTACTATGCCTGAGAGAAGAGGGATCAATTGTATTATTCTTTATAGGGAAAGGTTCACAACAGTCCTTGCCCCTGAGGTAGCTAACAATCTAATGTTATTATATTATGGGGTTTTTTTAAGGTGGAAACACTGGGAAGGTGTTAATGCTCTTCTTTTTTGTAATTTATGTCAAAGAAGGGTCACTGCCATTTGTGCTCTGTGTTTTTCTGAAGAACTCCATGCTCTGACATAATTGCCCTTCATCCAATTAGAGAACGTCTAGTATTTATTGAGAAACATTCTAGGTAGGGATGTCCCAATACCGATGCTAGCATCGGAATCGGGCCCGATACAGGGCATTTTGACAAGTACTTGTACTTGTCAAAATGCCCCGATGCCTAGCGCCGAAGCTTGCGCTGTTTTTTTAATTTTTTTTTACGGTCCGTGGGGTCCTTTTTACCGTCCTCTGGGCAGGCTGGAGGAGCGTCGCATCACTGCTGTGGGCGGCACTCCAGGTGGGGTCCTAATGTGGTTGGCCAGCGACTGCCCAGAGGACTCCGCCTGTAGCTCCGCCCACAACAGTGACGCAACGCTCAGCTGCTCAGCGCCGCCGACGTCCGTGGGTTCCTTTTTACTGTCCTCTGGGCAGGCTGGCAGAGTGTTGCGTCACTGCTGTGGGCGGCGCTCCAGGTGGGGTCCTAATGTGGTTGGCCAGCGACTGCACAGATGACTCCGCCCACAACAGTGACGCGATTGAGTTCAGAGGTGAGTCAGATGTTTTTTTTTTAAATGTCACCTGTCCCTTTAAGAAAAAGTATCGGTAATTGGTATAGGCAAGTACATGAGGGCCAGTACTTGTACTTGTACTTGGTCTTAAAAAAGTGGCATCGGGACATCCCTAATTCTAGGCATCCCCTGAAAGGCTGCTATAATATGCTGAATTCACCTCTAACTTTGATGGCGATTTGTCTGAATTAATTGTTTTTCATTTATTTTACAATTTGGGTCTGCTTTAATAAAGGTGGCTATGCCCAGTAACTGGATGGTTCTTTTGTGATTAAACACATGACTTTTCAGGATGTAGCTTTTAAGAGAGTAATAACAATGTGACACTCCTTAGGGTATTAGTGACTCTTCAGACTTTAACTAAGCAGAAACATGCAGCTCTTGTACTGTTGTCCGTTGGGTTTATGGTCTATGATGTCCTGATTTATATAGGACGGACACACACAAATAGCTCTAGTGCCCAAAAGGCACAGTTTTGCTAATATATGATATATCTGTCTGCTAATGCTTGGTGTTAAATATTCTTTTATTTCTCTCCCAGTTCATATTTAATCATCCAATGTCTCCAGATTCAATGATCTTATTCATTCACAGGAAGGACCATAGACAAGTGAAGCTCTAAGCTGTAATTTCACATCTGCAGTAATCCATCTAAGAAAAAATATGGAATTACATTAATAAAAAGCCTATTTATGTTGTAAGAAATGCCATATGAAAAGACATGCTTTCTTTAGCAATGTCATTGTCACATTCTCTTCTTCACTCCACAAATAATGTATTTCATAGGAATATAGCTTAATATTTATGATGTGGTATCCATTATTCCTTAATTCCATTAACACAGTCAACCACTGTAGTGTATACTGTTCTAAATAGACTCAGAAACATTAGTGCTTTAAGTGTTCTTCTAGGACAGCAAGAAATTTGAGAGATTCCCCCTTTTCCTCTGCCAGGAAGTAAAGCGAATCACTGCGACAGACTTGCAGACAGAAATAAAGAATCATATACTGAGAGGTGTATGGACTCTGCCATTGCTGATCTCTTTATAAAAATGTTAGTTGTCATACTGTTCCATGCTGCAATACTTTCTGATTCACTAACCTGGAAAGAGCAGGTAGGTAGGAGCTGGTAGCTCAGAACTCTTAATCTGTTTACTTCTACCATGTTGGTACATAATACAGCACAGAAGCTATTGGATCAAAATAACATCAAAAGAATTAGTGTTTTCAGATAGTGAGACCAGCAATGGCAGACTTCATAGTTCCGCAATACAGATTCACTTTTAAAACTGACCAAGTTCTTCTGGATGTATTTGATTGACATGTGTGGATTTCAGTCTGCGTACTGAGATATAGGGGTCTATTCACTATGCTGCCGAGGGCAGCCGAGTGAATGACCGATCAGAAGTGAAGTGAGACGAACACTGTTCGGCTATTCACTTCAGGCTGGTACGGCTGATTTCAGCCGTACATCGGCTGAAATCCGCCGTACATCGGCCTGCTTCGTGTGGCTTCGGGTCGGCCGAAGTGCAGAAAGAGTTCGATGCCGAAGGAGTTCGATGCCGAACAGCAGTGAGTGAATAGCCGAATGGCGCCGAGCGGCATTTGGCTCGGCTGTTCTGCTCGGTCCCTCAGAGGGATCGAGCAGAACAGAAAAAGAGTTAAAAAAGGTAAAAAAAGTAAATAGAAAATGATTGTGCGGAGCTAGCAGTGACAGCTAGCTCCGCCCAATAGTTTCCTATTGTCCAGCGGCTCTGCTGCTATAAAAAAAAAAAGTTAAAAAAAAAGAAAAAACTCTCCTTCCGAAGGATCGGCCGAAGCTAAGGCCAGATCCCTCGGCAGCTTCGTGAATAGTCCCCATAGTCTCGGTGGCATAGCAAAGCCTGCTTGTTGTGTAATGTGTTCTTTATGAATATTCTCAATAAAAATTTTACATGCTAAAAAAAAAACTGACCAAGTTCTTAATGCTTGCTCACTCTACTGCCTTTATTTGACTTTGCTCTGGCATGCAAAGGTTCTGCAGAAAGTTGTATTATTAGCCAATGAACAACTAAAGCTTCCTGTATTTACCAGCTTCCGGATACGCACGACATTACCAGTTGCTCTATAGCAACATCATAAATCCCTCTAGTCCAGCTGCTCCCGTTTTTTGGGGGAAGAGGAGCAGTAAAGAATACAGGAAAGGGCTAGACTCAGTAGGGGGCTATCAAAAAAAAAAAACTCCGGAAATTATTTAGAATTATAAACTTTCTTTGGCCATGAGCTATTCTTATGAGCAGCTGCAATCCAATTTAGGCCTACACTCCACATATGAGTTTTGGTCACAAGAGCTGCACAACACAGAAAAAAAATGCCCATGACTGATCAGGGATTTCTGTGATTAATCACTCCCCTTTACTGCTTAAGCAATGAAGAGAGGGTAGCTATGACTAATGTGGTATAATCAGATATTGCCGCAGTTGTGCATGGTAGCCAAAGAAGATCATGCCTACACTACAGTCACCATAAGTAAATTAGTCCAATTAACTGTTGTGATCTATGAACAATGGGCAACTTTAGTCACACAGCTCACATGACTGAGAATTCCTCTTCTTAACAAGGTCTTTATCATACACCATACAGGTGCAACATGGCACTGATTTTTTAGGTACTCCAAAAGCAGATGTGTTGGCATTCCACTTTTGACAAAGGTTACCTGGAACCATTCTTGCAGTAAGTTAAATATTTTTCTGACACACTCTTTACTTTGATTGCTATTGTCAAAATTTCCCTTCATAATATTACATTTTATAATATATCAAGTTTAGGTTGGTATTCTCATTAAGACTGCTGTTATTCAAACTTTTTAGAAAAATGAAATTGTCTAACCTTATAAATAAAGCGGACCTTTACCCATATCTTTAAAATAAAAACAAACACACCTTTAGAAATGTTTAGTAATGACAATCTACAAACACACAAATCTAGATAATTGCCGGCTTTGTATACTTTGCATACCTTATTTCTCTTTTCTTCCCGTCTTCTGACAGTGGCCATGTTTACTAAGGGCAGATTACTAGCTCTCCATTTACTTCCTGGATTTCTAGCACATGTGACTAGAACATGTGACCATGCACATCATCTCAGTGTAGGAAAATACCTTTCCCTGAGATCTTGTGAGATTACCGCTGAGATTTCCCAGCAGTAAGTGAATGCTCTGCAAGTGTAAGTATTTCAAAATCACAGCATTTTACACTTGACATGGCTGTGTTATTATTATTCATCATACATAGAGGGATGCATTGGTAGAATTTGATTTTTGAGTGTAAAGGTCCACTTGAAGAACCCATAGATGCAAAATGCATCATAGCACTAGCTGTATTATTGATGTTCTTGTGCTTTGATCCTTTTAGTAAAACTGCTATGCAGACCTTCTTCTGTTAGTAAAATTGCCCATGTAGTTTAGGTCATAACACAGTGTTTCACAAGCTTTTCCTAAATTCCCACTAAATCCCCGCCTATATCTGTGTGATTTGGATATTTGAAAGCCCAAATGAACTTCCAGTTGAATTCAGCTAAATATATTCCAAGTGCATAAAAACAAAACGCAGTTAAGGTCTTGTTTGTTTTCTTTAGAAAGCAGCCAAAGCATGAGTAGAAAAGCGTGTACCATGCCAACATGCTGCAGAGAAGGATGTTTGCTCTCTGTGTGAAAACAGTGGTCTCTCTGCAGAAGTCCAACACATCCACTGCTGAGTCAGAGCTAGGACTCTCCAATCAGCAGGGAGCATGAGCATTGCTGATTGCAGAGCTATTGGTCTGATTTAGCAGAGGGATAAGTGACTAGGTGTAATTCGGTTAGGGTTTATACAGTAGGTAATTTATTACCTTTGCTTTAGTATAGTGCCCTAATATGTAGCGAAACTCTAGAAGAGATACTTTTGTGTTCTTCTTTATACATCAGATACAGAACAAGCAGATGTATGTATTTGAGTCTAATAACCCTCTGTGTCACTGAATATACTATGACCATTTTATCATAATCCTTGGCTGCCCAATGTAAATGATGTTCATTCCAGTATGGTCTAAAACAGTGGTTCTCAACCTGTGTAACCTCAGGACCCACATTTGTACTTGGTCATTAAGTCGTGACCCAAGTTGCACTGCAATGGAACGCACGGCATTGCGGTACTGCACTGTGGGTGAGAGGTGCATTTGGGGGGCCATTCAAATGAATGGCAATGCAATGCACTTCTCACACCAAAACGGGACTGTGCGATTAACGCACTGTACTAGTGTGAATGGATCCTCAAAAACACACAACCACAGACACAATCTCACACAGGGGCGGACTGACAACACATGGGGCCCCGGGCAATACATGGTTATGGGGCCCCCTTGTGCTCCGCCCATATACAAGCCCCTCCCACAAGTCCCACCTGTATAAACATTCTTGTGTCACAGATCAGGCCGCAGTCACTGCGAGCACCCTGCCTGATAGGGTAACTATCAGGCAGGTATGGCAGAACAGTGTCCAGAACAACCTTATGAAGGTGTGTTTATCACTCAGGGCCCGTTTACACTATCCAGTGCGTTCATAGCACAGTCTCATGGGATGAACGTAACGGATCGCATAAACAAAGGCTCATTCTGGGGTGGGAGGGGGCGTGGTGGCTCCATTCATGTCAATGGCGCTGCAGACATGCCTCCCACCCACACTGGAACATGTGGTACCTCAATGCACTGCGTACCAGTGCGGTGTGATCGCAAAAAAATCAGGCATGCACTATTTTTTGTGTGATTGCACTGCACTAGAACACAGTGAGGGGAATTTATCAAACTGGAGCAGCCGTGCATGGCAACCAATCGGCACCTCTCGCTCATTTTCAAATGTTGAACTGAGGAGAGAAGCTGATTGGTTCCCATGCACAGCTGCACCAGTTTTTACAAACCCCCCCAGTGCATTGTGGTACCACACGTTCCAGTGTGGGTGGGAGGCATGTTTGCAGTGCCATTGACATGAATGGAACCACCACACCCCCTCCCACCCCAGAACGCAGGGAGCGTTTGTTTATATAATCCAGTGTGTTCAACCCATGGGACTGTGTGGGGAACGCACTGGATAGCGTGAACGGGCCCTCAACTGAGTGTAAGGGCTTGTTCACACCAAATCCAGTGTGTTCCAGCACAGTTTGTTGCTGGAGCACAGTGGATTGCATAATTACAGCCTCCCTGCGTTCTGGGGTTGAAGAGTGTGTGGTGGTGCATTCAAGTCAATGGCACCGCAGCCACACCTCCCTACCTGCAGTGCGATCACTTGCACCGGAACGCATGCCACAGCGATGCCCACGGAGTAATGTGATCTCAATAGTGCAAGCAATCGCACCGTTGTGCCATGCGTTCCGGTGTGGGCGATTGCACTGACAGTCACCACCCTCTGCAGGGAAATGATCGAGAAGTGAGCGGATCAGTGCATGTTTCTGCTCACTTCCCGATCGATAGAGCCGACCTGTGACAGCTTCTTTGTCACAAATCGGCTCTAACTATGAGGATAAGTGGAAATCATTCACCTTATAGTTCTCCTTTAAGGGCCCACCATGCCCCCTCCCGCCCCAAAGCAGAGTGAGCTGGCCAGGTTGCGTTCCAGAGCCGAACGCTCTGGAACGCACTCTTTATGGTTAGCTGGGTCCTAACTCTGAAGTGGCATATGCAGAGCAGTGCAGGAATAATTACAACCATCAATTTCCATCTACATGATTTTTTTGGGCCCCCCATAAAAAACCCCCCACAAACCCCCCCTAACCCATATCCCCTTTAGCAACCACGAAAAAAAAAAAAGTTGGAAAAATGGCATTGCTGTATAAAGTACTGCTGAGATTTGTAGTCCTCTATAGAGGGTGCCATTTTGCATTGCTGCAATGCAGAATGGGACCTGCTATATAGAACTACAAATACCAGCAGTACTTTTTACAGCAATGCCATCTATTGGGGTAAAAAAAAAAAAAGTTTTATTTATTAACTTACCTTGACCTCCTCTGGCTGTTTCCTGGTGGGGGAGGCTGCAGAAAACCACCCGTGTGTGGTGTGTCCCCATCTCAGCGCGCCCGTGTACTCAGGCGGCTGTCTGCTGGGTCCTCACGGCCGAGGCTCAGGGCTGCCCCCTGCAGTGCCTGTAGGCTTTTTAAAAATTCTCCGCCCCCTCCACAGTTTTCGGCGGCCGGCGGGCCCCCTCGTCTCTGCGCCGGGAGTGTCGGAAAGACCTGATACTCCTGGCGCAGAGATGAGGGGGCCCGTCCGCCGCCGAAAACTGTGGAGGGAGCGGAGAATTTTTAAAAAGCCTACATGCACTGAAGGGGGCAGCCCTGGGTCTCAGCCGTGAGGACCCATCAGACAGCCGTCTGCAGCTGCAGATCGGCCGGTATGCGGTGGCTGGATCTGCGCTTTACCTGCCGGCAGCGACCCCACCTTATGCGGCGCCCGTCACCGTGGCACTAGTTTCGGCCCTGGGTGACGGGCCCCCTGAAGGCCGCGGGCCCTCGGGCAGTGCCCGACGGACCGAATGGTCAGTCCGCCCCTGATCTCACACACACACACACTCCAAGATTCAGAATCTGAGAGCCAGAATATGACGTCATTCCAGTCCAGGCACCTCTACAGGACATGCGAGGGAGCTGTAAGCAATGCACATAAGGATGGAGTCCACCCTACCTCAAGCTGACACTCGGCACCAGGCAGCATATTTTGAATGGCTGCTTGGCGCAAGAACTAACAGTGCTGCTCTAGGGGGAAGCTGAGCTCACCTAGAAAAGTGGAAGGCCAGCAGTTGAGAACCAAGGGTCTAAAATATATGGTTATCTATTTAGACATTTAAAGGAGAACTATGGGGTCAGTGTTTTTCCCCATAGTTCTCCTTGGGGTAACGGGAGGACACAAACTAGCGTCCTCCCGTTACCCTAAGCTCAGTATACCGCAAGCTACAGCTCGCGGTATACTGAGACGCCGCACCTGGAGCGGATCCCGACTTAGATGACGGGATCCGCCCAGCTGCGTAAGTGACAGCTGGCTCTGCCTATCTAGAGGCAGAGCCAGCTGTACCCGCCCCCTCCCCCGTCCGTTCCGCCAGTCAGCGCTGGCAGATCGGAGCGGGGAGAGGGGAAATCCAGCCCCTCCCCCTGTCACGGCAGAGAGCCGTGACAGGATCGAGAGGTGAGGGAACCCGGTATGTGTTCTCTCACCTCCCGATCTACTGAGCCGACCTGTGACAGTCTAATTGTCACAGGTCGGCTTAGAACTATGAGGTGAGTGGAAATCACTCATGTCATAGTTCTCCTTTAACTGCACATAATGCAAAGGCAAAGGCACTGTTTTATAAAGCGGTTGTTCACTGAATCAATTTCATACGTCTTAAAATGCCACCTTGTGGCCACCCAGAAGATAGGCAGAACATCCTGCATCTATTAAAGTTTAACTTTTACTGTTTCCTATGCAATAAATGTATTCTGTATAGTTAATGATAAAAATCATTTCTATCTACAGGACCTCAAACAGTTCACGTAGGCTGGTCACACACATTTTGCTGCAGTCGCCTGCTCAAAAGCACAGCATTAGCACACAGGCAGCAAAATAAAAAAAAGGAAGCCAATGTAATTGATAACTGACAGCATTTTCCATGAACATGTTTGGCCTGATGGTGTCTGCATCTGCCTCTTGTTCCTAGGACTGGTTTAATCTATTATTATTATGATACAGGATTTATATAGCGCCAACAGTTTGTGCAGCACTTTACAACATAAGGAAGACATTACAATTACAATACAATTCAAGTCAAGATGGTAAGGAGGGCCCTGCCCGTGACGGCTTACAATCTAAAAGGAGGGACAAGTGATACATGAGGAGGTAGCAGTGTGGGGATGAATTGTTTGAGAACGTGATGGTAGAGCGGCAGTGGCGTAACAACCTGCGCCCATAACTCTGGTTACGCCACTGTAGATCGGTTAGGTTGAGGTGGGATAGGCTTCCCTGAAGAGATGAGTCTTTAGGAATCGCCTAAATGCAATCAGAGAAGGAGATAGACGGACAGGTTGGGGTAAAGAGTTCCAGAGGATGGGAGAGACTCTAGAGAAGTCCTGGAGGTGAGCATGGGAGGAGTTGACAAGGGAGCTGGAAAGCAGGAGGTTTTTGGAAGAGTGGAGGGGACGGTTAGGCTGATAATTTGAGACAAGGTTTAAGGTACAGTGTCAAAAATAGGGGGGCACGTGCCCTGGGCACCGCATTGGACCAGTGGAGGATCCAGGGGGGGAATAGTACTTACAAACAAGCCGCTGCCGACCATGGCAGCGGCGATCGCCCTTACTGCTCACCCCTCTATAGTTGCTGAAGTAGGGGAGGAATATGCAGGTGGCCGAGAAGGAGAAAAGCCGGATGTTCGGCTGCCTTTCTACAGCCCGTTCAGTGTTCGGGCTCCTTGGCAGCCACCTGCAGCTTCCTCCACCCTCTTCAGCTACTATTGGCTGGCTGAGAGCGGGGGAGCGGGTCCTGAAGTCAGGGAACAAGGAGGCTGCTGGAGGCCAGGTGACCATGAGGAAACATTGCTGCCCTCCCTACCCCCCACCACCAGGAGAGAAAGAGGGCATGAGGACAGAGCACCTCAATCAGATCAACTATTTCCAATATAAGTCCATGTTTTTTCTCCATCACACGGGTGACCTCTAAAATGTACATTACACCGCTGACCTGTGTACTGTGCGTCACACCTCTGACCTCTGTACTGTGCATCACAATGCTGACTTCTGTACTGTACATCACACCGCTGACTTCTGTACTGTACATCACACCGCTGACTTCTGTACTGTACATCACACCGCTGAGTTCTGTACTGTGCATTACACCGCTTACCTCTGTACTGCACGTTACAACGCTGATCTCTGTACTTTGCGTCACATCGCTGACTTCTGTACTCTGCGTTACATCACTGATCTCTGTACTGTGCATCACGCCGCTTACCTCTGCACTTTGCGTCACATCGCTGACTTCTGTACTCTGCGTTACATCACTGATCTCTGTACTGTGCATCACACCGTTGACCTCTGTACTGTGCATCACACCGCTGACCTCTTCACTCTGCGTTACACCGCTGACCTCTGTATGGTGCGTCACACCGCTGACCTCTGTACTGTGCATCACACCTCTTACCTCTGTACTGTGCATGACACTGCTGATCTCTGCACTCTGCATTATGTCGCTGACCACTGCACTCTGTGTTATTACTGACCTCTGTACTCTGTGTTACACCACTAACCACTGTACTCTGTGTCACACCACTGACCTCTGCACTCTGTGTCACACCACTGACCTCTGTACTCTGCATCACACCACTGAGCTTTGTACTCTGTGTTACACCGCTGATCTTTCCACTCTGCATTACACCACTTACCACTGTACTCTGCGTTACACTACTGCACTCTGCATTACACTACTGACCTTTGCACTCTGTGTTACAATATTGACCTCTGCATTACTACTGACATCAGGCTGCCACCCCGGAGCAACATACATGGTATGAAGCTTCATATTATTCTGCATTGCTGTATAATGTATTGCTGAGATCTGAAGTCCTCTATAGCTGGTGGTATTCTGCATTGTTGTATAAAGTATTGCTGGCATGTGTAGTCCTCTATAGCTGGTGGTATTCTGCATTGTTGTATAAAGTATTGCTGGCATTTGTAGTCCTCTATAGCTGGTGGTATTCTGCATTGTTGTATAAAGTATTGCTGGCATTTGTAGTTCTCTATAGCTGGTGGTATTCTGCACTGCTGTATAATGTATTGCTGTATAATGAACATGCGTCGTGGATCAGTGTCTTTATATCCACTTTTGTGCTCTTTTTGTTTGGTACGGCGGTGCCACTCCCGATCCACCAAGGAGGTGAGGCTTGAAATCACTTAATTCAAGTCTCTCCTCCATGACAGATTATAAGGGGCACCGCCAGGAAAGTAGAAGCAAGCCCAGAAGCGGCTTCTAAATTAACAAAGCGGCACTGGAGAATGAGGCGATTTGAAGCCTCACCTCTGCGGTGGATCAGGAGGGGCGCAGCTGCCGTTTAGATGGAGAACTTGTCCCAGGAAGGGGGGAGAGCAACTCTGAGTTTTCGCCCATGTTGACGGAATGTCTAGCTTCGCCTCTGTTAAGATATATTCAGGGGCAGAGTTGTGGATGGCTTTGTAAGTGGTTGTTAATATTTTTAATTTTATCCTTTGGGCAATTGGAAGCCAGTGGAGGGATTGGCAGAAGGGAGTTGCAGACAATGAGCTGCATCTATAGGCACTATTGATGCCCTGCTGGTAAGGCACCTGCTTTAGAGACCAGCCAGAGTTGTACTTTGTTGCCATTGCCACCCAGTATCAAGTACCTGGTCTGGGAGACTGGATGGGTGAGGAGGATTCCCTTGCACGTCGTGTCACATGGCCTTTGAGGATGGTGACAGAGGCCAGTCAGACACCGAGTGGCACGAGTGCCACTGGTTGTGAAACCATGCAAGCAGAAGGGCAATCCAGATATCGTATTGGGGGTTTCTCAGCCCCCTCTGTGATAGCAATAAAGTTAAATGGAAAAAAAAATAGGAAAAAAATTTTAAGTTTCCCCCCAAAGTTTTTTAAAGTTACACATAAAAAATAATAAAAAAAACAAATGTTTTTTTTTTAAAGTCCCCACCCCTACATACACGCATGTAAACATGCGTCAGGTGCGCATACCTGCGAAAACGACATGTTACATATCGCCGCGAACGTCAGGATGAGAGCAATAGTTCTAGGGCCATCAATCACTGATAACACTAAACTGATGAGCTGTAAAAGCTTTTAAAGCGTCGCCTATGGCCAATTTTGGGTAAGCTAGTTTTTTGCGATTTTGCGAGTGCGCGCAATTTTTAAGCTTGACATGTTTGGTGTCTATTTACCCGACGTGACCCCGTCTTTTATATTTTACCAAAAAAAGTGGGTAATATTAGTTGTTTTATAACATAATGTAAAAAAAACTTTTTTTTTTCAAAATTTTCAGTAATTTCTCCTGAATATAGTAAAAAATAAAACCCCCAGTGGTGATTAAATACCACCAAAAGAAAGATCTATCTGTCCCCAAAACATGGCATAAAATTCATTTCAGTACAGCGTTGCATGACGGAATAAATGTCAGTCAAAGTATCGCAGTGCTGAACACTGAAAAATGGCCTTTCCAGCAATGGGGGTCTAAACACCTGGTCAGCAAGCGGTTAAAGAAGAATAATACAGTAAACAGTCCGAGGTCAAAAAGGCAGGCAGAAATTGAGGAAGTTAGTTGAGGCAGAAACAGGTCAAAATCCAGGTAAACGATGATATTCAAGACAAGGCAGGAAACAGGATACAATACACAAACAGGAGCTGAGAAGACAATCCAGCAACTAAGTGACATGCTGGTCCGGTTTATATAGGGAAGTGGGCCAATCATGTACATCACTTCCTGTGCGCCTTTGGCGCATCTTTCTTGTGAGTCGTGCCGTATGCGCGTCACACGGCGCGTCTTTCCATGGACAAGACTTGCTGTGCGCATGCGCATGTTTATCCTCCTAGCGGGACTTGGCGCATGCGCAAAACAGGGCATGTTGCTTACACCCAGCTGGTAAGGTGCCTACCATAAATATTAATTCTTTCATCCCTTTTAAGCATGCACCCCACCACCACCTGCTGCATCTGACCACCCATTAGCTCTTCCATGAGCACCAGGTCACTACCTCCAGCACTTCCTGACCTTTACTAGTTCAGTCAGTTATAGCAACCCTAGCTCAGGCTGTGAGCTGCAGTTTTTGAGTGCTGGTTGTTGTGTGCCTGTGTCACACTTGAGTGACAGCTCGAAGAAGGTGTGGAGCAGGCAGTTGAAGCTGGGCAACCAGAGTTGATTTACTCTTTTGTAGCAGCAGGAACATTCATGAAGATCTGAGTTCTCTTTAGTGGCCAAAAACACCAGATGAGTATAGTAAGGACCATTACACAAAGTCCAAGAGAGGGGAAATTGTACCTGGAAAGGCTGGGAAAATGTGCTGGCAGCTAGGAGAAGCTTTTGCATTGGTCTGCATATGTATAAATGTTATCTGTTGTATGTGCTTGTGATTGGTAAAACCTTATTTCCTAATACTGTTAACCATTCCCTACTCTACACAAAATCCACTCAAATGTACTATATATTTATAGGTGGGGCCTGTGACAGATTCAGCCCTGGCTTGCTGTATACCATGAATACTCTAGATCTGTCTGTCATAATTCCAGTGTCTGTTCCTGACCATTGGGGAGTTCCAGCATCTCCTGTTGAATTGTTTTGCCATAACATAGAATAGCTGTGATAGAACAGAGAGAGTAGGGACCCCTTATAACAGCCAAAGCAGGTGGGCAGACCCAAGAACTAAAGCTAGCTATACATGTATCATTTCTTCTCCTTCAACCCCGTGGGCTGAATAGAGAAAACTTGATTCCCCCATACGCGCTAAATAGCGCGTGCCGCTGTTATAATACTTGAACAGTGACTGCAGCTGATTGTCTGCTTTCATTATTTGGTCAGGAATTTTTGGACCGGCTTCTTTAACAATAGTCAGTTGAAGTAAAACAGCTTTTTTTTAGTCTCCTAGACAAAACAAGCACTTAAAGAGGAACTTTACCCATATCTTCAAAATAACAACAAATGCACCTTTAGAAATGTTTAGTTATGGCAATCTTATAGATAATTTCAGGCGTTTTATTTTTTGCATACCTTATTTTTCTTTTCTTCCCCAGTCTTCTGACAGTGGCCATTTTAACTAAGGACAGGTTACTAGATCTCCCTTTACTTCCTGGAACTCTGGCATTGTGACCATGCACATCATCTCAGTGGAGGAAAATGCTTTTCTCTGAGATGTCGTGAGATTACAGATTAGTTTTTCTAGAAATGCTCTGCTAATGTAACCTTCACAGGATGCAATGCTTGGGCACAATTACATCATTTGTGCCAAAGTGGACCAGGAAGTGAAAAAAAAAGAAATTGTAAGTAAAATAAAAATATGTTTGTTTTACTAATGAATGTAAGATGATTTCATATCAGCATGCAGAGCTGTATGCTGATGTGATTTTTAGTGAAAGGGGTTACAGGTCCACTTTAACCCTTGAAGTGCCAGGGTAGCCCCACTGCAAGGATGCATTTTTTATTTTTCTTTAAATTACAATGATGGATGCATCTGCAGTAAATGTTTGGTGAATGTCACAGTCACTGCTTTATAAATATACCTCAATTGTTCACTGTGCGCTAGTCTGAGATATTTTTCTCCAGAATGTACATAACATTTATGTAGAAATACTTTATGCAGTAGTTTGAAACATTATACAAACAGCGCACGCAAAAAAAGCGCTTGGAAAAATTCATATTTTTTAGGTGTTCTGAAATGACTGAAGTATAAAGTTAACCCGTATATGATTACATCAAGAAGTTCAGTGATTGTGTTTTTTATGGACAGCCATGATCTCCAGTCCAAACTGTCTCCGTTCTTTAACATTTTAGCTTGGCTGTCCCAGTGAGCATATCAGCACCACAAACGTACAAATGATTTTTCCAGAATTTCCAACAGAAAAGACTAAAAAACTGTTTGACAGAATACACTTTCCATCTGCTTTTCTACTTTATATATTTTAGTCAGACAGGGAGTGTGGACTTTGTGGTTTTGAGAGGCAGACGCATGATCTTGCCTTTGCTGTATATCTCTGTTCATTAATTCTTTGTGTATTCAGTGTACTGGCAGGGACAACACTAAAGGTCTTATGTGCCAGTCAACAGAACAATTGGAAGTTAAGAATAACACCATTACATCACCCAAATCACCTCTCAGTACTCTGGATATATACACTGTGTAACTCTATATCTACAGTGTAAACATAGCGCAGGGTCAGTGTACTGCAAGGCTCTCACTCCAGAAAACAGTCACAATAAGCATCTAGGTAAACACTGCAGTCATTACATCATTGCTATATAAAAATAGACTGCTTACAAAGGTCACATAAAAGAGGAATTTTGTGCTGAATTATCTTTCAAAACTGATAATTGAACAAGACAATGTTAAGCCCAATGGCTTACACTCACTCATAGCAATCAATCATATTTTCTGAACACTTTTTCTTTAGCACATGAAGAGGGAGGATACCCAAAGTTTGAGTAGCTACTGAGTGATGGTTAAACTCTTCCTAAGTTAGGCTGGTCATTCACTACTTGGATTTTAGCTTATTCTTGCTGATTAGACTAAAATTTGATCATTGTGTTGACCCATTGGGACACCTACATTCAACAATTGTTGATTTCTCTATACAATGTTGCCAAATGAGCTGGTCAGAGAATTATTGGCCAAAACGTGACAAGGAGGAAAAATAAGTGATATTAAAGTGAAAAGTTTATAACCTATTTCAAATGCTGATGAAATTATTTACAATGGATGCTGCTTCTTGATTTTTAAAAGTGTTTGTTTAATGCAGAATTAGTGGAGCACTGGCCCTAATATCCTTAGGGTGGCTTCTTTCCCTTGTAGGGTCCTGTGGAGCCATCCTTGTGTGTGCTAGTAATCTGTATGTGTCTCTACAAACACACAGACACAGCAAGGCAAGATGCTCCCCTTCCTCTGCTCCCCTTTTGTTCTTTATTGCTCCTACCTTTTGTAAGCTAGAAGATGACAGCTACTAGAGAATGCTGTGTCACTTGTGATCTTGTACTCAACAGAAAGTTCCTGGAAGCTGAGCTGAGAGAGTTGGAAGCAGTTGTTTAGAAACATGATGACTGTAAGCGTTTGGGCAAAAATGTAAAGAAATGCTTTGCTGTGCAATGTATATTTGTTTGATCTTGATTCATTATTGAGAAAAAAAATGAGAGTTTAATACTACTTTAGGCCTATATGATGACATATGGGCGTCTTGGATACATTTTCAAGGCCATTCTTGACAATAAATGACATTACATATATAATGGCTAAAGGTAATTTTTTCATTTTACTGTTCTCTCCTATTCTTTTCCTGTTTCATTTTTCTTTGGAATCAGCTGTAAAATGACATAATGATGTTAACGAAAGCTCTGGTTATATACTGTAAAAAATTATTTTGATGGAATACATATGTCAGTTCCATCTCTATTGAAACCCATATATAAAACTGAAAAAAATAAAAGCCATCAAATGCTGGTATCATCTCTGTAGCTATTGAAGAAATGTGGGAACAAATAGACTGGATTCTGTGATTTCTCAGTACACTGACAGCTTTCTTTGAAACAGCTATAAACTCCTAACAGAGGGTTTAGTAGTACTGAATGCTGCACATTTTGTTCTCTTACTGCATTCTAAGCAACATTGCCCGGCACATTTTTTGGTTTCTTCTGTATGTGTGCACAAACACTCACATAGCTTGCTTTGTATCCAGGTCCAAAAGTGCCACTTCACTGAACTTCCAGGTAGAGTAGCGTGTGCTCTAAGTACGCCATATCAGCACAGGTATCGGGGAAGGTATCGGAGCATTTGGGCGAGTACGACTACTCGCCCAAATTCTCGGTATCGGCACGGATACTGATACTATTATCGGTATCGGTGCATCCCTAGTTACAATACAATTTCAATACAGGTTAGGAATAGAAAATGAAAAGTTGAAGCTGATTGGTTACTATGGCAACTGCTCCTAATTCTGTCTGCCCCAGTTTTGATAAATTCCCCCACTGAGTTTTGCTTTTCATAGTGAGGTTGTGTTTTAATGTGCTCTGCACTATTAGACCTTAAACACATAAACAATTAAAGGGAGTCAGCATTGATGCTGAAACCCCCATTTTCTCAATGGATCCCCCAACATGGAACAATCAAGAGGTATGTTCAGACAGCAAGTTGGTTTTACAATCATGTGCTGAACATTAACAATGGATGCTTATGTGTACCGCAGAATGGTGGTTCAGCTATTGTTTACAGCGTGGATATGGGAGGTAGCGACCACCCTGTGAAGCTAAATGAAGAGGTCCCAAAGAGATAGGGAATTTCCACTTAAACTGCAAATGTCCTTTAACAGATTATCAAATTACTTTAACAACATGTGATGGTTTCAGATGCCGTGTGGTTGAACATTTGATAGGTCTTGTGTCAAATATTTATAGCGTTTCCGAGCTGCGCATTTTTCTAAAAGTATCTTTCTTGATTTTTATCGTTTGCACCTGTCATGAGCAATAATACGTTTTGTAAAAGGAATACGTTTTTTTAGATCCATCAAAGTGAACACAGCTTTAATAAATCTTAATCTATTTTGTTCCTTTTTTAACTTGATTTTGTGTTCACTTTAAACTCACTAAAGTCACCACAGACCTGGAAAGCAGGCACCTTCTTTTAGATATATTGTACAGCATCCTTGGAGCCCAAACACCCCGAATACCCTACTATGCAGCTATTAAATTCAGCCTCTGTGGAGATTGTGCCAACATCTTCACGTCTTTGAAGCTGGTCTAAAAAACATGCCTATAGGAGCACACCTTGGTTTGCAGCTAACACAATATGGGATCTGGTCCATGGACGTGTGTGCTATTAACATCCTTCTCCCTCTTGCCCCTTTTCCCCACCAGAACCCTGATGATCCATTTTTTCATGTGCACACATTAAAGAAATGTGGGTCTTCCCTTTTGAAAATTCTAGCTTGGCTGTCTTTAATACATCAACACTTCTAAACAATTTCAGACCTGGAACTTACACGCAGCGAACAATAGAAACAAAATCAGAATTTCTTATCTTTAAATTTGATCTGTTATAGTGACTCAAAGCAATATGGTCATACCAACCACACAACTAACATTTTCACAAAGTGTATGACTAGCCGAAACATTTTTGTTTTGGATAGAAAAGGAAAGCTTTAGAATCTCTGTTGGGTTTTACTGCTATCTGGGGCTTCTTTAGAACTTCCACTCTATCCAAAATAATACAAAAAAATACAAGGTCCTCTTTACTGGCAGCCCTCCCAACCCTAAATACAAAAAGCCTAGTAAAAGCTGTAAAAAATAAAGCTTTGTAGAAAAAAAATACCTACATCAAACCTGTTGCCCACAACTTCCTGGAGGTGTCTGTAAAAGCAGAGGAGCGAATTTTAATGGTATTTTAACCCCCTGGTTTTCCCATGAGGCAGTGTTGAGGTGCAGTGACATCACATGACCTCGTCGAGTGGGTCTCAGGTAGACCTTGCTTTTTCATGCAAGGTCCTCTATATGCAAGAGGTCTTTAAGACTATGCATGTATTATACACTGCCTGGCCAAAAAAAGTCACCACTAGGATTTGGCTGAGCAACTAGGATCCTTCCCAAAAACGTCCCAAAAAATGAGGTCAGCTGCCTACCTGAATATACTGAATGACCAGGCTTTTCCATCAATGGATTTTTTCTTACCTGATGAATATTTCAAGATGACAATGCCAGGATTCATTGGGCTTCAAATTGTGGAAGAGTGGTTCGGGGAGCATGAGACATCATTTTCACACATGGGTTGGCCTCCACAGAGTCCAGACCTAATCCCCGTTGAGAATCTTTGGGATGTGCTAGAGATGACTTTACACAGTGGTCTGACTCTTCTATCATCACTACAAGACCTCAGTGAAAAATTAATGAAACTCCGGACAGAAATAAATGTTGTGATGTTGCATAAGTTTATCAAAACTATGCCATGGCAAATGCATGCCGTAATCAAAGCTAAAGGCGGTTCAACAAAATATTAGAGTGTGTGACCAGGCATTGTATTAATTTGTCAATGGACTACTCAGCACCCCTCTGTATGTTATTGCATAATGCAAAGCTATTGTCTCCTATACAAACTGACTGCTAACTGTTACTTATGTAGCAAAATAAGATATGTTCTTGTGAATTTGTAGACCCAGACTAGAGCTGTAAACCAATTATTTTATTGTTACCCTGAGATAAAATGTATGCATCTTTTTTACACTCTATGTTTTACAAGAAACAAAAAGGTCTGTGGTTGCGGAGGCAGAAGAGCCTACATCCTATGTGAGTATACCACTAAAACCCAATTCATATGATATCAAAATGGAGAGTGTTTTTTGATACATGAATGGAAACTTTAGATGCTACACATGTGAAAATGTATTCTCCTGCACATTTATTATGTTGCCAGTTTAACAGGTATTAACAAAACTTTTATACATGACTTCAAAAGCCTTTTTTTCACATGATTTCCTGTTTTTCTAATTGCTTTTATACAGAGATTAAACACTTCACATGTTCTCAGCACAGTTGTGTTCCTAGGTCCACTTGTTTATCTTGGCGGCCAAGGTTTCTTTTTTTGATTAGTCAAGGCTTTATGCAAGCAGGAAATGAAGAGAGATTTGTCTCAAAGTGATTTTTGTTACATCAAGAAATCTTGTCTCGCTTGTCTTTTATTTCCACCAAAAAAGTGTTTGCACAGAAGTATTCTGACATGACCTTTTGTACCCAGAATAAAATCTCCAAAATTCCTTCTTATTACATGACTGCAATAATTATGCAATTGGTTAAAATATTAGCACAAGGCACTCTACCAAGGAAAACTAAATATGTCCAATTTCTTTCCATAAAAAATAAGCTGTTTTCCAAATAAAACAGCATTTGTGATTAATAGGTTTAGACTCACTAACTCAGCTAACTCATGTAGACATCCCTCTATGGTAAAGGAAACAAATTCACCTTATTTGTCAGGCTATTGCAAAAGACAAAGGACCTGATACATAATGTAACAGACTAGCATGCAGTAGCCTATAGCAACTATCTTTTTTTCAGCATGCCTGTTTTTAAAGCAGGGAAAGGTTGCTTTTTAGCTGCTTTGGCCACATTACAGTAAACTTTCAATGAGAGAAATGCAGTGCTTCTGATTTTAATCTCCCTCTTAAAACACTACCTGTTTATCCAGTATGCCAACCCATTGAATTCAGCACCTTCTGTGTCACTGACAAAAAAAAGTATGCACATAAGGAAAGTTAGAAAAAAGACCTTACCCATGGCTTAAAATATTGAAGTAAGAGGGTCAGCTCGACAAAGGATGATTCACTTTTTCCTAAGGAGAGGTCAGCAATGGTAGCCTCAATGTTTCTCTTATGACAAGTTTCCATTCAAAGAGAACTATGGCCCAACCATTTTTGGCCATAGTTCTCTTTAGGGTCACAGGAGGACATTCAGCATATAGCTATTGCCTGCTATATGCGGAGACTGCAGAGTCTCGCTGCAGCCAGGAAGGATCCCAACAATAATGTCAAGATTCACTCCACTGCCTGATTGACAGCTGGCTCTGCCTCTCCAGAGCCAGAAACAGCTGTACCTGACACCTCCCCCATCTGTCCCTCTAGTCAGCGCTGGAGGAATGAAGAGGGTAGGGGGGAATCCCTGCGGGGAGCAGTGACATACTGTCACCGCCCTCTGCAGGGAAAAGACTGTGAGCTGAGTGATCAGCGGTTTGTGATCGCTTAGTTCTCGATCTATAGATCCGACTTGGGACAGCTGCAGTGTCACATGCTGGCTTCAACTATTGTGATGAGTGTATTTTACTCATCCCATAGTTCTCCTTTAAATAAAGGCTTAGTTGTGGCTGATAGTTCTCTGCCCTTTGTCTGCTCACCAAATTTTTCATCATGCTCTACTGCAATTTCATCTGCATAAGATATGAACCATGTCTTTTTTCTCTTATTTAGCACATTGGTTTTCAGCCCTAAGATCTCAATGCTACCGTGTTTCCCCGAAAGTAAGACCTACCCCGAAAGTAAGACCTACCCCGAAAGTAAGACCTACCCCGAAAGTAAGACCTACCCCGAAAGTAAGACCTACCCCGAAAGTAAGACCTACCCCGAAAGTAAGACCTACCCCGAAAGTAAGACCTACCCCGAAAGTAAGACCTACCCCGAAAGTAAGACCTACCCCGAAAGTAAGACCTACCCCGAAAGTAAGACCTACCCCGAAAGTAAGACCTACCCCGAAAGTAAGACCTACCCCGAAAGTAAGACCTACCCCGAAAGTAAGACCTACCCCGAAAGTAAGACCTACCCCGAAAGTAAGACCTACCCCGAAAGTAAGACCTACCCCGAAAGTAAGACCTACCCCGAAAGTAAGACCTACCCCGAAAGTAAGACCTACCCCGAAAGTAAGACCTACCCCGAAAGTAAGACCTACCCCGAAAGTAAGACCTACCCCGAAAGTAAGACCTACCCCGAAAGTAAGACCTACCCCGAAAATAAGACCTAGTGTCTTATTTCGTGCAAAAAAAAAAAAAAAGACAGTGTCTTATTTTCGGGGAAACACGGTAGTACCTCTGTGTTAAGTGAAGCTAATCCATTTATTTGAAAGGGTTGCCAACATACTGATGGGTTTGAATGGGTTGCCAATGTACCACAATGGACTTAATATCAAACTATTTTGGCTGACAATATAGTGCATTATTGTGCTCTGTGGTCTACTGCAACACGGGTGCATCGGGCTTCTGCTGGTATCTAAAAGAATGGCACCACAATACACCGCTCCATGGTATATGCATTGCCGAGCTTTGCGGTAACACTTTTTAGGTGCTGAAGGGTACCTTGACAACAACCTAAACCTTAGGCTGAAAAAAGACTAAGCAATTCCATTTCCCAAACCCTAAAATTTAACCTAAACCTATATAGATATATCATTAGCACTTTAACTCTAGCCAAAACATTTTAGTAGCATTAGAAAAAGTGTGGAAAGGTGAGAAACTCTGTCAACTTTTTATTGCTATATCCCCATTCGAGGGATTTCTCATCACTTCCTGGCTGATAGTGGACACATTTGTCCAGGTTCAATACGCTGAAGATTTAGTGACTGTTGTTTGAAATTCATTGAACTCAATCTTAAAGGCAAATCCTATTGAAGTCTATTGGGGGCAAATCTTTTAGTTAAATTCCGGCTATATAGGCAAACTACTTTTAAAAAAGTGTTGCGAAGCTATTTCCCACAACAGCCTCAAAACCACCTATTATTTCAGATGAAATTATTATGATTCACCTATTTTTCTTAAGTATTGATGTAAACTGGAGTCATCATAAAGTTAAAAACATTTCCTTAAAACATATAAAACAACCATTTATTTTTTTTATCACAGCCAACTTTTTTTTTATGCCGTGCTGTTTGTTGTTTGGGCATGTGAAGCCGTCTGCGTATGCCCCATTTAGAAAAAAATATTTATTGCAGCAGAATATAGAACAATGTTCACAGAGAGGGCATGGGAAAGAGTTCTGTTCCCATCAGTGAGATGCCAAGTGTCCAGCTGGCTCTGGATATATTTTTTTAACATATTCCTTGGTAGATAAAATTAATGCATAAATGTTGATGATAATAGTCAATTATTTAGAAGCAAAGAGAGCATCACTTAGCTGAGACTAAAGGGTAGTTTATCATGCTTTGTGCTTAATTCACTAAAGATCAATAAAATGGGAATTCGAAGTGAAAATGGGTAACAACTGCTTCACTATTAATTACATGATTTGTATAGCAAAAACGTCTTTTATATTATTAATGTCCATAGAATAGGCGTTGAAACCTCTTCCAGTTCCAGTTTATTATTTCCTCCAGTTCCTCTTCCAGTTTATTATTTCCTGTCCATATCTCATTAGGAAGATTTCCCTTGCCTACAGAGGAAGGTGCATTTTTTCGCCACATCAAGAATTTGGGAAAAGAATGACCATCATCTTCTGAAGCCCTATATGTAAAGCCACAGCCATTGACACCCCAAGTCTGTTACCATGGAGGACCCCAATACAAGGACACCCCCCATAGATTTTCACTAAAGATAGCATAACTAACAGCACTGACCACCCTTGTAATGGAAATATATACACTGACCGCAAGTGTAATGGAGGTATATACACTGACCGCCAATGTAACAAAAGTATTCACACTGATCGCCAATGTAACAAAGGTATTCACACTTACCGACAATGTAACGAAAGTATTCACAATGACCGCCAATGTAACAAAGGTATTCACACTGACCGCCAATGTAACAAGGGTATTTACACTGACCGCCAATATAACGGAGCAATTCACACTGACCGCCAATGTAACAAAGGTATTCACACTGACCGCCAATATAACAAAGGTATTCACACTGACCGCCAAAGTAACAAAGGTATTCACACTGACTAGCTATGTAACAAGGGTATTCACACTGATCAGCAATGTAACAAGGGTATTCACACTGACCGCCAATATAATGGAGGTATTCCCACTGACCTATTCACAATGACCGCTATCTGACCGCCCCGCCAATATAACGGAGGTATTCCCACTGACCGCCAATGTAACAAAAGTATTCCCACTGACCGCCAATGTAACGGAGGTATACACCACCATATACATACATATACTTAAACATACCTTTTTCTTGCATTCTTCAGGCTGTTTTTTCTTCCTTAGCAGCAATGGTGGGCGGCACTTCCTTCATTACATGGAGTGCCATGCAGTCCAAGAGTACTGTGAGCAGGGGGGTGGGGTGGTGATTTGCATATCAATTAGCCACGATATTTACCTGAATGAGTTGCGGCTTATTGATATGCAAATACAGCCGCCCATTCATATGTTAATATCTCGGCGGGTGACAGCCTCAGAGACCGTGCAGACTTCTAGCAGGCTCCGGAGAGAGCACACAGCAGAGTGAACTGGGGGCGCGTCTCAGACTATAGAAGACTGAAGCTCAGAGCCCTGTCCATACCGCTGCTCCTGTGTATGGGAGGCTGTGTTTTTCCGCACTCCCCCACCAGCGCCCTCAAGCGGCCACCTTTGCTGTCTGTATGGTAGCGCCGGCTCTGGTTCTAGACAGTTCTCACTAGAAGACATGTCCCATTGCAAGACTAACACCCACCTGTTTTGGTGGAAGATTTAACATTCTGGATTTCCCATTACTTTCTCTCCTATTGATTATGGTAAGCAGGGCAATTAGGGAGGGTGAATCTACTTAGCTAGGACGCATACAGCAACATAAATGTGACACGGGGGTTCTAACCCTTTAAAGAAGCTATCGTATTGTAAACTCTGTTACATTCCTGTCTGAGAGTGGCAGGGAGTGATACAGACATTTTCATCTTCAGTTCCTGCCCCAGCGTCAATCACTCTCAGTCTGCTCGTGCTTAGATCAATGTACCACCGCAGGAACACATGCACCCTTCTGCACAGGATAGGACTGAGTGTGTAATCGTCACATTCTGGTCACCTCGGTGCGACTTGAGAATATAATCTTCACATGGTTATGCATACACTGTAATACAAAGATCAGTTTACAGAAGCAATTTTTCACGTACTGTCCATAGTGCCGATATCAGCACTGAACCTATAGTCCAGCTGGTGCCTCACCTTCCCCTTCCTTGCAAGTTAGACTGGCTTGACACACCAAGCATGTGAGCGGGTATTTCCAAGTGCAAGCCCTGTATAAAAAGCTTTGGCATTCCTGTTATAGTATTACACTCATTGATGTCAACAAGAAACCCCAGGGAATCTACATTTACATTATCATACTAAACACCCTTTGCCCTATTACATACCAGAAAACTTGGTGATGCATTACATATAAAGCTGCCATTTTAATATCTCATGATTCTCAGCATGAAAGATACTATAATAAGTGTGACTTGTAAAATACATGTCATTGCATAATAACAGTACAAAAATATTTACACGCATTCTCTGACAAACACAAGCACATTTAAAGCCCTGCCATATGTTTCCGGGTCTCTGCTAAGAATAGTGCCTTAACACAGTACAACTTCAAAGGAAACACTGATTATCTGACTGCCGGAAAATAAAAGCATGCTTTAAAGATACACAGAGTAAGGCACTGTTTGACAGGTCCTGCTGTATGTACAGATGACATGCATGTATAGGAATGACTAATTCATTTGTAAGGCTAAGTGAATAAAACCATGTCACAGTGAAGAGAAACTGGAATTACTGAAGTCAATTGACATTGACAGTGGTCTTTTATATATAGCCATATACAGTATTTAACTAGGTAACAGAATAAAGACAAGCATTTAGAAAATATGGTATATAAATAGATTATTGTTAGTGAAGAAGGAAAAAGGCAAGAAAAAAAGTGTCCAGCTCTATGTCCTTTGACTTGCAGCTACCTACACGCTGGCGCCACTTTAAGCCAGTCCAGGAATTATAATGTATACATGTACTTAGCATCATCATGCACTTACATAGGTAAAGATAGGATGAGTGCATTATGAGTTTCAGGTGTACAAAGAAGTAATATATTGCATTCCACCTCATTTATTAGTCTAACTGTAAAAAAAAATACAATGGAATTCTAAAAAAAATACTTTCTTCAAAAGAAAATGTATGAGCCTTAAAGTTTTATTTACTTAAAGTTTTTTATTCAATCAAAAAAGCACAGCATACATCCAGCATCATATAAACATCTTGACGTGCTTTGAACCTTTGTTTACTCATACTGTACATTAAGATTAATTTCCATGCCATACATTCTGGTGAAGGCAAGTATCACAAAACTATAACTTGCTGTCCCAATGTCTTTGGGAAAATCTCTGTTGTTAATCATTTACAACAAACATATACCTTTGCAATTTCAATAACCTTTAATGTTCTTTATCATAAAACGTCAAAAACACATACAAATATGAACATTTAATAGATTTCCCTGAGTGGTATAGTTTCTGAACAGCATTTAAGATTTGGTGTTATTCTAGACAATATTTCTATATTTATGGGATGATTATTCCAACCCTAGAGGATCATTTAACAACTGTGTGTGCATTGTGCCTAAGCAGAGTTGAATCCAGTTGAACCCTATATTGGAGATGAATGTACAAATGTATTTCCAAGATCCAATCTCAGTGTAATATCCAGAGTAATGATTGTATGTATATGTATGACGGTTAACACAATCTTTACCCTAACCCTATCCTTAATTACTGACCCTAAACCCTAACAGTGAAAAAGTGGACCTTTAACCCCTTTGAACAAAAATCACATCAGCATACAGCTCTGCATGCTGATATGAAATAATCTTACATTCATTAGCTAAACAAACATATTTTTTTTTACTTACAATTCATTTTTTTCCACTTCCTGGTCCACTTTGGCACAAATGATGTAATGTGCCCAATCACTGCATTCTAGGAAGGTTACATTAGCAGAGTATTGCTTGGAAATCTAATCTGTAATTTAATTTTCCTCCCCTTAGATGATGCGTATGCAGGGCCGTCTATAATACTGATTGAACCCTGGGCAAACATTTTCTTGGGCCCCCCACTCCTACCCACACTTCCCCTACCCATCACACCCCCACTCCTACCCAGCCTGCCCCCGAGCCGCCACACATCACACCCCCTACCTGCCCCGCCATGCAATTTGCCCACACATACGCCTATAAAACATGGGCGGAGAAACACTATGCAATACCGATCGCTTAGTAAACAGAACAGTGCCGTGTATGTATCTTTTCCGGGCTCAAGGGCAGGGCTGTTGCAAGGATTTTTGCATACACAGGCGAAGGTGAATTTTTTGCCCCTCCCCCAGCACTCTCAGGAGGCTGCCTGTGCAGCCTCGCACTAGCACTGACTAGCGTGTAGTGATCCCCATCATATGTACACGAAAAGCATGTAGTGACCCCATCATATGTACACAGAAATTATGTAGTGACCCCCATCACATGTACACATAAAGCATGTAGTGATCCCCATCATATGTACACAGAAAGCATGCAGTGACCCCCATTATATGTACATAGAAAGCATATAGTGACCCCAATCATATATGCATGGAAAGCATGTAGTTACCCCATCATATATAAATGGACAGCATGTAGTGACCACCATCATATGTACACAGAAAGCATGTAGTAACCGCCATTATATGTACATGATTGGTTTAGGAATGATATTGCCGGTATATTTTTTTCAAACCTTTGTGTGTCTGCTACATAAAATCTTATAGGAAGCTGAACCCCCCCCAGGAAAAAAAATTATCTACGGCCCTGCACACAGCATGGAGGGGGAGGGCGTCCACCCAGCTCTCCTCTCCATGTCATCCACTCTGCGCTCGTCAGACGCTCTGCTGTCAGTACAGAGATGCAGAGTCAGTACCAGGAGTTTTGCAGCCCCTGCCATGCTCAAGGGACAGCTGCTTTTGGCCCCACTACAATGACTGGGCCCTGGGCAACTGCCCCTTTTGCCCTGCGTTAAAGACGGCCCTGTGTGTATGGTCACATGCCCTAGTCATGTGCCAGAGTTCCAGGAAGTAAATGGAGATCTAGTAACCTGCCCTTAGTTAAAATGACCACTGTCAGAAGATGGGAAGAAAACAAAAATAAGGTATGCAAAGAATAAAAAACCTGCAATTATCTAGAAGTATGTGTTTGTAGATTGTCATTACTAAACATTTCTAAAGATGCCTTTGTTGTTATTTTGAAGATATGGGTAAAGTTCCTCTTTAAAGTGTATGTATAGGCGTAAAACTGTGGTTTTGAATAGAGTGGTAACTTATTAGAACCCCTATGAATTTCCAACACAATGTATTCAGGCATGGACACACCCCTGACACACCCCAGTTATGGGACCATTCAGAATTTATATGCCAAAAATGATTGGTTAAACCCAGATTTGTTTTTTTCTCACCATTATTTTTGCTTTATATTGGTTTTTGAAATAGCAAACAAGCTAATAAAAAGATAGGACAAAGGTTTTAATTCAGAAAAACACTTTTGGTAGTTGAATAGCACATTTTCATAGATACAATGAGGGGAATTTATCAAAATTGGAGCAGACAAAATCTGGGTGCATGGTAACCAATCAGCTTCCTTGTTTCTTTTTCAAATCTTAACTGAACAAACTGAATATAGAAGCTGATTGGTTGCTACGGGCAACTGCTCCAGATTTTGTCTGCTCCAGTATTAATAAATTCCCCTTAGTATCTCTACATCAGACCAAAAAGAGGGACAACTGTGGATGAAAGAAGGATAGAGGGATTTGGTTCCACATGAGGGACAATCCCTCCCAATGAGGGACAGTTGGGAGACATACAGACATTCAGTACAGGGCAGGGTCAAGCAGCGTATTGTGCTGTTAGCTGAGTAACCACCAGAGCCACGAAGGACCCTTCTACTAGTTCACATAATTTTTTCCTTTGTGGGCCCTAGGTACAGTGACTACAGGGAAATCTGCCTATGGGTACAAATGCTGTATTAATTATTTCATCTTTTAAAGGTGTTCTGTTTTGTCAACAGTTCCCCAAAGCAAAACCCTTTTGACCCCTACACTGTTAACAGACCAGCACATGCCATTAAACATAAGTATGGGAACACCTGTTTCAGTGTCCAGCTGTTTAGTAAACTTTGGAAGCACAAGCAACGGCATTTAAAAAACTGGGATTTTGTTTTAAATTACAACAATATCACATGTTCAAGTTAGCAGATAGTTGCGTTAGGAGAAATAATGTGTCAATGATTACCGGCTGCAACAATGTGTGGTGAAAACCATGAACCAATAGTACTAATATGTTGCGCTAGGTATTATTTATCTTCTAAATTCAACACCAACATTTGTATGTAAATAATCTTGCTGCAATGCCGTCCGTCCGTTTTTTTACTACGGGCGGACGGCAAGAGGTTAATAAACTTGTGTGATACTTACTTGGAATTGGTGATTTCCACACTCTGTGTGTAAAAAGCCGGGTTGGACACCACTCTCTCCTTCCCCTCCGGTTAACCCTGTGGAAATGGACAATACACCATAATTACAAGTGATTGTTGAAGAGACTCCTCTGAAACCTATCCATTTTTCAATCACGTAATCGTAGGTTAAATCCAGGAGGACAGATAAGTAACAACATCCCCCACATATTACTATCTATAGTTGGGGCGAAGCAGAGGACTGTTTGACTGGATTGCGTTGACATAAGGACTGACCTTATGTGAGGACTGAATTGTGTTTACATAGGATTGACCCCTTTTGGTTTAGTTTATCAGTTGTGAGTGTCCCCCTAGATGTGGGGCTGCTTACAGGCACCGACTCCACTTGCAGATCTCGGCATTTAAATGAATGCATACAGTATCTTGGAGGTGTGCAAGGGCATTGTCCCATCTAAAACTGAGCTCGCATTTCTCCTATGTGACTGTACATTCACGTTTTTTAATATAATCAGCACAGCATGAATTGACCGATCTCGCACAACAATTCATTTGCAGACATTGACACGAAGTCACATTCAATGATATAAACACTGATATTTTATTGTAAGGAAGAGTTTGAATATTTAATACACTCTTTCACGGTTTTCACGATACATCACACCAGTGGACGAACAAATTTAAGTGTTTCTGCCGCCCAACGGCTCACAATACACGGTTCTCTTTACACAAAAACAAACAAAAAAACAAAAATAAATACATTTTTCACAGGATCAACCACTTTTTATTCATTTATTAACTCAAACACATTTGCGTTGCAGTGAATGAACAAGCCTTTGTCATCCACCGACACATAATACACTGTTAAGGTTGATATACTGAATAATAATCACCAATTCCAATTAAGTATGACACAAGTTTATTTAATAATTTATTTGCATACAAATGTCGGTGTTGGATTTAGAAGATTAATACTGGTTATACCTAGCGCAACATATTAGTACTAACAATATCACATGGTCTTATTAGGTGATAACCAGCAACATCATACAGAAACAGAAGCCTGAGCCATGACATCAACATGCTGGAACAATGGGTAGTGCTATTTTCTTACAAATTATTCTAATAAATGTGTTTGCTGAAGTATCAAAAGCCATGAAATAGAAGTCATGCTTGCCTGGGGATGAATAAAGAGCATGTTTGTGCAAGAAAAGCTTGGAGACATTGTTTCTGAACACTTCATCATTACGTAAAGACTGTCCAAATAATCCTTCCAAGGTTCCCTTTGACCTGGGCACTGTGCCCACTGCCAGCCAAGGACAGGGAAATGTTGTACAACAGTAATAGGTTCTGTTTTTTTTCCAGGCTTTAGGAGGGGTTTGTTTTGGTGAATAAAATGACTGTTGAGTGCTGCTTATTTATGGGTATGTTTGATCTCCATTTCAATTTGAAGAATTACACTAAACATTGTATTTAGTAGTAGTGGAATATAACCCCAATTCTGGGGCAAAAAAAATCTGTGTGAACAACATTTTGCCCTTTATAGCACCTTCATGGTTCTAACATTTGCAGACATTATTATTATTGTTATTATTATTATATAGGATTTATATAGCACCAACAGTTTGCGCAGTGCTTTAGACATGTGAAAGGATTAAAACTAATAGAAACTGTGTGACCACTCCTTTACTTCAGTATATTATAGATATCAATAATGGGGCTGTCACCAACACAGAATGGCTGTTGTGGTCTTAAAGCAGGCCTGGCACAAACATTTAAGATAACCGTAGAGTTTGATTTGCATACTAGCAACCTTCCCACTTCCAGAAATTGACAAAACTGGTAATGGGTACCTGTAAGGGAAATATAAAATCGCTAGTGTTAGCCTCCTCCCAAAAACACTTTCTGGTTTGGCTGTTACGTATATAAATACTTTAGAGGTCAATTACTCAAAATGAGCATGCAATCAATGAAGTCAAAGGTCACAACTTCAGATCTGCATACAAGGGTTAATTACCTAAATTATTGAAACCTACGGATCCCCAGCCAGGCATCTAGCATTCCCAACAAGAGAATTTCAGCCTACGTAATTTTTTCAGTACAGTATTAATTATTAGAGATTTGAATAGCTTTGCCACTGGAAACTATAGTAAAGTTTGCTTAGAACATAGTTGTTCATTAACTTTCTAGAACTAGTTAACAATTTGCTTTTTGCTACACATAATAAATATCTCTTTATTCAGCTGTGTGTAAAATAATTTTTGCATATTTGTTTTGCCAAACATGGAATGTATTGTGTTATGGAGAACTTTAACTGGTATATGTGAAATATCATTTTTTATGTATTACGTATTACTATTTGTTATTGCATTCCATTGGTCAACGTACGTGCATTGCAGACTTACCCAGCGTGTTTCTATTAAACATACTGAGACATCAAAAATAGGACAACATGTATGTGGTGACTGGCGTTGGTGAAGGTTAGTAAATGTCATCAATCAATCATAGTGGATGTATTAGGGGCATAATTTTGAGTTTTTCAAATATGTCCTTATGCATCATTCTACACTTTGACCTAGTACCGAAATGCCTTGGTTACTGAGGTGATAAAACCCTCTTTGTTGTGGTGACATTGTTGGATTTTAACATCACAAGACCACAGTGAAAAATAGGGGATTCCAAGTAGACAGGGGTTCCTGTTTCAGGAACCTGGACTGTAGTCAGGAAAACACATTGGCCAGATTAGTAAAGTCAAGGAACCATTCGGGAGACTATACAGAGGTGCTTGCTACTGATGCAAGAAAAGATATAGGCAATTATAATGGCATTCATCTAATTTACTATCAGACTTGATGATATCATAGACAGAATCTTTCTCTGTTATTTATTTATTACAGGTATTTATATAGCGCTGACAATTTACACAGCACTTTACATGGACAGAGAGAAAGACAGGAGCCAATTAACCTACCAGCACTTCTTTGTAGTGTGGGAGGAAACTGGGGTACCCGGAGGAAACCTATGCAAACACAAGGAGAACATGTGCACTCCTTACAAATGATGTCCTGACCAGGATTTGAGCCTGAAGTACTAACCTCTATGCCACTGTGGTGTGTTATCAACACAGCTCTAAAAATGGTAATGTAAAAAAGCATCTGCATCTGTTTAGTTGGGCCGCATTAATCTTACGTTTCATCACATGCTGCTGATTTGCTAGGTAGAATACGCACATTATATTTTCCAGGCTATATATGGATATTGACATTGCATCTCCTCAAGGTATATTATTCCAGAATATGTTCTATTTCTCCTATTAACAGAGGAAAGCACACTGACTGAGCCATCTGTAACCTACTTTCATATTCCTAGAGTCATCGCTTATAATTGGTAGTTGCTGACAGATGTTGTTAATGATTCCCAGCAAATGTATTTGTTAATGAATATAACATAATAAGGTAGATGTTTTCATAACCTGTGGCTATGCACAATTATTTATTGTAAGGCTGGATAATCTTGATCATCTGCCTTTCATTATATTACATGTATATTCTCAAGGTAAGTATAAATGTATGCCAGTCAAGGAAATTAGGTATTAGGTAGTCCCCTAGGACTTGAATACACATGTCGGTTTACGTGGCTCTAAAATAAGGTTTCATTCTATATACAATGAATTAAACATAAGCCAAACTTTACATAACTAGAAGAACCAGGCTGCACAAAGTTGAACTAAACCATTCAGCAAATTATTCCGTTCTCTTATAATCAAAGAGTAAAAGTAAAATTAAAATTAAATTTTTTTAAAGTAAATTAAAAACTCTAGAATCCTGCAGAAAATCCACACATAAAAATAAATGAGTAAAACGTGTAAATAACCAAAAAATTGTATGTTTATAACTAGGGTTGCACAGATACCAAGTACAGTACTCGGTACAAGTACGAGTACATGTACCGATACTTTTGAGCTCCAAGACTAGACTAGAGAAAAATTCAAAAATTAGGAGGCAGCTGTCATTTGTAAGGAGCACACGGAGCTCCCGGGATTTGTACATCTCTGTTTTAATGTACAATTTTGTTTTTATAAATATAAATAAAGGGATGCACAGATACCAGTTTTGCGAGTACGAGTACTGGTACTTGCCGAGTACTTACAAGTACGAGTATTGATACATTTTTGTTTATTGTCATGTGACAGACTAATGATTTCAGGACAGTGATGGAGTGCCAGAGCTGCACTGGTACTCGAAAAGTATCTGTTCATCCCTATTTATAACATCTGAAGAAGGATGATTTGCGTATCCATGAGACGTCTTCTGTATTCAGATGGCAGGCTTATATAATTTCTCGAAGCAAAATTATGTCTATTTTTATAGATTCCACCTGTTAGGTTCCATCATCCCATCATCAAACCATAAATAAATACAATGAAGTCTATTCAGTCACTATCCTTACCACTCACTAAGGTGAGAAGATCATCCATGTACCAAAATATTCAGTTTATAATGAATGCCTTCATTTCCTTATTTTCTTGCCCTGCCAAACAAGTTTGGACTACTTATTGAGGCTGAAGTGATGCTGTGTTGGCTTCAAACATCCAATCATGTGGAAAAGTTTGTTTTCTTTTCTACATTCTATTTCCCAGCACATGGTTGAATGTTCAAAGCAACACAGGTTTACTTCACTTTAGTAAATTCATCCAGAAGTCTGTAATCACGCACATTTAAAAAAAAATTCTTTACTCATAGTGACACATGTATATCATAAGAACAGTGTTCATTTCTCAGCAGGTAAACAGAACATCATAACAAGCAGTCATATACAGGGTAAGGGTATCTCCATAGCAATGTAGGGACATTATTTAGAGAAATGAACAATCATCATCAGTTAAACAAATTGAGAGTTAAATAAGTGTGAGATAGGTAAAGAGATGGAAAAAAGTAAGTTCAAGAGGTAGCGGAGAGGCAAGTAATGGTACAAACACTTTCTGATGTTGCAGGGAAGGTAAAAAATGAGAGCGGGCAAGGAATCTAGAAAGGAGAACGGAGGGGAGGAAAGTCAGAGAGGGAAGAGACCACACTCATTTTGGCAGAAATAGTATTGCTACAGGCTGTGGCCAAATCTGGATGAGCAAACTGAAATCTTTTAATAGTAAAACAGAGTTTTCTGTTAAGATTTAGGCTTTGCAACCTCCTGTATATTCTTCCCTTTCACAAGGTCTGTTGAAGACAGACATCCACCAAAACACACAGGAAAAACAGGTCCTGCCTGTACTCGTCCTATTGATATAAAGGATGACATAATTGTTGATTAGTCTTGTAAAGCAAATAAGCTGTTAAAAAAACAGACAGGATGAAACTAGTTTTATATGGGCACCATTGCACAGAAGATTTGTATCTCCCTTCTCCCCGATTAACAGCCTATTATACATCTTTTTGGTTATCCGCAGATTTTACAATTTTTGGTAACACAGAAAAGAACACATAATCCTTTCTGTCCCCTGTGTGGTATCTTGAACTATTCAGCAGATATGTTATCTCTGTTATTGTCAAATAAGATAGCTGATAAAAGGTACTAAGTAACATGCATACATAACTATATTATTATTACAAAATCCAGCCTTGCTTTTGGATTATAAACGGTAACCATGTGCAATTCTGATCAAATCTTTCTGAATTGAGAAAGCTGGTCGGATGACCAGTGAAATATCTGTCTGTGAAAAATACAGCAAGTCCAGTTGCCTTGATTTATTTTTTACAGATATACCATGACCTGGATGAATGAGAGCCTTCACAGACAATTCTTATCAGCGTCACTGAACAGAGAACAATGGAAAGCACATGACGCATCCATGATTGTAGATTTCTTCAGCCCAAGCCTTCCCTGGTTCCTGTACTCAGATTTTATTAATGTTTATTACTGAAGTTACACTAGAATAAAAGCAGAATGAAGCAATGGATAGGTAACAAGTTCCGAAAATGAGTCCTGATACCAATGAGATTTCTTTCCTTACACATTTTATGACAAAGACATCAAAGCCTAGATACCCAGACAAAATCTAGCAGAATCAGTATGCGTCACATAACCAGTTTGACTACCTAAATAATTTTACATATAAAGGACATATCATGTTTTTCTATTTAGTACACTGTTTAATTAAAAAAACAAACATTTTTATTGTTTTATTATAAAGCTGAACAACAATGGGACAACAATGTTTTAAATGCATTTTTGCACATAACATTTTTAAATTAAATTCTGTAACTTTTTAAAATCTTGTTAACAGACTGTTTTACACTGACAGCCACAGCCTGCCTGCTTTAGCTGTAACTGTATTTCCCTCTTTCAAAGCACAGTGACAGCTAGAGGTGGCAGGCCTGTGGGTTAACACATCTCATATGAACAGCATGGTTCCCTGTCATGGAGATCACATGCTCAGGGACCATGCTGATTGGTTACCAATCTATAGTTCAGAGAAGCAGCTGTCAGTGACAGCATGATCTTAGAACTAGGAATGCACGCATGTGCATGTTTCCAGTTCTAAAATGGAATGTTGACAAATGGCTGACATTGCTGACCTCCTTTTGAAAAAGCTAACTGCCTGGCTGTGTTTGGCTTCAGTACTTTTGAGTCACAGATCTAGAATAAGCTTGCAGGAAAATAAGGTTAGAAAGGTGATTATTCCTTACCTCTATACTTGTTCCAGGCCCATGATCTGGAAGCATTGAAGACAAAGCACCAGTATAGCACCAGTAATAGGTTGAACTGATTGACTTCTTTCTTTTTTCAACCTGACTAACTATGTAACTATATAACATGACAGCCAAGTAAGGAACATTTTTAGTAGAACGGTAATGGCAGCCTCTGTATATACCGGTATCTCCCAAGATATGTTTCCTTTAAAAGGTGGAAAACCATTTTGCCAAGTCTTTTTCACTAAGGCGAGTAATAAAAACTGATCCGTACAGCACACATAACTATTTTGTGTTTGGCTGTGGTCATTAAATTTGCCTGCAGTTATGCCACCTAGCAATCTCAGTTATGCCATCTAGTTATGCCATCATAAACTCCTCAGACTGCATGATTTGGTAGCTGTAAATTTGTGACTATTTCCATTTAAGTAATTTCCATATTTGTATACTTCCAAGTCATGAAAAAGCATCACAGTTACCCCAAAATTGGAATTATAATTAATACGTTAGGCTAAATCATTGGACTCCAATAGGTTTCCTCACAACACTAGAAGGATTATTATCTATATTTTGGGGCCACTTCTAAAACATTTGTTCTATTAAACTGCACTTTTTTTCTCTTATAGCAGGACAGCAATAGGAAACATATTTACCTTTATACATCCTTTGTTTAAGCATGGTATATTTCTGTAAGAGGAAAACATTTCCCAAAGAAGAGAACAGAGTTCTCAAAAATATATGATAAAATCACACTCCAGGTCAGTATCTTAATTCAGCATGTTAAAGTGTGGGTGTTGTCGCGATGTATGCTATGTAGCCGACACAGGTAAGCAAACGCCTTTTACAAATATTAATTACCGTATATGTACTGTGTATACTTCTTCACTCATGCTTATAAAGTGTGTGCTTCTTTATCCTTATACTTGCTGCATACTTATTATGAGGATCTGGCTGCAGGGATCCTACAGATCTGCGGGCAGGGGAAAACATTTGCTGTTTCACTTAATAGATATATGATTAAATTTACACTAAACTCAGGAGTTAAATCTTAAAAATACATTCAAGTGCCTTAATTATTATCAGAAATGTATCTTATTTGTGTATCACTCAGCTGTAGATCCTCAAATCATCTCTGAATTGGTGCTGACACTCTCCTTCCTTCTGAATGGTGGCTACCTTTGTTCCCCATGGTCCCTGCGTGTGTTGTAAAGTAGCCACTGCCCCAAGCTCCACTCCAGTGATGGACTACAATCTCAATACAAATTAGTAAACTAAATGTGAGACTGTAATCCATCGTGGGAGCGAGTTTGCAGTAGTGGTTATTTTACAATAATACTCTTCTGAATATCATGCAGTTTATCTGAATGTGAATTTGCCATTTTGTTTTAGCAATGACTATGGGGTCTATTCACTAAGCTGCCGTAGGCAGCCGAGTGAATGACCGACCTGAAGTGAAGTGAGCCGAACGCTGTTCGGCTATTCACTTCAGACTGGTACGGCTGATTTCAGCCGCACATCGGCTGAAATCAGCCGTACATCGGCTTGCTTCGCATGGCTTCAGGTCGGCCGAACATGCTCAGCATGTTCGGCTCACCCGAAGTGCAGAAGGAGTTTGACTCAGCCGATCCAACATCTGGATCGGCTAAGCCGAACCTCCGGCAGGCTACTCACTTCTGTCCGGCCTATTCTTATAGATGCCGAACAGCAGTGAGTGAATAGCCGAATGCCGCTGAGCGGCATTCGGCTCGGCGCGGCTGTTCTGCTCGGTCCCTCAGAGGGACCAAGGAGAACAGAAAAGTTGTTTAAAAAGTTTTAAAAAAGTAAATAGAAAACGATTGTACGGAGCTAGCGATTCCCGCCCAACAGTTTTCTAATGTCCGGCGGTTCTGCTGCCGTAAAAAAAAAACTCTCCCGGGCGCTCAGGGAGATGGACCGGATGGAGAACTGCAGCAGAGGGTGGGTAAAATGCAAGTTTACTATTGGCTATTGCAAATTGAAATAGCCAATAGGAATCTAGCAATGCATTCCAATGGGCAAAAATGTTTATTTTTTTATTTTTTCTATTCTGACACGTTCATGCTTATAAAGTGTGTGCTTCTTTATCCTTATACTTGCTGCATACTTATTATGAGGATCTGGCTGCAGGGATCCTACAGATCTGCGGGCAGGGGAAAACATTTGCTGTTTCACTTAATAGATATATGATTAAATTTACACTAAACTCAGGAGTTAAATCTTAAAAATACATTCAAGTGCCTTAATTATTATCAGAAATGTATCTTATTTGTGTATCACTCAGCTGTAGATCCTCAAATCATCTCTGAATTGGTGCTGACACTCTCCTTCCTTCTGAATGGTGGCTACCTTTGTTCCCCATGGTCCCTGCGTGTGTTGTAAAGTAGCCACTGCCCCAAGCTCCACTCCAGTGATGGACTACAATCTCAATACAAATTAGTAAACTAAATGTGAGACTGTAATCCATCGTGGGAGCGAGTTTGCAGTAGTGGTTATTTTACAATAATACTCTTCTGAATATCATGCAGTTTATCTGAATGTGAATTTGCCATTTTGTTTTAGCAATGACTATGGGGTCTATTCACTAAGCTGCCGTAGGCAGCCGAGTGAATGACCGACCTGAAGTGAAGTGAGCCGAACGCTGTTCGGCTATTTACTTCAGACTTGTAACGCCT
>NW_017306294.1:1699810-1734760 GCF_000935625.1 Nanorana parkeri | reverse complement strand
GAACCTCCGGCAGTCTACTCACTTCGGTCCGGCCTATTCTTATAGATGCCGAACAGCAGTGAGTGAATAGCCGAATGCCGCTGAGCGGCATTCGGCTCGGCGCGGCTGTTCTGCTCGGTCCCTCAGAGGGACCAAGGAGAACAGAAAAGTTGTTTAAAAAGTTTTAAAAAAGTAAATAGAAAACGATTGTACGGAGCTAGCGATTACAGCTAGCTCAGCCCAACAGTTTTCTAATGTCCGGCGGTTCTGCTGCCGTAAAAAAAAAACTCTCCCGGGCGCTCAGGGAGATGGACCGGATGGAGAACTGCAGCAGAGGGTGGGTAATGAAGCTAGCTGAAGGATCGGCCGAAGCTACAGCTAGATCCTTCGGCAGCTTCGTAAATAGACCCCTATATGTTCTAACTTTTATTTTTATCCATATAATCTAAGTTATGACATTAGTTATGGCTTTTTAAAACCAATTAAGCTTTTCAGGAGAAAAAAAAAGGATTCAGTGAAAGGCAGTCCCACATATCCGTTTATATCTATATGGCTTAATTAAAGAAATGCAGTATAAGGTGTGATGGAAGCAGTAGCATTGCAAGATTGCAAGCTACTTTTGGTTTCCTTTTGAGTAGCCTGTTTTTCTGGGGCAAACAGAGCACTTGCGGCTTGAAAGCTAATGTGAGGAAAGACGTCAAACAGAAAGGAAGAAGAAGACAGAAGAGACATAGGGGATAGGGGACAAGAAACATCCTTACCCATTTGGTCTCCTACAAGCACCACAAGATTTGTAGGTGTTCCAGGACCCAAAAATCATCATGGAAAACACATTAAATACATATCTGTTTGCACATTGTAATAGGACAAGGAATACAAAAAAATCAACCATTTAATTTGACTGACTCCATAATGAGAAATACCCACACCCAGGGGCGGACTGACCATTCGGGCAGTCGGGCACGGACCGAGGGCCCGCGGCCATCAGGGGGCCCGTCACCGACAGTCCCCTCGCCGCTGCCTCTCTGCCGTCTGCACCTGGTCAGCCCGCCCGCGTCAGATGCGGCTCTGTAATAGCCGGCTGCCTGCTCCTCACGGCAGGTGACAGGTGGATCGAGAAAAATTATAGAACACTGACTTTGACACTGTCCGGCCCCTCCCACTAACCTCCCACAGCTCACAACCCAGAAGCATGGACAGCCACCGGTGGTCTACAGTGGGTGAGAGTGGCCTTACTTACTCCATGGAGAGGAGTAAGGCCAGAACCAGGTAGGGAGCACAGTGGAGGAGAGAACCATCCCCTAGCCAGTCACCCTTTTCATGGACTAGGAGTCCTCACATCAGCCGACCGTTCACACTACCGTTACATGGTTGGCAAAAGTGGCAGGCAGTGGAAGAGGCAGAGCGGGAGGGGGGCCAAGTTGCTGCACCATGGGCCTCTGGGTTGTACTTGCCCCTTTGCTAAAAGTTGCCAGTAAGCCCATGCTGTATACCGGGCGCTGATAGCTGATTTAATTGTGGATGGCATCGGTGCCCGACGGTTTGCGGAATTCAGGATTGTGGTCGGCGTTGGACTACATGTCACAACCGCAGGGTTCAGATGCCATCCGCAATTAATTCAGCTCTCTGCACCCAGCGGTTGCAACATGCAATGAAAATTATTAGTGCACCCCCCCAGATTTGACTGTAGCATCTTATGTGCCCCCCATATATTGTTCCTAGAGTCGCCACTAAAGGAAAGGCAGCTGTGTGCGCCATCTCTTTGCTGTTTTCGGCTGAGCCGCAGCCAAACTAGTAGATGCGGCTGTGTTAAAGTGGCAGGGGCAGTGTTCCCCGGCCTCCCGGGTCCAACAGACACTATTGTCGCCGCTTTAACACAGCTGCACCCATCTGCTAAAGGAGAGCACGTGTGCTGGCATGGAAGGAGCTGCCCATTAACGCGTGTGTGTGGATGACATCCCACAGGGATCAGACTGTGTGTGATGGCTGATCCCAGAGATGTCGCTGTGTATGTGTCATTCTAACTGCCCAATCTGCTGTGTATTGGTTCCGGCCCGAGTTCTGCCATGTATTGGTTCTGGTCTGAAGTGTGACGTGTATTGGTTCCGGTCTGAGGTCTTCCATGCATTCTGCCATTTAGCTCACTTACAAATTGCCTATATTGGTCTAGATTTTGAAAGTCGCCCACCAGTTCCCCGGCAATTCAATTGGCCCACTATTTGAAAAATAATGTGGAGAAAAAATTTCTGTGACACAAGAATGTCTATGCAGGTTGGGCGTGAGGGAGGGACCTGTATATGGGCGGAGCACAAGGGGGCCCCATAATCTTGTATTGCCCAGGGGCCCCATGTGTTGTCAGTCCACCCCTGCCCCTTTAATTCACCCACACCTCTGCGTGTTGGTGAATTAAATTTTAGGTTAAACATAGTCTTGGGTTATTTGACTGTACAGCACTCCTTACGGCAGTGTGCCAATGTACTGAAAGGGGAAGTAGATGTATGACTAAAGACAAAGTTTAACTTAAAAAAACATTGAAGAATTACTTGAACATTGCATGCAATCTTGCACTTCTATGATTCACAGTCTTTGCATCATTGATAGTGCAATAAGTTCCTGTTATAAAAGGGTTTACTATATGCATTTAGTTGATCCGGAAATGAATAAACTCAAGTGAGATGTTCTTTTGGCAGTGAACCATTAATAATAGCAATGAATATTAATTTACGTAAGATTCCCAGGACACAATACCCTATGGTTTTATAGTGTGTTTTAATGTGGGGGAATCTGCTAGACTTTGCTGCACTAGCAGTATTAAGATTCCAAACCTATCATTTGCTTAGCAGATCAGATTACACCTTGAAAATTGGTGGTGATCAGTTAAATGCTAAAAGGCTCCTTTGCCAGTTCACTTGGCATAGTGATCCCTAGCATATATTTGGCTGTAATATACTGGTCAGATTCTCTGCCCACCATCAATAGCGGTGAGATAGTCTTCAGCAAGACTATCTCCTTAGAGATAGTTTTGCTGAAGAGTGGGGCCCTTTCCATCATGTAGGCAGGGGTGACTATAGGCTGGTGGGCATCTGTGGTTAGCTTAATCTCATTCTGAAAACATTTGATTAAATGACCCTCCTTTCCTTTGCAGCTATAACAGCCTCCACTCTTCAGGAAAAGATTTTCACAAGATTCTAGAGTTTGCCTATGGGAATTTTGGTTCCATTCAGCCAAATGATCATTTGTGAGATCAAGTATGCTCAATGTGATTGTATCCATATTAGTGCACTTGCAGCAAAACAGCTATGTGCTGTATGTGATATTTATATTTTTACCAACAGCTAATTTTTCAAGACAAGCTGTAGGTTAAGGTTTAGCTAAACCTTTGTGTATTAATGCAGCTTGGACTGAGAAGAAGGGGAAAAGAAGGAAGGGGAAAGCTTGTCCCGAAAAATGAACTGTTAGTGTCAATTAAAATTAAAATATTTGTGTGCCATATTTTTTTTTAAATCACAGGGTAACAACATTTTTTAAAGCTTAACTAGACAATCTTTAGATATTTTGGAAGCATGCCTGTATTGGTGGCACATTGCTAAAAACTGCTTCGCTCAGCTACTACAGCTTTATTCTGAACCAATTGTTTTTACAGAACTATTCTCCAACTAATAACATTGTTCGTATTGTTACTTCATTACAAATAGCCATTTCAAAAGGTCAACAGTCACCGCCTGTCTGCTGACTTTACACTGCTAATCTTTTCATGCAAAAATAATGGAATGTAAAAGCCTGTTTTTGCCATAACTGATATGTATTCTGATATTAAAAAACACAACTAGTGGCACTTGGCTGAAAGTTAAAGAATACTGATAGTTGTGCTTTATCATTTCAAATTAAAATGATTAGAGTGCAACAGGAAAATTATGCAATGGAACAGTTAGCTGGCACAACCATGGCACAAAACAAGATGGCTACTGTCACTTCAAGTTATGCAAATGGAGTCAGTTTGGTTGAAAATAAGATAGGCAGAGCCCGCTGTCAATCAGCCAGCTGGGTGGATCTTGACAGTCTTGTCAGGATCCGTCCCGGCTGTGGCATTCTCAGTACATAGCTTGCTATATACTGAGCTTTGGGTCATGGGTGGAGGTTAGTATTTGTCCTCCCGTGACCCTAAAGAGATCTATGGGATAAAAAGGTCAACCGATAGTTCTCTTTTAAGTGTCTCCAAATTGTGCTCCTGTCTTGTCACCCTGTCACATGCACCTCTGCAGAGGACTGCAAGTAGTCATGCCAACATACATTGAGCAGGCATAGTCCACTGTTGTCATTATCAGGAAGCTGCTCCAGAACAATAATGTCCAGCTGGAGTGAGTGCATGTAGTGGCTGGAGGAGAGCAGCAGCACTGAGATGCAACAAGGGATAAAAAGAGTATTATATGAAAAGAATGTCAATTGTTTATGATACACAATGCTTTGTCTTCCAAACAAGATTAAGATCTACTGTACTTTAAGCAGTATATGTTAAACAAATTTTAGGATTTCACTTTGCAATTTTCTTACTGTTCTGCAGTCCAGTAAAAATTCCACACAAAAAGTGGTACACAATCTCAGGGGTACAATACAGTGGCACTAACTGGATTTAGTGTAAGTTCTGCGGAAGCAAACCCAACAAGAAATTTTTGGAATAGATGTGTTGGATTGGATAGGTTGCTGTGATGCCCACATTGCACTGTGGGATACAAGGGGCATGAATGAACCTTAAAGCATAGCTTATACTGTATCTGGATACTTTGCATGCACAGGCCTTGGAAATTCCTGGAACTTATTCTGAGAAGCCAAGAGTATGTACCTGCGCCTTTAGGTATTTGCCAATGATTACTGATGCTAGTTTCGATAGGACCTCATTGAAAAAAAAAGATAGGGTTAACATAATCAGCAGGGTTACCAACAGCAAGACAAATTTGACAGACATTCTAACCCTTCCCTTCTCTACCCAAAACTTTAGAAAAAAAAAAAGGTTTGGGCTATAATTGTTTTTTATTGTGTTATTTTTTATTACATAATTAAGAGGGCAGGAGGAACAAACATTGGGAGGATCTGGATGCTGAATTCTTCACCTTTATATACAAACGTTGTCTAGTATGTGCATGGTTTTAATTATGTGTGAAAAAGAATATTCAAAATGACTATCTTAAACATCTAAGGGCAACTTTGTTTTGTCGATAGGGTTTAAAGAATGCTTTGTCTTCATGTCAGTAAAGTGTCAGGAAGATAGAACAGTGATGCAGAAAGTGAACTGACAAAGACAGACTACAATACTATAGAGACAACAGAAACTTCAATGAAAATGTCATTCTGTCATTCAGTGACTGATACAATCTAAGTTTCATATGCATGATGGTTTCAACGAAATCATAACAGAAACACTATAGTACACTGTACCTGTCTGGTGAACTCCAGTTAGAAAAAAAATCTTATTTCTTAAGAGCTCTTCATTTTATGCCACTTTGCAGGTGACACAGGAATAAGAAACTTTTTTTCTTAAAATCACACGCTTCAGAGATGCCATTAAGCTATTTGTGGTGTTACAGAACAGTATGCTTCTCAGGGACAACGTCAACGACACTGTATTCTGGCATTTCATAATTTTTATGTGTATTACATGTTTTTTTAATTTTTAATTATTCCTTTTGCTTTCCTAACGCAGTAGCAGCCCTAGGCCGGTGTGTATGAGGGAGAGACAATGCAGATTTTATTGAAAATAAAAATGTTAGTGGATTATGTCATGAATAGAGCCAGAATAGCATAGACATGCTGCACACCATGGAAGCCTTTTTACTAGGCAGCATTTGAAGAGATAGAGATTATTAGTGGATTAGAATTTTATTGGATTATGTCATGGCAAGGTCCAGAATAGTTTAGGAATAGCTTAGGCATTCTGCACATCATGGAAGCCTTTTTACTCTGCTTCATTTGAAGATATAGAGATAGAGCTTGAGAAAGAAACATAAAAGAAATAAAAAATTACAGTGGATTATGTCAGAGACAAGAGCCAGAAATATAGCACAGACAAGCTGCACATCATGTATGCCTTTTTAGTTGGCCACATTTGAACTGTGTGAGAGATGAGACAATGTATATCAAAACATAAAAAATGACAGCATATTATATCAGAGACAACAGCCAGAAATAAAGCACAGACACATTGCACATCATGTATGCCTATCTAGTAGGCCACATTCGAATACAAATAAAATTGCCAGTCTGAAATATTGTGCAGTCAGCACTGAAACAGTCAGAATAGGAAGCATTGTAAAAGGGACACACAGCATACAGCTTTTGATCCAACAAATCCACAGCTTAGCGTATATATGACACAGATAACAGTAAGAAATATGGTCCAGACACCATAGACAGAGTTTCAGCTGTTGGAGTAGGCCGTATTTTAAACTTGACCCAATGCATGCAGCTGTTCAAGTCAAATATACACAATAGATAATGTATTATACAGTAAATAATTGCTACCATTTCTGATGGGCTTTATTGTCAAAACCACATCCCCGTTTAGCTTTGGAGCAACAAAATAAAATAAATTGTACACTTTTTAAGATTACAATAGACGTCTTATGCTACATACAGTATGCGTAATATTTCTACAACTTATTTTAGTCCTCATTGGCTAAACCACTTGGGAAAGCTCCCAAAACAGTACAATTCCTATTTCTCAGATTCCAATTGAAGTAAAATGCCACACACACACCAAACCTTCTATTTGTGCAATTTCTTGTAGACCACATTGGCTAAACCACATCCCTATTTATGATTGGAGGAATTTACAAAAAAATAAAATGTAAATGCCTGTTCTGAATGAACATTGACCACAGGAAAGCCCAGCAGCTCCATTGCATACTGAGTAAGCTCAGGCCACGGATCCATCTTCAAACACCCAAAAGTCAATGGGTCGTTCATTCTAAGGGTGTCCACATCTGCCCTTGACTCCATATAACCAGAGATCATATAGGTTAGGCCCTGACTGTGACAATAAGTTAATGTGCAGCATCTTTTCCAGGTAGGGCAGTTTTGCTCCAACTGCTTGAGCCAGGCTTAAGAAAGAGGCAGACAGCCTTGAAACGCATTGCCATGGTTACCTGAACCTGGAAGTGAACACCTGGAATTCACCTTGAATACCAATGACTCTGCAGAATACTGACTGACTCCACTCTGCTGTACATTGATTTATGAATTCCACTCAGCACATCAGTAGTGCTGCTCCACTACCACTTCTCACAAATGCTGCTGGTATACATTACTGCCTGCTGCACCGAATCCAGGAGCCCTGGATTTACTGTACCCCTTCCATCTGCTGGTCAGCGCCTGGCTTAAGGACAACCAGTCTACCTTCCACGGTTCAAGGCTCCTGAACAGATTATTGCTCCAGTGAAATAAAAAAAATTCCACTTCACAAGTGATGTTCTGTGTCGGACTCCCGCAACTGATATATATGCTGACATTTACCAGTCTTTCGGTGAGTGCATACATTACCCCTCTTTTCTGTCCTCTGTTGTCACTTAGGTAGCGCACGAGGTTGTTGCGCTCTTTTCTTGTTTTTTCGACAAGTTCCATCAGGACCGCCCACCATCAATAAACATCCTGTCCTGAAGAAGTTATACCAAGTATCGTTTTAAACAGCCAGCAATGGCTGTTTAGATACAAGCGATCCGGCGGGTATACAGCTGCATGGAATGTGTGCACCCACCCTGCAGCCAGCTGTCCCATGCTCCCCATCAATTGGAGGGATATCAGCAAGCTTCTAGCCGCTGATCTCTCCTCCGATCTCTGGACCTGGAAGTGATGTGTATTATATCACTCCTGATATCACTGTTTACATTCTCTGGCTCCTAGAGCCTGGAGAAGCAGATATCTTTGATATAGATTTGGGGTCCCTAAGCTACATTAGGGGTCTGAGAGATGCGTGATGTCTCCATAAAGAGGACCTGTCACATCATATTTGCTGTTACACAGTCGGTTTGTTAGCCGCCTATGTGAGAGCATAAAGGTAAGTGTAAAAAAAAATGTAAAAATGAAAGTCACATATAATTTTTTTTTTTTTGCACGCACATACAAGCACAAATACATATCGGGTGTGCCTATGTGCAAAAACGAAAGTTTCGCCACACATGTTATATATCACTGTGAACTTCAGAGTGAGAACAATAATTTTAGGGCCATCAATCACTGTTAACACTAACTTGATGGGCAGTAAAAGCTTTTAAAGCGTCTCCTATGGAAAATTTTAGGTATTGTAGTTTTTTTGCGGTTTCACGGATGAAACGCTTCACATGTTTTGTATCTATTTACCCGACATGACCCCATCTTTTAGATTTTACAAACAAAATGGGTATTATATTCTGTTTAAGTGCACTAAATTTCATTTTATTGTATTTTATCCTAAAAATACTGGTTTGATAAAGATTTGCGCAAATACCGTCCGACATAAAAAAATGCAACTAGCATTTCTTTATTCTACAGGGCCTCTGCTTTCAGAAAATATGTAACTGTTTGGGGGTTTGATGCATTTTTCTAGCAAATAAATCTGATTTTATCATGTGCGTGAAAATAATAAGAAATTGCTCCGGACAGCAATTGGTTAACAGCAGTCTTTACCTCAGTGAGCACTTCAGAAGGAAGGCATAGGGAAACCACACTCCCTCTAAAAAACACTAGCCTAGTACTGGCACACAACAAGCTCCTTCATATCTTACCAGAAAGGTGGGTTATGTGCCCTTGTCCCATTAACTAGTAAAACAGCCAGGTTTCCTAGTATTACCTCACACTGGAAGGTAATTATTACCATAGCAGGGGTCTTGCACACTTATGACCTTTTTGCTAAGGCGACACTAACCAATGTGCTTGGTGTACTGAACTGATATTCCTAATAGGGGAGACATTTATTTTTGTTATAAAACATGATATATTTGTTTTTACTTTATGCATTTATATAGCACTGAAAATGTACACAGTGCACATTCACACGTGTCCCCATCTCACATGCTAAGGTCACTATCTCACATGCATACATTCAGTGACAATTTAGAGAGAAGCCAATGAACCTACCAGCATGTCTTTGAAGTGTGGGAGGAAATCTGAGTTACCGGAAGAAACCTACGCCAGCACAAGGAGAACAAGCAAACTCCTTACAGGAGAGTGACTTGGCCAGGATTCAAAACAGGGAGCACTAGTCCTGCAAGGCAGAAGTGCAAACCACTACACCTCTGTGCTGCCTATACATGATATAAAAAAGGCAACAAAAAATATATAGAACAGAATATAATTGCCAATAGAAATCATTAAAATAGGCAATTAGAGAAGAATAAGTGAATTGCTAGTAGAGCAGTCAGTTCTTCATTTATCTTTACAATCTACAATTTACTATTGCTCCATCTTTCCTTTGTAACTTTGTTCTGGTGTTTCCTTTTTTTAGTGCATTTTCCCTATATAGTGAGAGTCACTTGAACCTAATGCACTAAAACTAGATAGAAGTTAGGTATAATATCTATAAATTACACTTTGTCTGTACATACTGGTACACTGTTAAAATAGGCTTTTTCGGCTGTTGTAGAATTTAATTTAAGTAGTATCTAATGTTACTTTTAAGTTTGCACAAGCAAAGAATAGAGAACTGTATTCAAAAGCACTAAGTTATTTTTTTAGAGTGAAATGTTATACAATTATTTAGCCAGATGGTACACAGTCTGTATAAGAACCTAATCACCAGTATGAGGTACCTGAAAATGGGGCAGCATACAGGATGACCCGAACAAACTGCTTTTCAGCGAAATTTCGGGAAATTGGCAACTTAAGTGAGCAGACCCTGCTTCAAAGCTAATGATTTTACCGACGTCATAGTAAATCTATTCACAGGTTGCATGAAACATTTAATAACCTCGAAGTAGAGGCTGGAGTGGGTATTCAAATTCCCAGTTTGTGGGCAAGCCAAGACTTTTGCTCTTGCAGATTGGATTTCAGCTTCGTTGGCACAGAGTCTGAAAGAGCCTTTGTTCTTCCTATGAAAACAAGCAGCACTGCTACACTGTACTAACTGAAGAATAAAGGCAAACAAGGAACATGTGCTGATAGAAATTAAGAAAACACAAGCCTGTAACTGCTATCAAACTCTTTTGAATTGAACCTGATTACAAACATGTGTGGACTTGATTTAAGAACACTTTTCTTGGTCTTGGTCTAACACGTACAATTCAGGTTTACCCTTTGCCCACATCAACCTGTTCTTGGTGTGGTCAGTGCAATATTACTAGTGTAAGTTTGTTACAGCTTAATAGGTTTCTAATACACTATTCACACTTGTAACAGTTACACATAGTAGCTCACAAATATCTTACTCCTATTGAATAAAGCGTCCCATTCCTCTCTGCAAAGGTGCCCATGCACCTTACGACCATCGCAAGACTTTTGTCTTGCGATGGTCGTATGCTTATTGAAAGCTCATACGATCTGCCCACCTTGGACGGGCAAATCGTACTTGCGATCATCGAAAGCCTGCCCCGGTGAGGGGCGGGCTTCCGATTACCGGCTTATTGAAAGCTCATACGATCTGCCCGCACACCAGCCCGTTCTGCAGCTATCGGACGAGCAGGCTAGAAACCCGCCGACAATCGTACGATTCTCGGCGGGTTTTCGAGCATGTTGGTTCGACAAAAGACGTGCGACCGTACAGTAGAAACGGTCGCACTTCTTCGTTCACACTGCTCGATTCTCGTACGATCGCGGGATTTCGCCCGATTCTCGTACGAGAATCGAGCAGTGTATGGGCACATTTACATGCAGTAGCTCATGTCTTTCTAGAAGAATATAATACTGTATACCTGTTACAGGCAGTGCCTTTCTGTTACATAAGCAGTATCATGCCTTTCTAGCACTATCAATGCTTCACAACTGACTATTACACACAGTGCCTCATGCTTCGCAGGTTCACAAAAAGGCTCCTCTACATGTCTTCTCATGCCTGTTATACACAGTGCCTCAAACCTCTCTACAACATCTTATGCCTCTGTTGCACATAGTGCTTCATACCTCACTACTACATGCAGTGCCTCATACTGCTTATGTTACATTTAGTTTCCCATTGCTTGATATTACATGTAATACCTTGTGCTGGTTACACACAGTGCCTCACATCCTTCTACATGCAGTGCCTATATGCCCCTTACCTATATGCAGCACTTCACAACCCTCTACTACAGGTATGTGATTCATACCTGTCTTCTACACAAAGTTCATCATGTTGTAACTCACACCACTCTGCTACACACAATGCCTCATGCCTACTATAGGTTATTGCAAGTTATCAAGACAGTGTGTAAAGCCTTTACTACACACAGTGCCTCAAGACATTTTACTCTATGCAGTGAATCACACCTCTCTATAACATACATTGCCTTGTGCCTGTCTGCTATATATATATTGCCTCATTCTTTTTTTGTTTCATGCAGTGCCTCAGGGCTGTAGGTAATTTTTTTTTTTTTGGGGGGGGGGGTCAGCTTTGGGTACACACAAGAGAATAAATAGGCTGTGGCGCATGCTGTGGCAGTTTCTTGCTACTGATATTGCACTCAGTGGTAGTGGCTTAAAACTTGAGCCCACTCACTGTGCACACGGTAACATATGCACAGTCCTTGTACCCACAAAATATGCATTCATTACTGTACCACATGCGAGAGTCTAGAAGACATGTAAAACCTTGCAACAATTATCTGTAAAAAATGAAACTCTCCCATTACATATTCTTTTCTCTCACAGCCTAACTTAGAAATAACTTAATAACATAGTAAATGACTACTTAGCAACAACAACTGTTGTACAATACAGCATAAAGAGTGTAGGGGTCAGGAGTATATAATGTACTTAGAGTAATTAGAACATTTCAATTCTGTTGTATTTTTATCGTAATGCACAGTGAAGAGAAAGTGGGAGTAAAATAAGCCCCATCATTGGTGTCAGTGGCAGTAATAGTGACTACAGGCATTTGTTTCACAGGCCACAATAATAATCTCTAGCATTGGTGTGAGTGACTGCAATAATAACCCCATACATTGTGGTCAGTGGACACAATAATAACCTCCAGCATTGGTGTCAGTGACTGCAATAATAATCCTCCAGTGTTGGCAATGTTAATTAACCGCTTTACCCCCACATTAGTGGTCAGTTGCATTGTAAATAAACCCCTTTCCCCCACTTTCCTCCCACAGTGCTGTCATTCTCACCGTCTACACACTCATTGGTTTTCAGCAAAAAATTTGAAAAAAGTGTCATTGACTTTAATGATTTCACCCAGGCTGGCTCAGGTTAGGCAGGTGCAGTCATCACAAAGTGGCTGCCTCAGGATACGACTGTGTCTCCAAGCCTCAACCTTCCTGCCTGCATACACACTCCACCCCACCATCGACCCATGGAAAACATTGACATTGCAAGCTGGGGCTAGTACCTGGGGTTGGGAGAGGGTGGAACCAGCAGCCCACCTGCTGATTGGGGCTTTCTAAATGAACACCCTTGAGGGGTGTGGACCCCCCTCTTATCTATACCCCTGCAGTTCCTCGTGCCTCTGTATATGTTGCATGTATTGTCTCATGCATCAATTCTCTATTCCATGTGGTTCCTCAGACCTCTGCTGCAAGCAGTGCCTTATACTTATGTTACATGCAGCTCTCTATGTCTTCTTCTAGCATGGACTTGCTTCACACCTCCCTATTACACTCAAGGCCTAAGTGAAGCCAATCTTCAATCTCTTAAGGTGTCCATACACCTTACAACCATCGCAAGACTTTTGTCTTGCGATGGTTGTAAGCTAATTAAAAGCTTGTACGATCTGCCCATCTTGGACAGGCAGATCGTGCTTGCGATCATCGAAAGCCGCCCCCCTGAGGAGCGGGCTTCCGATGACTGCAATGCTGAACAGGCAGTGTGCGCTTGCACACACCGGCCTGTTCGGCGTTTGTCTCCCGAGCATGCCACAAACCCGCCGACAATCGTACGATTCTCGGCGGGTTTTGAAACATGCTCGTTAGACAAAAGACGTGCGACCGTACAGTATTATCGCGGGATTTCCCGCGATTATCGTACGATCGCGGGATTTCCCGCGATTATCATACGATAATCGTAAAGTGTATGGGCATCTTTACAGATCTAAAAGCGCCATTAGGATCTTCAACATCTGACTCTACCAGGAGTTTTGGATGCCTATGCATCCCTGCTGCTCTGTGTGGTTCCACTCACCAGCCGCTACATTCTTGCAGCTCTGCCTGTGTAGTTTTTTTTGTTGTCAAACATTGAATATTAAAGATCTCTGTATAATAAGCCACAATTGTTTCCCTAAACACACTTTTATAAACAATATAGCTACACTCACTATGACAGAAGTACTCTTGGAGACTTAAAGTGACATTAAAGGCAAAAAAAAAATTCCCTCACCCCAACGTTAATTAAAGCACTTACCTTAAATGATGTCTTTTAATCCGATCATCTTCTTTCCTGTAGTTTTCAGCCTTCTCTCCAGCGCTGTGGCGAATCTCTGTTCCAGCGCTGACTCCTCTGAGCTTGCTGGCACGTACTCTCCCACGGTGTCTGCATGCGGGTGCAAGCGTCCATTGACTTACCTTGTGTCTTTCCTCGCGTCCCGGCCGAAAATGTGAACTGCGCATGCACCCGCCCCAAGATGCTTTGCGGCCACCCGTGCAGTTTCACATTTTTGGACGGCAGCAGTAGATATACAGTATGCAAAAAAAGCTGAGGGTTTAGAAACTCTTTAATAATAATATTTTGCTAACAAGAGAATGAACCGAGGCCCATAACAACCAATAGAAAACTTCACATTGCTGCAGGAGTGACAGAAGCTGATTAGTCCCTAGGGGCAGCAATCAGAAATTAAATATCATGATATAATGAGCAATGTTTTTGTGCACATAGCAATATCATTATGGCGCCTAAAAGTACTGCATGTATTGTTTTAGTGAAAATCTATAATGAAAGTCCTAAAGAAAGTTCTAAATAAACAAGCTGATTTAATATCTACTCTGCTGTAGTATTGTTTAGCAGTGATCTCATGTAGCACATCCCAGAACACGGCCTAGACATGACAGGAAATATGGTCTCCAGAACAATGGGAGTCACATGACTACCCTGGCTCTGCTCAGTAGATGTGATAGGAACAGAATAAATATCACTTTAACCTTCAGGATTTCCTACCCACCCAGAATCAATGTTTGGGTAATGTCTGTTCTCTGTTCTGAATTTCCAGTATCCAGTCAGTGAAGTTAAGTCTGTTGTATGACATTTAGTTATCCTGCAAGGGAAATATATGGAGTGCAGAGATTTCACTAAAGAGATCTCCATTGTAGTCACCTGACTATTTTAGCTTTTTAATCACTATAAGTAGCAAAAGAGGTTTTAGTCAACACATTAAATCAATCAGGGAGTTAATGATGTTATACAGCAAATACTGCAACTTTGCTAAAGCCAGATTGTTCACTTTATTTAGTTAAATTGACAGGAGCCAAATCTTAAAAATACTTTGAAGTACCTTAACTATTAACAAAAATGTATCTTATTTGTGTATCACTCGGCTGTAGATCCTCAGACTACAATCTCAATATAAATTAGTAAACAAAACGTGACTTTGTAGTCCATCACAGGAGTGAGCTTGGAGCGGTGCCTACTTTACAACACACACAGAGACCATGGGGAATAAAATACCCTCCAGAAGGAAGGACAGTATCAGCATGGATTCAAAGATGATTTGAGGATACACAAATAAGATTTAATAGAATTAAATAAGATTTAATAAGAATTTTGTTAATAGTTAAGGTACTTGAATGCATTTTTAAGGTTTAACTCCTCAGTTTGGTGTCACTTTAAAAGCAACCCTGCGGGAAGATTTTAACCTGTCCTGACTGTTTTTTTTAGTCCTGACTGGAATGACCGTTTGATGTGTTTTTTAGCAGATGAAGTAATCTCAATAGAAAAGGCCCCTTTAGATACCTTCTTGCATCCTAACATTCCTTCAGAGAGTCTCAGAAACCCCAAAACCCAGTGGCTATAATAAGCAAATAGCTGTCATGGCTTCCGTAGTCACTCGGTGCCACTAGCAGTCAGTAGCTGCCTGCTCCCATTTTCTGAACCTTTCTTTTGTCAAGTGATGCCTCAATTTGAATTTGTCAGCCTTCTGAAAATACTACTTGCCTTGCTCTCAAGTTCATCATCTAAATTCACTACTTAATAAGTTACTGGCCAAAGCAAGTGCATAACTGAACTCTTAATCTGCTTACTATTTTCAAATTGGAGATCAACTAATAGTGTATTTACAGAACTGTTAAAAATAGCAGTACAGGTAGAATCTAAATGTGGCACTGCAATTTATTTTGTACTACAGTTAAAAATTATTTTTCAACAACAATTGATCCCCCCATGCTTTTTCAGCAGTTTGGTCTTTACTGCCCATGCAAATTGTGCAATTGTTCAAGAATACTACTTTTAAGCCAGAATTCGATGCCAGAATCGATGCTGGGGAGCTTCATAAAATGCACAGGCGTGCGCAGCCTATTGCATTAGGGTGTGCACAGGGGCGTAACTAGAAATCACAGGGCCCCATAGCAAAATGCTGTATGGGGCCCTTGGATTTCTAGTTACACCCCTTGAAGAGCCCACTTGAGAACCCACACAGCTCACCTGAAGGTGACCCTGCAGAGCCCACCATATACTTTCTATGGTGGGCTCTGCAGGGTCACCCTCCGGTGGGCTGGTCACACTCCTTACCTGTTTGCCTCTTCATCCTCCGTCGCCAGACCCACTCCCTCCTCCTTCGCCGGGCCCGCCTCCTTCTCTGCTGCTGACCCTGGGCCCCGCCTCCTCCTCCCCTGCCGGATCCAGCCTCCTCCACCGCCGCTGCTGGCTCTAATTGACTCAGCAGCAGCTGTGGAGACGAACGCAGCGCTGCACAGATCACCGACAGTGATCTGAACAGCGGCGCGTTCGAAGCCATAGCAACCCAGGCGGCCCTCATGGCATCAGGGGGGTGTCCTGGCCGGGCCCCCCCGTGCCCGGGCCCCATAGCGGCCACCTGGGTCGCTATGGCGATTGTTACGCCACTGGGTGTGCACACAAAAGTACAAACACACGTGTGTGTATATATATATAGATATCTATATATATATATACATACATACATACACAGACCTGAGGCATCCCAGATTCACATCTCTTCAACTGCCCCTTACCTCTTCCAGCAGGGGTGCAGTAATGAAGCAGGGAGCCTGGCAGGTGGTCATGTGACCACCCACCCGGCTTCCTGTTTGGATGGGAAACTGCAGCCACACTCCCTTGCAGATTCCCAGGCACTGAGGACGGCAGCTGTTATGTAAGGAACGTAAGTGGCAAGTGCTACTGCACTCTGTATCGCTGAGCCAGCCACAGATAAATCTTTGTGATCTCTCTACTGGCTCAGTGACTAAAAACACGGTGCCTGCTGTTGTGGTTTCAATGTTGCGCTTGGGATGATTAGGGTGCGCCCAGGCGCACCCAGCACACTCTGTGCGCACACCTATGTATTCATGACAATACTTCAAGCAAAGGCCAGCAACAGACAGATTGTCTTTTAGGAAATGTCTTTCTATCATGTTCATGTCTCTGTATCTCTTGGTATCTCATGTAATGTACCCTGAATTTTTTACCACATCTTTAAAAGATAACCGCAACTAGCAATGAAAAAATCAGTAATATTAATATTGCATATATAATAAGGTGTAAACTTGATAAGGTGTAAACTGAATATTTTAGAAAAAAGAGGTTTAGCTTTACCCAAATATTAGTGGTAGGTAAATCCTACTCATGATCATGAGCATGCTAGATTCTATTCAATATTGAATTTTCTGTGTACAAATATTTTAGGTTTCTCTTTTTGTTTTTATGAGTAGACTGATAGCATTCAGTGTTTCAATGCTTAGCTTTTCACGAAAGCTATCCCTCTCTTGAGCAAGGGCTATTGCAGTGACCAAAATATCATAGGTCTGTGCCTAGTAAAAGGAGCAGCAATCAGGTCAAATTACTTTACAACCAACTGTATCATTAAATAAATTATTATTACTATCATCATCATTTATTTTAAATTAACATTATTAATATTCTCTTATTCCATGCTAAAACCCAAAGTAATAAATCAACCAGGTTAAAGGAGAACTATGGGGTTAAGGCTTTTCCCCATAGTTCTCCTTAGGGTAATGGGAGGACACAAACTAGCGTCCTCCCATCACCCTAGGCTCAGTATACCGCGAGCTGTAGCTCGCAGTATACTGAGATGCCGCAGCTGAAGCGGATCCCGACAATTGTGCCGGGATACGCCCAGCTGCGTGACTGACAGCTGGCTCTGCCTATCTAGAGGCAGAGCCAGCTGTACCCGCCCCCTCCCCCGTCCCTTCCGCCAGTCAGTGCTGGCGGATTGGAGCGGGGAGGGGGGAATCCAGCCCCTCCCCTGTCACGGCAGAGAGCCGTGACAGGATCGGGAGGTGAGCGAACGCCGGTATGTGTTCGCTCACCTCCCGATCTACTGAGCCAACCTGTGACAGTCTCATTGTCACAGGTCAGCTAGAACTATGAGGTGAGTGAAAAGCACTCACCTCATAGTTCTCCTTTAAATATAAAAATAAGGCTGTGTCTATAAAAAAATATATGTAAGAATGATTGATTGATTTATGAATAAACACAGATGAAATATTAATCTAGGACATGTGAAAATGCTGTAAACATATTTTTTTCATGCGGTGGACACTGAAGACATCATCCTGTGTAATATGTCTCTTGGCTGATGTCATGGTTCATACACATTCATACTTTGAGACTTTCCTTGTGTTCTTTCTTTTCATTCTGATCGTCAGTTACTTGCCACCTGTTCTCCAGGCTTGAGCTAAAATTACCTGAATGCTCTAGGCTGTGCACACATCTACAATATACTATGTTCAGCATATTTTCTGGAGCTGAATGTCACTGGAACTCCATGTACACAAAGAAATGTTCCCAAGGTGGTGTTTTCATCAGTAGCCACCTGTTTTTCTTTAAATGTAAGAGTTCATGCTTTAGAGGTCAAGTCAAAGCTGTGGCATGGAAAAGAGAGATAAAAGGGTCAATTCACAAAGGTGATGGGCATATGGAATCTTAATTTTACTGCACAAGAGAATTTAAAGTGACACTAAATTTAGGAGTTAAATCTTAAAAATCAATTCAAGTACCTTAACTGATAACAAAATTTGTTCAAAGAAATACGTTTTTGGAATGTTGAAATTTGTTTGAATTTCTAATAGTTAAATTGACAATCAATTTCAACCATAGTGGCTAAAGAAAAATATCAATGGGCAGTAAGGAAAATTTTCCTCGAACAAATTAAATTCTAACTGTGGATGTGTTTTTCATCCAGAAATCATTCATTTCCAAATAGAATGTTACAATAATGTTAAAATAAAATGCAGTTTTGAACGACAGTGATAAGTCTGTGATGACATTATCGCATGTTCTAACCAGATTTTTTTGTATGAACATTTGTACAAAAAACTACCAGTGTATGGCCAGCTTAAGGCAGTGCAATTAGTCAAGTCGTTAACAATCGCACAGCATTTTAGGATGCCTTCTGTATTCCTTTCCATGTACAGTGCTTTCAAAAGCCATGACTACAGCTAATCATTGTTCATAATATCTGCAGATTGACAGTCTTGACTCTAGGTGCAAGCTAGAGCAGCCTTTCTCAACCTGGGTTCTATTTGCTGGGTATCTATTTACTCGTCGTAGCCTCATCTTTTATATTTTACAAAAAAATGGTTATTATATTGTGTTTTTGGGCACTAAAATTAACTTAAGTGCATTTTTTACAAAATGTTTGGGTTTGATAAAGAGTTGGGATAATATTGCAAGACATACAAATTTGCAACTGCCACCATTTTGTTCTACAGGGTCTTTGCTTTCAGAAAATATATCATGTTTGAACGTTTTAAGTAATTGCGAGGCCAAAAATGTGGATTATAACATGTGTGCACAAAACGCAGAAACAGGCCTTGGCAGCAAAAGGGTTAAACTGGGGTGCATCAAAAATGTGCATACATTTAAAGGGTGATGTGACTAAACAAAGGTAGGGGAACACTGCGCTAGATCATGCTTCTAGTACCACAGAATTTCTTTTTTTTATTAAAAACATTTATTGCACTTATCCTTTTTGCCCCCTTTCCTCAGCTCATTCAAATTACTTTATACTTTTCTATCTTTTCTAAAAGCTTCACATTGTGGCCTACTAAGCAACACATAGCACCTGTCCAAGTTCTTCAAGACATCAGCCATGCATACAAGCATTTTTATCACAAAGGCTTGGCCTAAACTGAGTTTTAATTGTTGGGTGGGACTCTCAATAAGAAGCTCTGTTTTTGTGTGGCCATTTTACTGTTAGCATGATCTGTTCCTCAGATATCCTAGTGACTGAAGAAAGAAAAAACCTGTTTTGTAACAAAATGATTAACAATTAACTTTTAAAAAGTTAATGCATGAATGCAGCTGTTCTACCTCTAGGCCATTTGTCCTGTCAACTTGACAGGGCGAGGCAGCCATTGGACGCACGCCCCCAGCATCACAGGCGTCCTTGGTCAAAGCCCTGCACTTGTGAAGTGTGTTCTCTCCCCTGTCTCATGATAGACTGCAATCTCACATTTAGTTTACGAATTTGTATTGAAATTGTGGTCCATCACGGGAGCGAGCTTGGAGCAGAGGCTACTTTACTGCACACAGAGGAACCAATGGGAACAAAAGTAGCCACCCTCCAGAAGCAAGGACAGTGTCAGCACCAATTCAGAGAGAGATGATTTGAGGATCTACAGCTGAGTGATACACAAATATGATACATTAATATTAATAGTACCTGAATGCTTTTTTAAGATTTAACTCCTGAGTTTAGTGTCACTTTAGGATCACTGAAATGATGTGTCATTTGTAAATTACAAGTGACATTACACTGACTTTGGAACTCATCAGGAAACATTTGTCTGGCTTGGCTGGTATGTCCAACAGAGTTACACTACAATGAAGGTATGTGTAGATAATTAGACTGTTCTCTTCCTTAAGCCACACTGCCATCTACAGTCAGCATAAGTATTAAATATTTATTGTGTATTTGTCCAAACACTTTTTCATCTATCCAAATACCAACTGGGATATGAAAAAATTGCTTAGAAATCGCATAACATAAGCAACTGTTGCACAAGCCTTTTTTTATTATTATTATTTTTATTATATATTGTTTTGATATACAAACCTTGTAAGTTCTTTGCTAGTATGCCTCAGAGCCTACATTTTTAGGCCTCATTCACACTGTACTCGGCCGGCACGTACAGCTCCGTGCTGCGTGCAGGACCGTATCGAGCAGCTCCCGGGAAGGACAGGTGCTGCGTGTGATTAGTACGCAGCCCCCGTCCTTCTCTATGGGACTGATTACGCTCACCCCCAAGTGCAGGTCTGTTGGGGTGCATGTTTCCTGGCTCGGACGCAGACAGGATCCACCCTGTCACGTCAAGTACGCTCACCTGCACGGACGTGCAGGGCTGGTGAGCGTAGGGGGGTGTACGGCTGCGTAGTCCCATAGAGAAGGACGGGGATACGTACTAATCACACGCAGCACCTGTCCTTCTCGGGAGCTGCTTGATACGGCCCTGCATGCAGCACGGAACTGTACGTGCCGGCCAATTACAGTGTGAATGATGCCTTAGATGAGGTACAGTATAATTGTTATCTTTAAACTCTGTATTTTTTCAGGGGAAAAAAAGAAATGAGCATTGATTCAATATGAAACCTTCTTAGATTGTAAGCTCCTTGAGGGCAGGGACTGATGTGAATGTACACTGTGTAAAGCGCTGTGTAAGTTGTCGGCGCTATATAAATACCTGAAACCAATAAATAAATTATGATGAGGATTATTATTATTATTATTATAAAACGACATTTGGACTTGAATCTGCTAATGTCGTCATTTTTTTTACAAATATTTTTACAAATTGTTGCTTCCTTCCTTTCCTCAAATGTAATTTCTTGCTTTTGTGATTGGTTACTTCTTCTCTCAGACTTCTGCACTGAGATACATAGTCAAATTACATTTCCCCCCCAGTTTTTTTGAAACAAATCTCTAAAGATGGCCATTAGATATGAGGCTGAGCCTTGGTATGAACCCAGTTCGCCAGGCCCGTTCAAAACAAAACTCTGACCGCCACCCCCTCCTTCCTGCCCAGTTAATTGTAGGGAGGCGCACTGCCTGCCATGCTGCTGTACGTCACAAAGGGACAGAGAATGCCCCAGCGCAACAGCCGATTTTGATTTGGGTCGAGAGGAGGGGATGGCGGTCAGAGTTGTGAACTGGATTGGGTGAACAAAGGCAAACTGGGTTCGCACCAAGCCCAGCCTCATACACCCAATTTCCCTGCTTAACAGCTTGGATGGGGGGACCTATCTTGACAGGCTATTGCATTCCGACAGCAGGCACCCACAGTTTTCAGACCGGCTCCTTTGATAAAGGTCAGTTTTTTTACAGACTGATGCCGCAAGAGCCACACACAGCACAAATTTTGGCCTGCCGAAATTAAGCTCAGTGTGTGACCCTTTTGGTAATCTTATGAGTCACTTCTAGGGGCTAAGCTACATTCGCAATTATAATTTCCTGTAACTGAGAAATGTAACCACTTGCTGCCAGTCACTTCATTAGACTAAACAGGGAATTTAAAAATAAGTTAAACTATGCTGCAGACATCACTAGTGTTTAATTGCTATGGGTAGCAATCGAAAGCAAACAGATCGAATACATGGCTTCCTATGGAACAAGCTACACAATTGGTATTCAGTAGCATCTTGTAGTGATCAATCACACATGACAGGATTGTGTTTATCATGCGAGATTGATTGCTATTTGACATTGAAAGGCGGCAGCAGAGGACACGCACACATTTAAGATTTTCTCTGTTGTCAATATTGCAAAAGAACAGTGCATGCTAGGATGGCAGGAACACCTAATATAATGTGAGAAAATAATAATGTGGGAAATGCACGTCCTTCATAGCTATCTTTCAGAAGGCAAAGAAGCAATCAATACCAGTGTTGGTTTTTCAAAAATTTGGGGGCAGCATCTGATTGGTCTCATGTGCGTCAAAGACCCTGTTGTGTTTTGATATATATGTATATATATATATAGTTTAGTTAAACATTAGTTAAAATTCTCAAATCTGAAAGCAAGAAGGTTTTTGTTGCATAGGAGACATACTATTTATCTTCTACAATAAATTATTCTTATCTGCCTCCTCATACGTTGTTTTCACTGTACACTGAGCTTCACATGCAAAGCTCAGTGTACAATCCTGGCTTCTGCTATTCACCAGGATGAAATAACTTCCATGCGGGTGAGGTAACATCCCAGCCTGGACAGTCAAAGTTGGCCTTAGATGTCCCCTGACCCTAATGGAAAAAAAGCCATTCAAAATGGCTGAAGATCCTAAACTCAGATAATGCAGACAAGAAGATGTCAGATGCAAGGAAGCTTGCGCATGTCGCACCTCTGGATCGGAGGTGAGTATAGTTCCACTTTAAGGTCCCGTTCACACCACCTCTGTGCATTGATCGCATGGTTCTTTGTGAATAATGCACGTACTGCAAAGCCACTTTGCATGCACTATTTTTTCAAACGCACGGTAATTGCGGTACACGCATTGTGGCACGGCTGATCGCACTGCAGGCAGGAAGTGCATTTGGGGTGCCATTCAAATGAATGGCATGCAACGCATCTCCCACACTGTAATCTCACGGGATGTGCCTTGTGCAGTGCTGTGTGCAGGCCCGGATTTCCGACAAGGCCACCGAGGCCCGGCCTCGGGGCGGCAGAGCGCCGACGGGCGGCAGCGGTGACCTTGTGGGGAAGTTGCGGGTGCCGGTGATCGATCAAAACTACGAACTTATCGAGTTGTGGGACCGCATGACTTCCTCTTTGCTGTGTGTTAATGGAAACGTGTGGTTAAAGCACGGAGGTGGTGTGAACAGGCCCTTATGCTAGTGACAGACTGCATCATATAGTATGTGCAACTTTCGATTTTGCCCATAGTTCCACGTTAACTAAAGACTTTATAGTTTGTACTATTACTATACTTCATATAGAGAAACTGAACAAAATAAACATCACCTAAATAAAAACATCGGGGGTAGATATTTCATCACCTATAACTATGTTTCCTATCATTCCAAATGTAGCACAGTATGTACAGAAAGTATGAAAAGATAGTATAATAATAATATTTAAAAAAATGCAGAGCAAGAAAATGATGCCAGATATGCATTTTTCACTTGTTATACCCCCAATAATGTTTAAAATGTGCATATATATATATATATACGTTGCTGAATCGTGCACAAGTTGTTTTGTGTAATAAATGAAAATGTCTCAGAAATGAATCATTTTTGGGTCACGACTTAATGACCAAGGAAAAATGTGGGTCCCGAGGTTACACAGGTTGAGAACCACTGTTCTAGAGAATGAGATCTCTGATGAAATGTATCCGTTTGAATTAGACAGTATCAGTTTTAAATTCACAAGTGAATGAAATAGTTGTGTTGCAATATAAATATGTTTAGTTTGTCCATGTGTTGCAAGATGCAGCATGCTTGCAAATAATCTGAGAAGAACATGAGTCACCAATGTCACAGGAACAGAATGTGCTCTGCTGAAATTCATTCAGCATGAATATAGCTGTCTGATATGTTTCAGTCTAACATGGTCCCAACAACTTATTGATAGTTTGAAATAACATAATAGTCTTGAAAAAAAACTAAGGACAACAATATGCGTTTTGATTTCCATTGGGTCCTTTTTTTTAACAAATATTATATTTTAAATTATTCTAGACAATAGAAAGTCTTCATACCATGTTTTTTATATTTATTGTACATATTGATTGACATTATTGCACTTGTCACACAGTTTGGCTTTTTAAATCTTTAATTTAAACTAATAAAAACATGCATATTATATATTACTCAGTACTAGAAAGGCAGTGATGGCTCCATGCAGTCATGGTAAAGTACATGTGGCTTTCGTCTCTTAGGGAAAAAAAGCAAGATCATTGAGCCAAAACCTCTCTCTCCTTTTGGATAAACACTAGGGCACTCAGTCCTAAACATATTCTCCATATAAGTTACCGTAACAGCAACTGACACGTACTTTAGCTCAACACAGAATTTTCTGTGTCTGCATGAGCCGTTCAAGCTAAACACCAGTCAAACAGTTAAATACACAGCTAATACACATATGTAAACTGTAGTCTGTACAATATATTTATTATTTTCTCAAGCACCTCTGTGATTTATATACAGTACCTCTACCAGACATAACAACCAGGAGTGTCACCACTTCCTGTAAAAATGACAGTAGCGTAACTTCCCTACCTGCAGCCTGGCATTTGAACAATGAGGGAGCAGCAGCACACTGAGCAGCCAATGGGGTTGATTTACTGAAGGGAAATAGGCTGTTCGCTTTTCAAGATAATTTTCCCTTAGCTTTGTGAGTGTGGTGAAAGTTCACCTTGCAAAGAATACCCAATCACAAGCAAGGAAAATAAAACAAAGTTTTTTTGCTTGATCATGATTGGATGATGCAAGACATAAGAGCTTCACCTCATTCACTAAGGCTAGGGGAAAATTCCTTTGCAAAATGAACAGCCTATTTGCCTTAAGTAAATCAACCCCATTGACTCTGCTCTTGCCTCCTGTCAGTATGTTCCCTTATAGCACATATGCATGCAACAATGTCTGATTAGCATCCAGCTTCTCTCTCCTAGTCTGAGTGCTGCTGTACAAGGGATGACAGAAGGTTCGTATGTAAAACACATTTAACCATTTCAAAGGAAAGCATAAGTGCAGTAAATGATGTTTGCATATCTGCCTGACGTTCAAATATTAATACAGTGTATGTGCTTCCTGTGATTTATTTACTCTGCTTCTCATGGTTCTTGTAATCCTAAACACCTATAGCTATTTTACATTTCACAAATGTATTTTACAAAAATAAAATAAGATCAGTAATTTTCATTTAAGATAAAAATATGCAAACAGGATGACATGGATTTTGTGATGAGTGCCTGTACCATACATGAAATACACTGACTGCTGCTTCTGTTCCACATGAAGAATCAGTTATGGATTTAATATGACGTCTTCACAAATGAGCCCATGATGTTCTTAAGTCAATTTTCACATGGTCTCAACTACAGAGGGATTTTCATGTAGAGCGTTGGCTGTGTACATGTTTACTGATTCAGTTATAAGCAACATATTCCATAAGTCTTTGGGGTATATTTAATTTATAAACTTTTTCGACTGCTCCCTGACCGAGGGCTTCTCTGAGCTTGAGTCTGCACAACTGAGATAAACTTCTAGGCATCTCTGAAATTGAACAGAAAAAAAAGGTAAGTGTCAGGTATAAAGTTTATCTAGTACTGTGTATAATATAAAAAGACATGAGTTATTTTTGTTTTCTGTCAGCAGCACTAGAAGCTTACATGCACACATTCTGCTTTAGAGCCTCAGTGAACATGCATAGACATCAAAGACACTGCACACACAATCAGAGAACAGACACACTGCACACACAGTCAAATCACAGACAATGCACACGCAGTCGGATCAAAGACAATGCACACACAGTCAAATCACAGACAATGCACACGCAGTCGGATCACAGACAATGCACACGCAGTCGGATCACAGACAATGCGCACGCAGTCGGATCACAGACAATGCGCACGCAGTCGGATCACAGACAATGTGCACGCAGTCACAGGACAGATACTGCGCACGCAGTCAGAGCTACGCAGTCGGATCACAGACAATGCGCACGCAGTCGGATCACAGACAATGCGCACGCAGTCGGATCACAGACAATGCGCACGCAGTCGGATCACAGACAATGCGCACGCAGTCGGATCACAGACAATGTGCACGCAGTCACAGGACAGATACTGCGCACGCAGTCAGAGCACCAAGACAGCGCACGCAGTCAGATCACAGGCACACCGCACACGCAGTCAGAGCACAGGCACACCACGCACGCAGTCAGAGCACAGGCACACCGCGTATGCCTGCAGAGCACGGGCACAGCCTGCACTCAGGCAGAGCACAGGCACATTGCGCACTCATACAGAGCACAGGCACACCGTGCACGCAGTCAGAGCAAAGACATTGCCCACACAGGCAGAGCACAGACACTGAGCACTCTGGCAGAGCACAGGCCCACTGCGCACGCAGGCAGAGCACAGGCACATTGCGCACTCATACAGAGCACAGGCACACCGTGCACGCAGGCAGAGCACAGACACTGCCCACGCAGGCAGAGCACAGACACTGAGCACGCAGGCAGAGCACAGGCCCACTGCGCACGCAGGCAGAGCACAGGCACACTGCGCCTGGTGCTCTGACTGCACCAGGTGCAGTGCGTAAGTCTCGATACATATGTAAAGAGTGGTTTTTATGTACATACCCATACAGCAGCATCTTCAGCCAGTCTGTCATTGACTTCTACAGGTTGGCTGCATGCAGCTGTATGGCACCCCTGTCACTCCTAGCATAGAGCAGTGCACCGGAAAATGTGCTGTACGGCCCTCTTGCAGTCGTGTGCAAGAGCCCAAAAACCTTTGACAATACTACATCCCATGCATGCCAACTAAGGAAAACTATTTACAACTTACATGATTGTTTATCATGTAAAATCTTGATGTATCCCGTGATCTGATGTATCTTATGACCTTGTAACACACACAAGAAATATATTAACTTACTTTCATAGTATTCAAAGCATTTAGCTGTCGGGCTGTTTGGCCAGCTGTAATCTGAAGGGCTTTTTCCACGATTGTCCCTTGCATAGACATTTCCTCCAAAGTCAACCAGCATCTCAATCAGATCCTTGTTTTTCACCTTTGCAGCATGATGCAGTGCTGTCTCGTGAAGCTTTGCTGCATTTACCTTTGCTCCTTTAGGTAAAACAAAACAAAAAATTACAAGTTAATTAACACTAACGTTAATAAAAACCACTTTGATAAACACTTTAAAAAAACCAAAAGGGGTTTTAGTGGTTTTATTAGAGAAAAATGGGTCGAATCAGAGGTGACCCAAAATTCACAGATTTATTCACTAAAGGGTGAAGAGTTTGAAGAAGGCAGTAGAAGTGAACAATCTAGGACAACATAGCTGAACTGGAAAGTGAGCTGAATTGGAGAATTTTTCCAAATCTGCTATGTTGTCCTAGATTGTTCACTTCTCCTGCCTTCTCCAAACTCTTCACCCTTTTGTGAATAACCCTGTTAGTCTTACATTTCCCTATAACGTTTCCTAACAAGTGATATTTTACACCTTCACAGTCAAAATTAAGCATTTTTGTTAAAGAGAAATTCCTGGGATTACATTAACCACTCACTGAACTGCTGTTATCCACTAAACACTGCAAATGTGTACAAATCACAATATCCACTCACTACGCCATTAATTAAAGACCATGCAGCCCACTGCCATCAAAATTCACACAGCTGCTTATATGTATAGTGAGCTGGTATGCTTTCTGTGACCTGTGCAGTGTGACTTTCTCTCTGCTTAATTCATATCCAATCAAATGTAAAATTCCAAGGCAGGTAGGAATATAAATGGTGGCTGTAAGGAAATTATTAGTATCGACACTTTGACGCATCAGGCTTTCTGTTTGTGAGCGATAGCAAAGAGTCTGTAATTGGGTGTGTTTGGGAATATCTGTCCTTCCCTAAGAACGTATGCTAAAACAGGTTCTGAAATCATTGTATTACCAATGCAAGTGAAGTGGAGTGAACTTGTCTATTACCACAGTGCCTGGATGAAAAATAATTGAGGTCTGGAGCAGACAGGCCTCATTTTTCATCATTTGGACTGGGAAGTAACTATAAAGTAGACATTCAGGAAAAGCACAAAATTCACTGCAGTGCAGTGTGCTATACCGCGTTTTTTATTGCGTTCCGGGCTGTTTTTGGTTAAAAAAAATGTTTTGTTTTTTTTTTTAGTTTAAAATGGGCTTTCAGTGCGTTCTAGGGCGTTTGCATGCATTTTTGATGCGTTTGCATGCGTTCCAGAGTGTTCCAGAGCAGGAAAAATAGGGCTTGCTGAAGTTTTTTTACATGCTCTGGAACTGAACGCTGCGGTGTGAACTAGAGCCCAAAATACCATTGAAATACATTGGATGCAGTTTTGATCCGGTCTGTAACTGCTCTGCTCCTGGAACGCACTTGGTGTGAACAAGCCCTAAGACTGTATCTTTTGTATACAGTATCAGGCTAGGTTCAGACCTAGGCGATTTATTGCTCGAATTGAGTCGCGCGATATTCCACAAAACACAGAGTCGCATTGAAGTCAATAGAGGCTGTTCAGACCGTTGCGGTTTGTCGCATGGACAAAATCGCCTGTCGCGCAAAAAGGAGCTATTTTCGGGTGGTTGACTCGTGGTTTGGGTCCCATAGACATCTCTATGCATTAAAAAACCGTGCGGTTTTCAAAGAACAGTCGCGCAAACGAAAACGCATGAAAACCGCTCACCTGCTCAGTTGCCCAGGTGTGAACCTAGCCTCAGGTGAAATAGTAATGTACCACAATGTTTTGGGCCTCTTTCTGGAAATTAAATTTCATTTCAGATTAAACTACATTGAACTACTGTACATTAAAATAACATGATTTTAAAGTCTAGTTATTAAGCAACGTAACTTCTTGTTGCCAGCCTGACATCACTGATTGCTTTGGGAGGGGAAAAAAGTTCTGCTTCCCATGTCACCCAGTCTATCAGCAGTCAGGGTGTTGTACTGTTCATCTAGTTTTGGCACAGGAGCCAGCAAAATGCATTGAAAACGTATCACTGTGAATAGATGATAGATGATGCATATACTGTATATGAGGCGCCTGACCACTAGACAGAACCCATCGTTGTCTTAATATCCACAGTAATGAGTTTTCAATGCAATTTCCTGGTGCCCATGCAAAACATAGATGAACAATGTGCTGAAAGCAAGGTGGGCAGACACCTGATGACACAGAGCAAAAAACAGAGTCTGAAGCGCTACAACCAATTGGATTGAGAGGTTGAGGGGTGTTGAAGCCAGAATGGCTTGAGGCACACAGGATGTGTGTGAAAAACTCCTCCGTTGTGACACCCAACGGAGGAGTTTAATAATAATTCCCCTCCCCCCCTTGTGTTTTCTTTTTCCCCCACCCCCGGGAGAGCGCTGTCACATAGGACTCGAGTCGTAAAACTTTCCGGACAACTGATGACAGACTGGGGAGTGGCAAGCAATTGGGGAACAAAGCTGCAGTACTGGAGTTTCAACACATGGGGGAGGATTTTTAAAGCATTTACATAGCGAACAACTTTTACAGCACATTATGGACACCAGATTGAGCCAAGGTCCATAGGAATGTTCTATGCTCCTCGGCTCTATCTAGTGGCCATAATGCACTGTGAATCTCATTCACAGAGCTGCTGGCTATGCAAATGCTTCATAAATCAACACCTTATTTACTTAAACACAAAAAGTTAACACATAAACATTAGTACAAATGACATTAAAATCTGGAGATATCATAAGCAGTTGGGCAGAGTAAAAAAAGTGGTTGCCTTGACAGAACATAAAGCAGCTGGGCAAGGTAAAAAAAGAACATATCTGGAAGGATAGAGAGTGAAAATGTCTAGGGAGACAGTTGAAATAGCTAGGTAGTGCTTTACAGACTGATTTTTACAAGGTAACAAGTAGATGGACATAGGTGGTCCTCTGCACCTGTTACTTGGTTTAAAAGGCATGTAGTCATTTCAATGTTATTTTTAGATAAGTCAAAGAGGTCAGCTTGATGAATATAATCTTTTGATTATGTGTTATTGGTCTAAAAAAAAGAAACATTTTTTAATGTAAACTTTGTAATTATATATCTATATATATGTATTTTAGGTAGCCATATTTACTCATGCGGGTCAACTAACTCACTGAACAAAAAGCATTACCTGTGTGGCTGATATTTTAACTAATCAACGACTAAGCAGGTTGGTAGAGTTTGCCCCGTAGTAGTTAATCTACAAATGACTATTTAAAACAACACAAATATAGAATGCTATATATAAAATTTGGGGATAAATATGGAGCAAAGGCGATACCACACCCTAAGACGAAATTATAATAATGTGACAAAGATAAGGGCTTTTAAGGTATCAAAAACACCACTGATATGGCACAGAAGTAGGTTCAGATTACATCTTTATTTTATATAAAAATATAAAAGAAAATTTGATTGTGCATAATAAAACACTTAAAACAGTGATCCTTCCTTCAAAAAAAAAGAACATATCTGGAAGGATAGAGAGTGAAAATGTCTAGGGAGAAAGTTGAAATAGCTAGGTAGTGCTTTACAGACTGATTTTTACAAGGTAACAAGTAGATGGACATAGGTGGTCCTCTGCACCTGTTACTTGGTTTAAAAGGCATGTAGTCATTTCAATGTTATTTTTAGATAAGTCAAAGAGGTCAGCTTGATGAATATAATCTTTTGATTATGTGTTATTGGTCTAAAAAAAAGAAAGCCTAAAGCCTACTGTCCTACTGATCCCATGAGATGGGCTGTGTGTGCTGTGGATGCTAAGGATTGCAGAGAAAAGAGACTAAGGTACATTCAGTCAACTTTATGATTTTAGCACAGCTGTAATGTATTGATATTCCTTTTTTTTAAAACTTATTTGTGGGTTTCACACGTTGCCTTCAAATTTCAGGTACAATATACATTTTCAGATGAGAAAGGCTAGAGCTATACAAGAACTTTTTACTAGCTCTATCACGCTACCAAAACTGCTTAGAATAGCAATTAATCACTAAACAGGTGGAACAAATAGTTGTTTATTGTGCAAGTAGAGTGCAGTATCAATCATTCAAGCATGATTTTGCAATGCTGTATTTGTGACAGATTACTAGCTTCTGTATGTTACCTACATAGCTTACTCCAGGGGTAGGCAAACTCTGGCCTCCAACTATAGTGAAACCACAGATTCCATCATGCATCTGCCTCTGGGAGTCATGCCTGTGGCTGTCAGAGTCTTGCAATACCTAGGGATTTGTACTTGAACCACAGCTGGAGGGCTGAAGGTTGTCTACACCCGGATTACACCATAGGGAGCCATATGTTTAATCTGATTAGCCAATCTTAGCAATCAAGTGCTAGCCCTTTCAGTAGCATGACTAAACTACTAACAATTGCCCATGTAGCTTATGTATTAGATTTCAATGCCTCCTATGCAATACACTTTACATTACCAAACAATTTAACTATAGTTTACAGATAAAAATCATTATAAAGGTCCCCACACACCTTACAATAATCGTACGATAATCGCGGGAAATCCCGTGATCGTACGATTATCGTAAGGTGTGTGGAGGCCGTGCGACCTCTACTACTGTAAGGTCGCATGACTTTAAACTTACGAACATGTTTCAAAACCCGCCGAGCATCGTACGATGTTCGGCGGGTGTGTAGCATGTTCGTAAGATAAAAGCCGGACGGGCCGGTGTGCGCAAGCGCACACTGCCCGTTCGGCATTGCGGTCATCGGAAGCCCACCCCTCAGGGGGCGTGGCTTGCAATCATCGCAAGTATGATCTGCCTATGCAACATAGGCAGATCGTACGTTTTTTTAAGTACCTTACAACCATCGCAAGACAAAAGTCTTGCGATGGTTGTAAGGTGTGTGCCCAGCCTTACAATGGTATGCTCTTAAATTGGGTGTATGGTAAAGAGACCCTGTTACCAGACCATTCATTTCACCATAACTATTCCCAAAAGATTATAAGTGCATTTAACATACGTTATGAATGTTATTTACCTGTAAAAGCCTTACTTGTGCAGACATCCAAAAGCCCTGAGACTGCTGCCTAGCTCTGCCATCTTGAATGTGATGTCAGCAGCCCCAGCAGACTCACTTAAGAAGAATTACCCTTCGGTCCTCCCCCAGCAGCTATATGTAGGGAGTTGCAGGGAGGGACGAAGATGCTGGGCCAGCATAGAGAGTCTCCTGGAATAGTCACATTTTTTAGCAAGTTCAAAGGCACTTTGATAGCGAATACAAAATAATTTATGGAAATGAAATATGCTGCAAGTGAGAATTTGAAAAAACTTGTACATACCTGCAACAAGTAAAATTTTGGCACAATCCAAGTGCTCCCTTGCACACGCTACATGTAGAGGGGTTCCAAAATGACAATCATGAGCTTCCAGATTTGCTCCCATTTCAACTAAAAGCTTTACACAGTCAGCACTGCCTGAAACATAAATTTACATTTCTGTATTGCAAAGATATTTCAATTAAAACATATTCTTTGTATTCTATCTTGACAAAACAACCGATATTCTTATCTACTTTATGTGCCCCTCTTAGTGATTGGCCCCAACTGATTGGCCCAGAATGTGTGTACAAAAGCAACTAACAGTGTATAAAAATTACAGGTATCAGTGGTCCGGAGTATGTAATATTCAGCACAATTTCCAAAGTGTGTAATATACAGTATAGCATTCAAAGTTATATGGTCTGTTACAGAGTATGTGATACACAACACAGCATTCAGACTGCGGCAGTCCTGATTATGTAATGTACAGCACAGCATACAGTGGCGTCATCTCGACTATAAAATATGCAGCACAGCATGTACAGTAGAGCATTCTGGAATATATAATGTACAGCACAGACTACAGAGTTAAACATTATGGCATACTGTATGTAATGTACTGCACTGCATACACAGAGATACCAAATGAGAGATATTAAAGGAGAACTATGGGGTCAGTGTTTTTCCCCATAGTTCTCCTTAGGGTAAAGGGAGGACACAAACTAGCGTCCTCCCGTTACCCTAAGCTCAGTATACCGCGAGCTACAGCTCGCAGTATACTGAGACGCCGCAGCCGGAGCGGATCCCGACTTAGATGACGGGATCCGCCCAGCTGCGTGAGTGACAGCTGGCTCTGCCTATCTAGAGGCAGAGCCAGCTGTACCCGCCCCCTCCCCCGTCCGTTCCGCCAGTCAGCGCTGGCAGATCGGAGCGGGGAGAGGGGAATCCAGCCCCTCCTCCTGCCACGGCAGAGAGCCGTGACAGGATCGAGAGGCGAGCGAACCCGGTATGTGTTCGCTCACCTCCCGATCTACTGAGCCGACTTGTGACAGTCTCATTGTCACAGGTCGGCTAGAACTATGAGGTGAGTGAAAAGCACTCATCTCATAGTTCTCCTTTAAGGAATTATATCAAAGTCCATTATGGGACACCATGATTTATAAAATGTTTAGAAAAGACCACTTATACAGGATATGACAAGATAGACCACGTAATAAAAATCTTCAAAAATTCAAACATGAGTAAGATATATATACTGTAACTAAAAGTAAAGCTGACCATACTTGTACTTCACTGTGCAGTTTTCCACCCAACAGATCAATCCACCAGGTTTCTTCGAAAGACCTTTCTTTCCACTGAAGACCTCACTATCTCTGTATTGGGCAATATAGCCAATCTGCTATTAGTCCTGCACTGTGCAGTCATCAATGGCCAGTTTAGTCTTATGAGTTATACTCACATGTGAGTAATTTTGAACCTTGGAACTAATTATGCTTAGCAAGGACATGTGCAGTTCACATATACTTTCTACCTTGCACCAAACTGCACAGTATGTACTGTAAGTAGATCTCAAACACATTTTTAAAATAGCCACATTATCCTTCTCGTCAATACAGGCTATATTTGGTAGCAGGGTGACTGAGCTAAGGGTGTGAACATCTGAAAGAGTGAAACTTTGTAATTAGTCAGAAGTCACTTTACAGGAAAGCCTATCATGTGGAATGAGCTGTATTAGTGCTCCTGTGTAATAGCAATGGGATAGGTAATCGGAAGGTTTAAAAATCTAAACAATACCCAGAGTATATTATTCTCTATCTCAATTATCTGAGGCAACCACTTTCTAATTTAGCTCAGTGTTTAACTGCAAAACTGGCTTGTGGCTTTTACTAAATGACTAACATTTGCAGCTTTTCTATATGTGTTTCCTGTCACAGGTTCTAAATTATGGGAGCCTGATCTAAAGAATGTAAGCACCTTCATCAAATACTTAAAATAGCAAAGTGATCACCTGGATCCCAATAGAATTCTTACACTGACGCATAAGAAACACTAATTTGAGCCCTGGAGATAGTTGAAAGACGGAGACCAGCTGCAGCACACTCACCACTCATACATGCTTCATGAAGGGGCGATGCTGTAAAAAGTGGAGGGTTCACTTTGGCACCATATTCCAAAAGCACCTTCATACATTCCAGACTGCGTCCAGCAGAGGCATCACACAGGGGTGTACTGCCATCAATATTCCTGGCATCCACCTAGTGAAAACAGAAAGTATATTATTACAACCGATGCATGTTCAAATGTGATAATTGCACATAACCCCTGATGAAGTCATTACTGACATAACGCGTAGGGCAGAGCTGAACCACAAAACCTGGAAGTGTCGGCAGAGAGAGGACTCGTGAAGCCTGGAATGCGACTGATAATATCCTAGAACAGTGGTGGCGAACCTATCGCACGCGCGCCACAGTGGCACACGAGCCTGGGCACGCGAGCCTAGGCAGGGGTGTCAAATTTGTATCACTTGACACCCGACACAGTACCGGGTGAGTAGTTTTTTCTACATTTAGCCCTGCTTTGGGCAAGCTTGGCTAAATGTACATCGGGGAAGCCGCCGCTCAATTAGTAGAAGTGGTCTCAGAGATCACTTGTATTAAGCCTGGTGGTCCATGGTGTGTGTGTGTGTGTGTGTGTGTGTGTGTGTGTGTGTGTGTGTGTGT